>NW_011494899.1:6762284-6840605 GCF_000754665.1 Bison bison bison | reverse complement strand
TGGTCATGGCCTGCTACCAAACTAGTTTGGCCGCCTTGCAGCCCGAGGGGCCAGCCATTCGTTGAATCTTCTAAGAATCCAAATGTGTTCCTGATGCTTGGCACTGTAAAGTGAGGATGCCTCCTCCCTTTAAGGCAGGTTTATTGTCATTCTTAGGGCAGCTGGGGATAGAAACTCAGGAGGGTTCAATTGTGGTCTCTCTGGGTGGGGTGTGCTGTTTTTGCTCAGGGCAAACCTTGTGGGGTCCTCATGGTTGAGGGATTTGGAAGGGACGGGGCAGCTGTGCTCAGTTGGAACCTCAATGGTGCTTTCACTTGCCATCGGAGGATTGCCCAGTGCAGAAGACTCTCTGCCTCTGCTCGCCAGCCAGGGCAAACCAGGACTCATATGGTCCCTTGAGCAATGTAAGCAATGCATTTTGCTATTGTTTTTGTTTTTTGTTTGTTTTCCTATTTTCCTGGAACTATAAATTAAAGACACAAATGGGCTTACATGGTTCTTTGTGACCCACAAAGGACTTCTACATACTTTTAACTCAGTGGCCATTTCAAGAGACTGAAGAGGTCAGCCAGTGGAGAGTAGCTGATACACTTTGGCTTTCTCTTGGGGTGGGAGAGAGGGCAAGGTGACTCAGCCTACTTTGAGGTAACTGTCCCCATCATCCACCACAGGTAACAATTGCTTTTTGCTGAAACAATACATTTCTTAATGGGATATAACTGAGATTCACTTGTTGAATTTGGAATGATAATTTGAGGTTTAGAGGTAAAGTGGCAGGAGTGGTTTCAGAAAACTTCAAACTTGGCTAACTTAGAAATGACTAATTTCAAAATTTATCCTTATGGGTTGAAGATGGGGAAGGATAATCTCTGTGATCCCAGGACCTACTTTGCACCTCTGTTTTAAGCATCCCTTCTGTTTTCCTCCTGACACTCCATAGGTTCTGGAGTTCCTTGCATGCCACTGGAGGAAGACTTTAACCATTAAACGTTGTGTATATTGCATATTACTTTCTTTGTGACTGTCGACAGGCATGAAACTCACCACAGGTTTATTTCCTCTTGTGAGACAGAAGGTAATCATCAGCACAGCAAAAAATAATAGTACACACCAGGCATCTGGTTTGTCACCTCTTAGATGAGCTCAGAGTTCAACATGGCTCAGTCTGTAAAATAGCTGTGCTTTTTAGTCAATAGATCAGTGAATTTAGGAACAGAGAAATTTAGGACTCTTCTGTAATGCTCTAAAAAGAAAGTTTACCTTATGTCTATATCTCTTTTTTAATATTGTTTAAATATTACAGACTTGGATTTTGACATAAACGTAACTACCAGTTATCTCTAGCCACCGCAATCCTAGAAAGATGCTTTGTCTATTCATAATGTCTACAATGGACTAATTGTACTTCATTGAAAATATATGAATATAACAAGTGTTTACCTTGCCTTTTAAAGTTTAATCGATCCTTTGAAGTATCTTATAGGCTTGATTTCTGGTTCTACATTAAGATATTTAATAACAACAAAAAAAAATTTCTCACCAATTGAGAGGCCAGAGTTAGAGGGTCAAAGTTTTTCTCTTTATCTTCAAATGCCTCATATTTCTTATTTTTCCAGAGCCAAAATAAAGATATTTGTTGCTATGGGCTAGAACTGGGAGCCTGATGCAATGTGTTTTTCCAGGAAAGCAGTAAAATAATTTGCAACAATATCAGTTTCGAGAAAAACAGAGATTTTTAATGATCTCAAAATTGCACCTATTGTCATTATGGGCAATTTTTAAATGAGACAGAATGAACTGTTTTAAAGGAATCCTTACCTTTAAAAACTCCTCATTAAGCACTTGTTATCAATAATTGTGCTCCAGTGGGCAGAATTGTTAGGTGAACAGGAAACAAATGTTGGATTGATATAAGAAAAAAATGTTTAACAATTTAAACTCAAAAGTGTTAAAAAATGGGACTGACTTCTTTTAAAGGTAATGAATGTCCCATTGCTGGAATCAGTTATGTAAAGGCTGTATGAACACCTGTTAGAGATCCTAGGAGCATATTCCTGTATTGAACAGTGTCTGACTGCTATGGTCCTTTCTATTCCAAACATTCGGCAATATGTAAAGAAATGGAGAAAACTCATCGAGGCCAACTAAATGTTCAGTATGATTGGAAGCCACTTACATTGTCTTCAAGAAAGACGTCCAAATATTTTCTAAGTTAGAAGGTTAAAATGTGTTCTCCATTTCTCACTTGAGTTCCTGAAGATGCTCAAACCATTTTTCTGTACTCAATACTGTAACAAAAGACAGGTGACTGGGATAATAAATATTTTCTACAACTAAGTATACTCCCAGAGTTCTGTTATGCCAACATTATGAAAGGTCCATATACTTCCTCAACTGTTAGAGTGAACAAGTATGTATAGAATTTCACAGAATTTTCCTTGATGATGAAGTATTGACTTTGGAAGTCTATATATTTATGTATTTATTTTTCAGTAGATTTGCTTCAGAGCATGCAGACCAAAGGCTGCTTAGCAGACAAGTTGGCTACCACCTAACTAGGCCTGAGTCCTCCATAAACTGACACAAAGTACCATCACAGCGCTCTACTCTATCTTGAAAGTTGGCCAACAGACAGAATTCCAATGATTAAACAGCTGGCTCCTATAATTATAGCACTTCCTTTTAAATAATGCATGGTCAGTGGAGTAATTCAATAATCTTCAGGGCAAACTTGCTAGTTATAAGGGCTTGGGGCAGAATTGCGGCATCATCAAAACCCTCCCAATTAGCTGAGTGTCACATTTAGTCATGGATGCAAGATGCTTCCCTCCATCTCGGAAGGAGAAGGGGTAATACTGAGATTAAACTGGGGTCATCACTTCTGGAACAAAGAACTCTGGTCATTCATCATTGGTTAAAAAAAAAACAAACAGTACTGCCTTTATTGGTGCTACATAAATTGGTGTTTCTTATAGCTTTCTGAGACTGTAGTTGGGACATCGTACTCAACTTTAATTTCCTTTAAAACTTCCCCTCTTGGTTATTGAGAAAGCTTTCCTTTAATTATTTTAACTATGTCATTGGAAAGAAGAGACACTGATTTGAAGAATCAGTATTTAAATAATGAAAAAAGCAAACATTTTCCGAATAGGGAGATATTCAATTCTGAAGACATACACTTGTTACTCTTTGAGTTCCAAGGACTAAAACTGTTCTCTAGAAACTGCTAAAAGAGGGAAATTGAAAAGTTGATTGTATTTTGAAAACAGGAAAAAAAGTAAGGCAGTTCACATACAGAGTGAAGCAAATCAGAAAATCAGATATTGTATATTAATGCATATATGTGGCATCTGAAAAAAATTGGCATAGATGATCTTAGTTACAAGGCAGAAATAGAGACAGACATAGAGGACAAACGTATGTCTGCTGCTGCTGCTGCTAAGTCGCGTCAGTCGTGTCCGACTCTGTGCGACCCCATAGACGGCAGCCCACCAGGCTCCCCCGTCCCTGGGATTCTCCAGGCAAGAACACTGGAGTGGGTTGCCATTTCCTTCTCCAATGCATGAGAGTGAAAAGTGAAAGTGAAGTCGCTCAGTCGTGTTCGACTCATAGCAACCCCATGGACTGCAGCCTACCAGGCTCGTCTGTCCATGGGATTTTCCAGGCAAGAGTACTGGAGTGGGGTGCCATTGCCTTCTCCAAACATATGTATACCAAGGGAGAAAGTCGGGGTGGGATGAATTAGGAGATTGGAATTAAGATATATACATGACCGATACTATGTAGAAGGCAGATAACTAATGAGAACCTACTACATAGCACAGAGAACTCCACTCAGTGCTCTGTGGTGACCTAAATGGGAAGAAAAGCCAAAAAAGAGGGGATTTATGTATAAGACATAGGTGATTCACTTTGCTCTACAGCAGAAAATAACACAACACTGTATAGCAACTATACTCCAAAAATTTTTTTAAAGAAAGAAGTAATACAAGTTGTATTTTCAGGGCTATTCCTAGAAAATTCACCTTTATGTGTCTGGTAGAAAACACACATGGATTATTAACTAACAAAAAACAAATTTGCATTTAACTTTGATCACACAATCAAATACTACAGTTAATATGTGTAGAAGTCAGACAGGTTTCCTACACCAACTATCTATCCAAAACCTCTAGATGTTTTGAAAACTTAGAAAATTCTAAATTTATACAATTTAGAATAACACAGAATGATTAGTTTCTTAGGCAGCAATGCTCCATGGAACCACCTTATCTAATAAAAATTCATCCAGTTGACATAATTCTACGTGGGGTGCTAGTAGGAAAGTTGGGTAAAATGTGAGTAATCTTAAATTTATCTCCATGTTAGCATTTTAACTGCTATTTGCATGTGTGGAAACATGAGATTCACTTCTCAGTCTTTCCTGTTTTATGGCTTTATGTGGGAAAACAACTCCTTTCATGAATTCCTAATGTAAGGAAAATTGTGATAGGGCCATTACCTAGATCCCAATTGAAATACATTGAATGGTCAGTATTTCCTGAGTTCATAGGATTTGCATTTAAATTAAAGCCTTTTGATGAGTCAATATTTGCCTTTAAAAATTCTATAGAAATTACATTTGAATTGAAACAAACATTGAGATATATGTGGTCATGTACTTAGTAAAGATATGGAAAGATGCCTTCAGTGCTGTTAAGACTATCCACATCATAATGCATTTAGAATAGCAAGGGTCTATACACACACAACTTTCATGCATTGGAGAAGGAAATGGCAACTCACTCCAGTGTTCTTGCCTGGAGAATCCCAGGGACTGGGGAGCCTGGTGGGCTGCCATCTATGGGGTTGCTAGGAGTCGGACATGACTGAGCGACTTCCCTTTCACTTTTCACTTCATGCATTGGAGAAGGAACTGGCAACCCACTCCAGTGCTCTGCCTAGAGAATCCCAGGGACGGGGGTGCCTGGTGGGCTGCCATCTATGGGGTCGCACAGAGTCGGACACGACTGGAGCAACTTACCAGCAGCAGCAACATACACATACATACTCAAACACATATTGGGGAATTAACTACCTGTCAGTATCAAGACTACTGTCAAACATTTTAAAATTAAGATTGTTTTTGAAGAAATTTTTCAAAATGTATACCTATTGCCTGCCTAATATGTTGCTTGTGGACTCTGTACATATCTGCCATTTCTGCAGGTCTTTCCAAGTAGGTCTGGCCTTTGGCATTTATAAAAGTGAACACTGAGAAAATGTCCTCTTTTCTATGAACGGCATGTCATAAACTTTTCTTGAAAACCTATCAAATTTCGTCATTGATTTCACTTTGGCCTGTGTTAATTTTTAATTGCCAGTGTTTGCTGGTCCCACTACTTCTCAATTGGACGAGGTCGTCTTTTCTAGGAATTGTGGCCCTGTTCACCCTGCCACCACCCCCACAACTCAGCAACTCGTTCCCAGCTACTAAATCCCCATAACCCCAAAGACCAAAGTCTTCCATTACCCAATCAAGTCAATGTTTGTGTATCTCTCGGCAGGAAAGGAATGAAGCAGAGCTTGGTGAGGTTGCTCCTTTCTCCAAATCTGCTTTTCTTTTGGAAGCCCCAACTCAAGGGCAGGTGTGAAACTATTGTTGTTCAGTCTGCCTGTGTCCCAAAGGCCAGGGAGCTAAAGCGTAAGGCCTACGGGCAAGAAAACTAGAGATTCAAAGAAGAAACATTACTGTTTTAGGGCTCTTTGGAGAAATGGGCCGACAGAATGGGAAGCAACGTGATGTATTACTTTAGCCTGAGACAATGCCCTGGAGGGCGAGCGTCTTGCCAGGTCAGCAGAATTTACTAGTTTAGGTTTGATTCCAGGGTTTGGAGGAGACAGATGTAGCCAGCAAAATTATACTTTGGCAAGAGAAATGCTTTGCTGGACAGAAATGTTGTCCTAAGGGAATGGTTTGGTTTATCAATGTCTAAGGTAAAAGATAATCAAATGCCAGGAGGTCATTTTTATGTTTGAATTATTTCAGTTGGGCCTGCTATATAAATTAGCTACCATTTTCCAGTTACATAGTTTTCATTATTTAGGACATACTGCAGGATTTGAGTATGATCTGCCTGTGACATCTGTCATACCAGTGAAGGAGGCAACATGTGGCTAAAACACAGGTTTTGGAGTCAGACAAATCTGGAATCTGCCACTTATTCATCATTCACCTTGGGCAAGGCACCAAATCTTCTAAGACTCAGATCTTCTTATGTAAAAAAGACTGCTATGAAGGTTAAATGAGAATGTATGTAATCTATAATGTCTAGGTAGACTGTTATGAAAGCTAAATGAGAATGTATATAAAATGTTTTGTACAATGTCTAATAAACTCCATTAGTTCCTTTTTTTTTAATGAGGAACTGAGCCAGAGCAATTGTTTTTTTGATTTGTGTTTATTTATTTATGGCCACACGACACAGCATGTGAAATCAGGGATTGAACTTGCACGCCTTGCACTGAAAGTGCAGAATCTTAACCACTGGATGACCAGGGAATTCTCATAAATGTTAGCTGTTATAATTACTATTGTTATGGAGTTGAGTTGGTCAACAGGGCTAGCTGGGCAGGTATGCTCCTCCTTTCTTCCTCTTAAAAATGTGTCTTTCCAAAGTTTTGTGAAGAGATGGCTTTTCCAGATAAGATAGGACTGTTCTCCATTAAAGTGAATAGTTTTAATCTGGAATAGGCACTTTACAAGAACAAATCTTCCAACTGAGTCAAACAAGTTATATGGGTTTATCTTGAACTCTCGTTACCTTTGATTTCTCCCAAATAATCCACTCACTAAAATAATTGGTTTTTCAGCATTTGTAACTATTTACTTATTTCAAAACAATGCTGCAAGGCATGGGATAGGTGTAGACAAAATATATGGTCAGAAGTAGTTCCCCAATCACTTTCTTTTTTTTTTTTTTTTAACCTTTACAAATTTACTTATTCGGCTGGGCTGGGTCTTAGTTGTGGTATGTGGGATCTAATTTCCTGACCAGAGATTGAATCCAGGCTTCCCTGCATTGGGGAGTCTTAGCTACTGGACCACCAGGGAAGTCCCCCCAACACTTTCAACCAATGTATGTATTCCTCCCTTCTTTCTTTTCTCTTCTTCCTCTATATCTTCTCATCTTCTGCTATCGACAATCACTGACATGCTTTTTCTCACTGGTGCACTTTAGGGCCAAAGCTCATGTTATTCTGAGTTCACAGTAGGGTAAGAATTAGAGTTTAGTTCCCTCTCTGAAATGACTGAAATCTAAGGCTCCCTTTCCTGCCAACCATGCTTTGGAAATAAGCAGCCAGCAAGCATACAATGTCACCAGTCCTACTTAATCACTACTCCACCTTGGACCCATGCCTGAATGAGATGAAAACAGACAAAACAAGAGAAGGAATAAGAAGGGATGTTGAGGAATCACATATATGGACCTGAGTTATCTCACTTTTTTGAGAAAGACTGTGACGGAAATTGTAAGATGAATCTGGCTCCAAGGTAGAGATTGTAGCCATGCCACCACCACGTTATCTCCCATACTTACAACGTTACAGTCAGTTTACCCTTTCAGATGTGGGAAGAGAGGCCTCGCAGGCAAAACATAAGGCTTTCATGAATAGAGGGCGACACCCCTCTTTCTCGTGCCACAGGAAGGTGAATCAGCCAAAGGGGTATTAAAACACATTCTCTTTATTTTTAGTTTCACTCTAAAGTCTATCATTTCTCTTTTCTTTTCAGTTTGGCACCTGCCCTGTGTTCTCAGGGGCCCTACTCCCCATCCGTCTCCTCGCTCAGGCCTCTGTGTTTTGCTCAGGGTACATCTGGAGATTTTCCCAGGGGTGGGTGTGACACGGTCAGCATGGCAGGTGAAGGGGTGACGGCTGCCAGGGCAGTCTGGCGTGTCTGAGGGAGAGTGTTGGGAGGTGGAGGCCCTGTGGGGAGAGGCATCCGGGCCTGCATCAGGGAGTGAGCTGTTGGAAAATAGCCTCCACAGCAGCAGAGACAGCCCTTGGCATCACTGCAGAGAAGCAACAGCCAGAGTCAGCGACAGGTTGAACACAGGAGAGAAGCAGGGAGGGAGAGAGGGAGGGAGAGATGGTTAGAGCATTACAGGATATAAATAACTGCACTGTGTGCACTTCAGTGCCAGTTGGGTTGTATGTGATGTCCCTTTCATGCTGGTGTGTCAACAGCGTTGTTCCTGAATTGAAAAGTCCTGGGGAGTGTTTCTATAGCACCTAGCACTGTGCCATATGCAGAGAGGAAATAAGAAAGCAGGCAATATGGTATACTGAAAACAACATTGGCTTCCAGCCGCAGATTTTTTGTGCAAACTCACAAGTCACACAGATTCTCTGAGATTCTGTTTTCTCACGTAGACAAAGTACTGGGTAACATCAAGCACTCCTAACAATGTGACTCTAAGGATTATCTAGATGGCCCTGGGGCCCACTTTTTAATCAACAATGCATATATGGCGCATAAGTGTTTTTCCCTGAAAGTGAAAGTCATTCAGTTGTGTCCAACTCTTTACAAGCCCAGTCCATGGAATTCTCCAGGCCAGAGTACTGGAGTGGGTAGCCTATCCCTTTTCCAGCAGATCTTCCCAACCCAGGGAATCGAACCAGGGTCACCTGTATTGCAGGCAGATTCTTTACCAACTGAGCTATGAGGGAAGCCTGCTTTTCCTTAATGATAGAGAAGAATCTACTGAAGAAAAGTTTGATGAAAGAACTAGGACTTTCCTCTTTGTCAGGTTTAATTTTAGACAAAAACAAGATTGATATTTCAGATTAATTTAAGAAAAGTAGAGATCAGCATTGAGTATGATGGAGGAAAGCAGAGGAAATGTTCAATACAGAGGTGCGTTTGAGTAAGGGAAGGCGACAAGACCATGTAGGGGGAATGCAGAAGCCAGATCAAAGTCACGATACATGTGTGAATTAGGAGGCTAAGAAAGGTCAGAGAGTCATCCGCTGGAGCTGTTTAAACAGAAACAGTTTCCATCTCAAAAACTGAGATCCTAAAGGTTTTGAGGCATGAGGAAGTGGCCTCGCTTGTGTGGGCACTTGGAAATCAGAATGAGTATGAGAATAGTCTTTCTAGAAATCACTGGACATGGTCTTTTAACATTTCACAAAGCTGTATCTTCTAAAGGTAAGTGATAAGTCCTAGAAGGGTTGTTCATATTGTTGACCAGAGCACTGAACTTCCTAGTATTCAGTATGGGTAACACTTTATTTCACTGGCTTCCTTAGTGTCTGTCTATGGTATATGAATCCTCTGTGTGATATTCAATTCCTTCCTGGGGGGACAGGTGCAGAGTCCCCAGAAAATTCCATCTACAATTGCATGTTATTTTATCTGGTAACATGAATGGGCATCCAGACAGGTCATCATCTCTGTCATTGGTATCCAACATCTGCCCAGAGGACAAAATAAAAAGAGGACCATTATAAGCATGGTTTTACAAGTGCTAGACTTTTTTTTTATAAAATAAACTAATGCTGAGGTTGTTAAAATTTTGAAACCTGTACAGGGAGTTCTCAAGCAAGTGATAGCATTAATATGATTCATCAGAATATCAAGCAAGTATGCAGACTGAGGCTGAATGTTTCCTTTGGAGAGTGATTATATTATCTAGGGGCTTCCCTGGTAGCTCAGCTGGTAAAGAATCTGCTTGCAGTGCAGGAGACCTGGGTTAGATTCTGGGTCAGGAAGATCCTCTAGAGAAGGGATAGACTACTCACTCCAGTATTCTTGGGCTTCCTTGATGACTCAGCCAGTAATGAATCTGTGTGCAGTGAGGGAGACCTGGGTTAGATCCCTCAGTTGGGAAGATCCCTTGGAGAAGGGAAAGACTACCCACTCCAGTATTCTGTCCTGGAGAACTCCATGGATTGTACAGTCCATGGGTTCACAAAGAGTTGGACATGACTGAGTGATTTTCACTTCCACTTTCTTTCTTTCTATGTTATCTCAGAAACTTTCAGCTAAAATCTGGACTCATCCTACCATTCTGTATTTCTTTTTTTTTTCTATAGAATTTTGCTCTCATAATTTTCTTCCCTCCTCCTTAATGTTTACTTGCTTAAACATGACTAAGACTTCAACAGTTTTCCTCAAATTATTGTATTTTAGAAGTTCATATATCTTTGGATATGATAGCTGTCCTTGACGTTGACTTCAAGGTCAACTAAGAAGTATCTTAGTCATCTGACAATCAAAGAACTCAGTTTTAGCCACCCCACTCCTCCCAATCTCCTTCCCTACCCCCAAATATTATTTTTCTGAATTGAACAAGTGAAGTATGAATAAAGAGAGAGGTGTGGCTAGGTTGCGGCTCATCTCCAAGCTAAATCCTGTTTTCTTCTTTACTTCTTCTGGGATCAATATCATGTCTGTTATCTCCAAACCTCATTCAATGCTTTTAGTAAATATTATTATCAATCAAGAAAAATCTCTGCTTCTCTTATTTATTTTACTAACGGAAAACATTTTCAGCTTGTAATTTTGGCTGGAGAAACCAAACTTTTTCATTTTTATTTTTTCTCACATACTCAAACACACTTGTGAATGACCACATTACTCTACTCTGGGACCCTACTCAGAGGCAATGGCCTCTTGGCCTTTGAGCCGGTCACTCACTTCTGTGAATTTTCTTTCTGAGAACTGGAGACAATTGCCCCAGAAGTCATTTCCCAATTTATCACAAAACCTGTCCGTGGTTGCAGAATTAGTTGGCCTCATTAGAAGCAAGCAACATGAGGCCTGATGTGTCCTACAGCTGCAGAGGCTCCTTCATGCAGGGACACTGGGCCAGGATAACTGCTTGTGGGATATTTTATTTCCCTCAACACTTGCCTTCTGTCTGCTCGCTTTGGCTCAGGTCTGGATTTGGAAAGCCTGCATGAAGGCACTGCTGATGCTAATATTTGGCATGATTGTTGTTGTTTAGTCGCTAAGTTATGTCCGACTTTTTTGCAACCCCAGACTGTAGTCCGCCAGGCTCCTCTGGCCATGGGACCTCCCAAGAAAGAATACTAGAGTGGGGGTGCCATTTCCTTCTCCAGAGGATCTTCTCAACCCAAGGATCAAACCTGTGTCTCCTGCATTGGCAGGCAGATTCTTTACCACTGAGCCACCATGATTAGCTCTGACCTAACTCTATTAGAAAGTCAGGGCCCAAGTTCAGGAGCAAAATGCATAGCTGTCCAACAGAGCAGCCTCTATTCTCTCTTTCCAGCCTTCAAGCAAGTACTTGCTTCCTTATAATCCTATAACTAGCCTCCCACATGTCTGAGAAAGGAGAATATAAAATCCAGTGACCTCTTAATGGGTATGGTCTCCATAATCACCACAATGTCAATTAAATACCTATTTGTATAACATTAATTGTATAATATTGTATAACTGCATGTATAAACCTTTAGGTTGATGAGAAGAAATGATTGTCAAGGTCTTGCAGCACCTTCTGTGTAATAGGGATGGGAGGAGAAGTGAAGCGTTTTGACTCTGAGCAGCAGGAATTCTGATAAGAGAATGTAGAGAGCATTACAAACATCCTCATTGTTGAGATATCAGTCCAAGTCTTCGATAACGATTTTCACAAGAAAGAGTGACAGGAAAAAGAGGGCTGTTGCTCTAGAAATATTTTAATCTACTTCTAAAGACTTACTAAATTTGTTAATTTTTCTTCTCAAGCAAGTTCTTGTCTTCCTCTTCCTCCTCCTTTGCTCCTGGTTCAGGATGATACTTTGAGAAAGGTGTTTGTGAAGTCCTAGTCTTCCTGTATCTTCTCAATGAACCAGTGCTCCCGCGGCCCACTGAGATCTGCCCTCTACAGGCATTTCCCGCGGTCGGACTATGAACCATCATAAATTCCTTGCATTCTTCAGAACATCTGTGCCTTCTTTTGCCACATCTTTTTTCCTGGTACTCAAGAGGCCACAAATCACCCTGGACTTCTTCTTCCAGGCTGTTGATGTCTTAACACTCTCCTTTCAAACCAAATTCCTCTCTTGTCCTTGGCTGTGGCTCTTGGCTTTCCAGCCTTCTCATCTCCCCCATCTGGGTTAGTCATCTGTGGCATCACCACCTGTGGTTCTTTCTTCTAGCCTTCTATCTAGCCTGAAATGATGCATTTCTTCAAGTGTCAGAGTTACTAGGCAGACCATACTACCTGGTTTGATGCTCAGTTAAGCTTCCTTTCCTTGATTTAAACACAGTGGTGCAGACAATATCTTCATGTGCAAGAACACTTGGGAACACTAAAACCTAGAAGCTATTGATTAGCTAGTGAGAAAGAAGGAGCTATATTAAGACCTAAAGGTATAATAAAATGAGGTTTGAACCTTTTCCATTAAATGCAAGTTTCTCTGGAGATTGAAAGGGGCATTTCATTCTTCTGTCCATTTTATGTTTAAACTTATTTATTTCACATTTAGAACAGATGGATGCCTTTGCAATAATATATTACCAACAATTTCCCTTTGTTGAATGCTTTCTATTAAAATTGTATAGTAAATGTTACTTTTCTTGTCTTATTTCATTTACAGCATCTGCATGGAGTAGGCATTATTACTGTATCCATTTACAGAGGAGGAAATGGAGATTTAGCAAGGGTAAGTAACTTGACCCAAATTATATAGCTAGTAGATTGCCGAGCCAGTTCATCTCAACTGGGGATGCCTTGAAAGTGGGAGAATTCTCAGATGAGGAAAAATTCTGAAGCTGATACCATTACTGGGATCCTCAAAGGCACATAATGTTAAAATCCATGATGGCTATGGGGAAGGGTATCTAAATTAGCCCACCAACTCCAGGGTTAGAGCTAGTGTGTCAGACAGAGGTTTAGCCCAGGTATTCCAGAGAGTGCCAGAAGGAATGTCATGCATGGCTTTTACCCTCGAGAAAAAAGTCTGGGCAGCCCTGCAGTTTAAGGCATGGCTGGGTGTTCACATCTCACCCAGTACACTGCGATTCTTTCCACTTTCAAAAGGGGCAGTCAGCTCTGTCATGCAGCCAGACCATCTTATTTCCAATCCCCTTGAATTGCACAAAGTCATAACAACTTTAGCAGAAATTGAAAAGAGAATTGTTAACCAGACTCTTGCTATCCCAACAAATCAAATATCATAATTAAAAAATTTTTTTTAGTTCTCACCCAGATGCATGCATCAGTTTGACACAGGTACAGTCACAGCCTAAATTCAAGGTAGTATTTTTGTGTTTTTTCACTTAACATTATATTGTAGGCATTTTTCATACTGTTATATAATCTTTATAATTATAATTTTAAAGCTGAAGAATATTTGCTTGAGTAGATTTGCCACCATTTATTTTTTAAACCATTTTCCTGTTGTTAGACATTTAGGCTATGTCCAGTTTTATTACTATTTTAACTAATGCAACAATAAGTGTCTCTGTGCATATAACTTTCTACTTCTAGATCATTTGTAAGAATAAATTCCCAAATAATATCAGAAAATCCTGATTTGATGAAAGCCCACAGTTTCTTATAAGGACCAAAGCAGAGAATTATATCCAGATTTTCCCCCAGGATTAGAAAAGAAACCATCAAGGTGGAGCATAAACAGGAATCTTACCCGCATCCTGTGAATTAGAATAAAAGAACCAATTTCTGTTTTCAATTACTAGTGCAGTAATTGAATTGCAGTTTCCTAGTGCGTCCAAAAGTTTGCCAAGTAGAAGAAATACCGGGAAAAATGAAATTGATGACAAGAGACCTTGGTTCTCAGTTTTCAAAATCATCAAGTACTTACGAGTTTTCTTCTCTGGGGTCGGGGGAGGGGATCCCCAGGAGCATAGCCGCTGACAGCATCACACCCCCATAAGGAGCGGAGGAGTTTGTGGTCTAAATAGCAAAGTCTCTGCTCTCATGATCCTTCTGAACTCAGGTCCTCTCTGGAATACCTTGTCCTGCCCAGCCTGGAGTCTCTCAACCTGCTTTCAGGGAGTAATACCCCTGACAGCCCATCTAACTCCAGATTTGACCACATCTGTCCTCCTTTTACTACGTTATTCCTCTCTTGCTTATAATCATTCCATCACAAATGTTCATTGAACATCTACTATATTCTAGACACTGCTCTCAGTCCTGAGGATAAGACACGAACAAAACAGATGAAAATGGGATCACAGGTCACCATGCCCTCCATGACCCTGATTCCTGTGACAACCTGAAAGGAAGCTGTAGTGCAGAGATGCTGGCCTCAACAGTTCAAAGACCACTGCCCAGAGTGGCTGGAGTCTGAGTCTAGCAAGCGAGTTTCCCTCCAGCCCCTGAGAGAACTCTTGTCTGAGGGTTTCATTCCCGCTAACCTCTTTGAAAATGCAAAATGATTATTTTGTGCATCACAAACTAGCACTTAATCTATACATTAGTCTTTATTTTCTGTTTTATTTCAAATGGTAAACATTCTCCACCCACATAACTACCTCCTAATCCCCACTGAAAAGACCAACTTCAGGTTCACATGCCTGTGGGGACTCTTGAAGCCACCTGAGCCCAAGGTGACTCAGACGTCACGCGGTGGGTGGTTACACAGCGATACGTATCAGTGCTTCTCAGGCTGTGCATCTATCAGTGTCATCCAGAATTCTGGTTAAACAACACTGTTGGGGGCCACCTTCAGTTTGTGTATCAGGAAGTGTGAGCTGGTGCCTGAAAACCTGCATTTCCAAGTCTTCAGATGATGCCCTTGTGTTTCTGGTCTCTGTGGGATACAGGCATCTAACATAAGGATGTCATATATGACTAAGTGGAGGAGCGCTGGTTAGGATGAAAGGGCCAATGAGGACTGACATCCAGAGAAGGACCCCTTACCCTTTCAAGACTCCATAAAGACTTCCTACCTCTTTTGATAATTGGCCAATAAAGGTAACCATATGTTAGTCTAGTAGCAGATCTAGTTTTACGGCAAGAAGAAAAAAAAAATCATAACCCTCCAAAGTAAGAAACTACTCTGAAACAAAAAACACATGTTGACCTTTTTCCCTTCCCTGCCTTTTTTATTTGCATGGTCTGTGTCATTCTGACTGTTGCTAGCACCTGAAGACAACAAGCCAGTTTGCAGGGAGGGAAATTAGAGCCTAAACAAATTCCCTGGCCATGTGGAAAGCTGGAAACACAGGGACGTCCTCTGATATGGAAAGCTGCCTCTTCTAAGGACCAGGTTCAATTTATTTTTACACTTCCAAATTGTCAGGTGGGTATTCAAGCCAGTCTGCTCAATTGTAAAACTTATTTCTAGACAACAGACTTCCCAAGGATCCACATCTATCGTTTCTATGTCCTCACCCTTTAACCTCCCAGGCTACTGCAGAGAAGCCAAACGGGGGGGGTGGATTTTTGGCACACTCTCAGGACCACATCATCAAAACCTCTTTTCACGGGTCATTCAAAACTCATGGCAAAGGAGTGTGCAAGGGAAATACAGAACCAGGTGGTTATATCTACCAAAGGGCATCCATTTTTGCAAAAAAGGAAAAAATCATAATTTGTTATTTGTCAGTCAGGCTCCACATACGCATCAGCATTTCTTGAGCAAGTGTCAGGATCAACCCTGCTGAGGAAACAGGGTTAATTAATCCAACTGCTTCCATGCAGAAGTGGCAGGAAGAGGACAAACGCTGCTCTATTTCTTTGCCGAGCTCTTCTCATGAGAGCGTCTGTGAGGCTCCCATAGCTTTAAATCAAATGCTGCCCCGCAGGCAGGAAATCCATATCGGGAGCAGGGGGAGGAAAGCAGGGGCCACTGCTGGCTTGGCAATTATAACCTTCCTCCAGGTCCCTGTTTCCATTTCCCTTTAAAGAAGAAGTTGGGTTTTTAATGATTCCCTTTCTAGTCACTTCCTTCCCGTTGCCTTGCGAGGTCATTTCAGTGCACGCCTTCTTCACAGATCTATTTCTGGAAAACATCAGAGGGAAAATGACCTCATTCACTAATTGGGAAGCCAATTGGGTATCCCCAGGGTTGGCTGGTACTTCTGTGTTGAGGGGTCTCCCCACCCTCCCTGGCTGTTACTTATTAGCATCCTTTGTGTACTGAGCATTCCATCAAGGCTGAAGGAGCTTGGGAAGAGGGAGAACAGTTGGTCTAACCCCAAGAAACTCAGAAGTTAATAAGAAACATGAACCAACAGGTCAACATGAGAGCAGAAACTTAGTAGAACTTTAGCACCAAACAGGTCCTTAGAAATCCTCTAGTCCAGAGATGAGTTTTGGTAAGAAGCCTGTGAATCCTCTACATGGTGTGTAATTATGTGTGTTTGTGGATTTTCCTGGAAAGTGGAAATTCAGACACTCTGAAGGTCCCATGATCTGAGGAAAGTAGGGAAATACAGGCCCAGGCTTGCAGAGAAGCCAGTCGTGTTCCTATTTTACCTTTCACAAACATCCAGCTGGCCTGCACAGCATATACCAAGTGCTACAGTCAACATCAAAAGACACCATAGGATCTAAGACCCCTCTTCAGCCCAGTGTTCACCAAACAGCCACGCAAAAAGCTTAGGAAACAGCTATATGTATTATCCCATTTTAGAGAGTCTGAAAGTTCACCAGCCTGTTCAAGCTTGTGAGAGATTCGATAGTGAAAAAATCTATCTGATAGTACTGAAGTCCACTCTCCCTATATTTAATGGACCTTGGACTCCTATTTTCCAGAAATGTCTATCAAATTCCTAGGGAACTAAGGCAACTGTATCCTGAAATTCCTTCCATTTATCACTTCTTTTGATTAAAGCACATGAAAGAGTCCTTTGGAAATGTCAATAATTTACTAAGGAATAATGCATTATCAGGCTTCCTTTGTGGCTCAGCTGGTAAAGAATCCGCCTGTAATATAGGAGACCTGGGTTCGATCCCTGAGTTGAGAAGATCCCCTGGAAAAGGGAAAGGCTATCCACTCCAGTATTCTGGCTTAGAGAATTCCATGGACCATACCCATGGGGTTGCAAAGAGTCGGACATGACTGAGTGACTTTCACTTCACTTCAATACATTATCAGCCATCGACATCCCAGCAAAAAAAAAAAGTCTAGGTCTAGGAGAATAGACTATATAGAGGGTTGGTTTGCTAAGGGGGATTGGTTCAGAATAGCAGACCCCTGCTAAATTGTAACAGAGAAGGCAATGGCACCCCACTCCAGTCCTCTTGCCTGGAAAATCCCATAGATGGAGGAGCCTGGTAGGCTGCAGTCCATGGGGTTGCTAAGAGTCAGACACGACTGAGTGACTTCACTTTCACTTTTCACTTTCATGCATTGGAGAAGGCAATGGCAACCCACTCCAGTGTTCTTGCCTGGAGAATCCCAGGGACTGGGGAGCCCGGTGGGCTGCCGTCTATGGGGTCACACAGAGTCGAACACCACTGAAGCGACTTAGCAGCAGCAGCAGCTAAATTGTAAGATGTTCAGAGCCACCCCCACCCCTTGGGAAGCTTTCTCCTTTGGGAATCTACCACACTGAAGAGAGCCACCATCTGGACATCTATCATTCCATTGTTTCTTTCAGAACATTTATCAAGATTTGATTGGGTTCTGTGTATTTATTGCCTGACTTGTATCTTGTCTCCTTCCTCCCCACCCCCACTGGAATGCAAGATCCATAATATTCTGTTCACTGCTGTAGCCTCAACACCCACTGCAGGCCTGCAAACAGTGCGAGCTTAATGAATACATTTTGGTGGTATACACTGGTATGGCATGCTACTAAGTGAATAGAGAAATTGTGATTTGTTCACTGCTGTATCCCCAGTGCCTTTCATTAAGGCTCAAAAAGATGTTGAGTCAAATGGATGGAGAGAAGTGGTTTGCATTGCTTATCATGCTCAAACCATGCTTGTGGGTATTGGGAGAAGTGAGTGATATTCAGATTCATATAGGATTGATGTAAATTGAGATTCCTTTCTCAGTGACTGAAATAATATACTTAGAATGTTTTTCAGATTGCACGAAGGCAGGGAAAGATTCTCAAGCATTAGGAGGTAGGATTACAATTTAAAGTGACCTTTAATAGTTTAGAAGGGGGTGGTCATTAAAAACAGGAAGATGTTTAAAGTGAACAAAAATGGGCTTCAATTGGCAGAGACAAGTACTACGGCAAGATACCTGTGGCCTCTGAGTGAGAAAGTTCAGCAACAAAATGGTAATATAATGCAGACGTATGTCGAGATTATGAAATGAAATCCTGGAGAGTAATCTTTCCACAAAACTTGGCATTGCTGAGGTTTTAATTAGAGTGGGAACTCAGATTTCATTCTCCTATTTTAAGACTCATTTGGAGAATCTGGAAAGGATCCAGATAGGAGTAAAAAAAATGATTAACTAGGTGGAAAATAGAATGAAAATTCAGCCCCAAAAAGGGAAGACTAAGAGGTGACTTAATCTTCACCAGCAGGTATAATAAGGGTTATTACATGGAGTATTCCTTCTCATCTCCACTGAGGACTAGACAGGGGTAAACAGACTTGTGCTGCTTTGAAAATGTTTCTACTTTAGCATCAGGAAGAATTTCTTGATTGTAAGGGGGAAACACGCTGACCCAGTGTGCTGTGGGAAGCTGCCCTGGAGATCTTTAAATGTAGGATGACAACCATCTGCCTTGGAAGGCTTAGATAGAAGCAGGGGACTGGACCTAAGGACCTCTTGGCTTTCCTTCCATCTTTGATTCTGTGTTAAGAATCCCAGCCACTAAGCACCCCATTCTACACTAATCTTCCATTCCCGTCATAAGACAGACCCCACACTGTCAAAATCCGAAAGGCTTCCCCCCGGGAGGAGCTCAATTGTTCTCTTCTGAATAGGAAGGAAACTGATAGTGTTGCTTCAGCTGCTTCCCTTCTCCAGCCCCCACAGAGAGAGGCCAGCTCTTGTCCTGATGGGCCTCCCCAAATACTGGGACGGGTCTGCTCTCCATCTTGTGTGGGACTGGAAGATGTGCATCCAGTTGGAGACAGTTGATACCTCCAAGAATCAAGGAACATCAGAGCCGCAAGACATTTCAGAGCTAATCCAGTCTAATCACCTGCTGCTCAAATGAGGAGACTTCAAAAGCTGCAATGACTGTCTTCAGGTCATGCAGCCAGTTCTCTCTGCTTGGGACTAAAATATACACCTTGTTTTTCCTTATGCCTCAGTGGCTCCACTCTAATTGTTTGTACATTAGTTGGAAGGAATATTTTAAATGCAGATAGAATGTCTAAAACCATATCTGCAGTAGCTTAACCGTAGGTGAAAAGATAGGAAAGGAAGAGCAGAAACTCCTCTGGCAGGTTATGAATACCTGGGAGTATCATTCAACTGGAATGAGTATATACAAGTCACCCTTACTCTCTAGTAGGTCACCATCTCCTGTCAGTGAGGTCAGTGGACCAGGAATATTTTAAGGCTTATTCCAATACACTATGTTATGATTATGTGATTTAAAATTTTTGTTACAAAATAATAGTGAACTGAAACTCAGTTGCTGGGCTAAAGGAATGAATTTGGGGGGGGGGGAGATTATTTGTGATATAATCAGATAGCTGCTCAGTTTATTCGAGACTCCAAAATGGCAGTTTTGTTTCTTTTTATTTAAAAAATAACAATATTTTTACATTGGGGTGGGGGATGGTCAGGCTTCAGCTGTCACCTGTGCAAAGAAATTTCCAAACCTGTTCGTCTGGACTATCCTCTCTGAGCTTTGGACCACCACCACTCATGAGCCTGGGGATTATCTTCTGAATGCCCCATTATTATTCAGTATCTCTAGAATCAAAGTGAAATTCCTTGCCTTAACAAAAGTCAACCCAAGTCAAATATTCCTCTGGACTTGCCCGTGTCTGCACCATCATCCACTTGCTTATCCAGACCTGAAATCCTACAATCATCTTTGACTACTTTCTCTCCTTTTTCCTTTTGTCCAGAGAGGCAACATTTTGTATCAAGTCTTCCTTTATCATAGCTGACAGATTTCCCAATTTCTGCCCATACCCACTATTCCTGGAAAATTCCAGGCACTCATGACTGTTCTGTCTCCAGCTTTTTTCTGCTTTTGTTTATCTTTCAGATGAGCTAGGGCATATGAGGCAGGTGACAGCAGACTGCAGTTTCAGAAGTCAAGAGAGATAACTGGGCGTGGGAAATAGTTGGAAAACAGACTATGGTGTGAACTGACTTGGGAGAAGCTTGGCACCACAAATCCTCAGAGGTTGGGCAATATATGGATTTCCCACGGAATGTGGAAAGGAGGTCACAAGACATTTTGTATAGATATTAGATAAAACTGTAACCCAAGTAGACTAGAAAACTTGGGGACATCTGGTTTATCATTTAATTCTTGAAACAATTCTATAAGATAATAATTCTGTAATAATTCTATTCTTCCCATCTTACCAGTGAAAATAGTGAGTGTTAGAAAAGTTTATTGATTTGTCTCAAGACCATTTATGGCACCCCACTCCAGTACTCTTGCCTGGAAAATCCCATGGACGGAGGAGCCTGGTAGGCTGCAGTCCATGGGGTCGCTAAGAGTCGGACACAACTGAGCGACTTCACTTTCACTTTTCATTTTCCTGCATTGGAGAAGGAAATGGCAACCCACTCCAGTGTTCTTGCCTGGAGAATCCCAGGGACGGGGAGCCTGGTGGGCTGTCATCTCTGGGGTCACACAGAGTCAGACATGACTGAAGCGACTTAGCAGCAGCAAGACCATTTACCTACTAAGTGGCCAAGCCAGAATTCAAACTCAGGTCTGTCCAAGCACTAAATCATTCTACCACAGTAATCCTGCCTAGAGCATCTTAGAGCATTCTCAAAGAGGCACTGAATATGAAACACTAGAAAATAAAGCCTAGTATACCTCTTAATCCATTTACTTGATACAGCAGCATGGATAGTACCAAAAGAGATATATTTTTATTTACCCTTTTCCAGAGTGCTTCTAACATTATTTTGTTTGGCTTAGTAAATAAAGTTATGTGAAAACAAATGATCTTTGCATTATGAAAAATATACCTCCTCCCTCTATTATTTTAGGCTCCTTTTTAAGTTCTGCTGATCCTAATTGTCATCTCTTAAGGTGCTGAAAATCTTGTTAATTGCTTTTGTCTTGTTCAACATCATCTAACAAAAGCAGAAAGGAAAGGACAACTGAGGATAAAGTCATTCTCTTGGGTAGCCATTCATTTGCTCTAATACAACTGGTTAATAGATAGGGCATGAAATTGCTCAAGAAACATGGCCACCAGGAGTTTTGTTAATATTTTCTATATCCAAGTTTGAAAGTAAAACGTGAAAGTGAAGTCGCTCAGTCGTGTCTGACTCTTTTCGACCCCATGGACACCTGGCTCCTCCATCCATGGGATTTTCTAGGCAAGAGTACTGCAGTGGGTTGCCATTTCCTTCTCCAGGGAATTTCCTGACCCAGGGATCGAACCCAGGTCTCCCACATTGTAGATAGATGCTTTATACCCAAGTTTAAATAGTTTAAAATCTGGAGCGAAGCCAGCCTCATATGCAAGCAGAATGATAAAAATAATAATAAATGTTAGCTGAGCATCTACTATGTGCCAGGTGCTAGTCTAAGCACCACTGGTCACCTCATATCATCTTATAGGAACAAAGAGAGTGTCCCTATACCTGTGCTTGATAGCATGGAAAATAGTCCAGAGATCACAGAGCTCATCAAGTAATGCTGCCAGGACTGGCATCTGGATCTGGCTGATACTAGATCAACTTTTGGTTCTGTGGTGCGTACGTGAGCACCTAGCGGTATGACTTGTATTTTGGGGTGGTCCTTCTGGCAGGGATTCCTACTCATTGCTCAATACACATTTTCCCTCTTTCCATAATAACAGAAATCCGAATTTTCAGTTAACCATGTTTCTCAGACTCCCTTGCAGCTATGTATGGCCATTTGCTGAAATTCTAGACAATGGCACATAAGTGAAAGTGTTATGTGACAGATTCTAGAATCCTTCCTTAAAAGACAACCAAATTTTTTTTTTTTTACCTTTTGAAAATCTTGCTGACTGGAATGCTATTCCTAGCTGCTCCAGGAGCTAGTGTGGGCCATACAGATGGGGCCAAAATGTAAGGATGATGACATAGAAAGCTATTAATAGAAGGAGCCTAGATCCTTTAGGATTTTGGGGAACAGAGCTGATGTTCAACAGCCCTGATCTATGTATCTTGGGATGTCTGCGTGAGAGACAAATAAACTTCTATGTTGTTTAAGCCAGTATAATCCTAGAACTCTGTTACTTGCGGAGTATCTTAATGATAACCACTTCTTGAATGAACAAAATTCACTGGTCACCGAATGACTCCTGCTGCCTCGAATGTCATTATAGCTTTGTTCATTTGGATTAAGGTATACTTGTACTGGGCTTCTCGGAGAAGGCAATGGCACCCCACTCCAGTACTCTTGCTTGGAAAATCCTATGGACAGAGGAGCCTGGTAGGCTGCAGTCCATGGGGTCACTAAGAGTCAGACACGACTGAGCGACTTCACTTTCACTTTTCACTTTCGTGCATTGGAGAAGGAGATGGCAACCCACTCCAGTGTTCTTGCCTGGAGAATCCCAGGGACGGGGGTGCCTGGTGGGCTGCCGTCTATGGGGTCACACAGAATCGGACACGACTGAAGTGACTTAGCAGCAGCAGCAGCAGACTGAAACAGGAGAGTTATGGTCATACAAATAAAGTGTTCTCCCAACACTGCCTCAGTTTCACAGGGATAAGAGGGCAGCCTCTGTAAGTAGTTATTCGTGGATGTATTCACTCAGAAATTCATGCAACAGATGTATTTACTGAATACCATTTGGTAGGCGTACTTTTGATGGATTAAATATTAGAAAATATTAAGGAAATTCAAATCTATGGTGACAAAATAATTTATAATCTAAATAGTCTTCTGCAAAGTTAAAATCCAGTTTAAATACAAATCACTTTAAAAAGCAAACAAAACTGTTAATAACCTACCATATTTAAGGCACCGTCCTAAGTGTTGTAGAGTATGTGACAATGGCTGGGTAAGGCAAAGCCCTGGCCTTCACAGAGTTTCTGATTCTGCAGGGGGATGAGATAGCCCATCATAAAAAGCAGATGAGTATAAGTGACATAGCAGGTACAGATACAATGAAGGTCAGAGAAGAAACTCTGCTGAATCTCCACTCATGAGAGAGACGACTATCTCGTGGATTCCTTTAGCACTCCATTGCTATGGTTTTCTGCTTGCAGAATAGAGGAGGCAGTGGAGTTGTTCTACCGCTGATGTCCACACTATTGCGAGAGTTCAGCAGAGGCATTCTGTCAGGACATTGACGATGGGATTGCTTTCTCAGAAGAGAGATTTTATGAGTTGAAAGGTCTTTTCCAACCCTATAATTCCGTGGTTCTTCTATCTCCATTCTTAACAGAAACTCTTACCGTCTGGACTACCTAGAGTTTCTAGGTTTTGTCATATTATATGTTCTTTGCAGAAGGAAAATATGAACATGGGTAGTACAGAGACCTCCAAGAGATGCTACCTCATGAATTCTCTTTTTCATCTCTTCCAGTAGAATAGATAGAGGTGCCCAAAAGAAACTGTCCAACAGCATTGAATGGGGGTTGTGAGATGAAGACTTAAGCATTTTGGTAAAGTGATGGATTCTCAGAACTAAGAAAATCCATCCAGAGTATATCTGGATGTTATACCTGTGTTACAGTTGTGTGTGAGTTTTACACAGTAGATTCTTTAAAGAGGAGGCACTTTTTCCCAGGGCTTTTACATTATTCTCCTATCACTGTTTCTTTCCCTCACCAAATTTCATGCTTTTCTTGCCCGTTTCACTCATTTGTTGCTCAAAGCTGAAAAATCTCCTTATTTTTACACAATTCTCATAGAAATTGCTCCATTACAAACAGTAAAGGAGTAGCACAAAAAGCTAAGTGAAACATTTTGGTTGTGACAGGAACCTTATTTGCCTTTTGGCCCTGCTTTCTGGCTTTCTTTGTGAAGTCCCTCTTGCTCTGATGGCCCCAGCAGCTTTTCACCATAAGCGGAAACATAGCCACCAGGCAATGCTCCATTTGGAGACAAATGGACTCCTGATAGCTCTAGGACTAAATTAGATCTGATAAAATACTGTCTTTTTTTTTTTTTTTTTGACTCCTCAATCTATTTTCACCCCTCATTTGAAGGTCAAGGGAATGTGCCGTCTAATTTGGAGACTATAATTATTACCATATGTTGGCAAACACAGATAAAGGACACATTTTCTTTCTCTTAAACTCATTTTGGTGCCCTTAAATTCTATTGATATTTTAAATTTCATTTTCTCAGAATCTACATGCTGCTTGTCAGTATTATGTTATTCTATCTGTGGATCTAGTTTTGATTCATTATTTCCAATTTGAGTAAGGCTGTAATAATAAATTGGGTAGATTTTCAGAAGAAGGGTCTTGGGTTATTTCTCCTAATCTCCTATTTATTGCAGGCTTTGGGATCTAGGGATACAAAATTGCTGAGGGTTAGCCTTAAAAGAAGCTTCCTATCATCTTCTTGTACAAAGTTAGTCTACTAGTGCTAGAGGAGAGCAAAGAAAAGGATTTTCGAAAATGAGAAATGTTACTGGCAAGAAAATAAGCTAATGTCAAAATATACATCCTAATGCCATATCAAGTCAGTTTCATATCTGGAATTTGATCAGTGGTTCCCCACACGTAGTCTAGTTTCTATATTCTGAGAACTCTTTCAGGGAGACCAGTTGGCTCCTAGATAGGGGATTGGGTTCATTAACGAAGTTTGATCAAAAACAGCTCCTTACAGACTTGAGCTTCAAGAGTCAGAGAGACCATTGCTTTCCCTTCTACATGATCAATTGTATATTTCTCAAGCAAATAACTGGAATACTGCCTTTTTAAAAAAAAAAAAAAAAAACCATTTTCTATTTTGTTTGTTTGTAGAGTTGGTAATAAATTTCTGGAAGTTTGAGAGCAAGATACCAAGTTATAGTCCCATGGAGATTTTATGATGTCCTTTCCTTAATACCTTCCCAGGACAAGAGACTGCAGTGTACCCGGAATTTCTCAAAACGTGTAGGAAAACAGAGGGCACCAATGAGTCTGACTCCAGATGGAAACCAACATGTCACACAATTCAAGTTGCCTCTCTTGGTTGGCTGGGTTAAGAGGGAAGATTAAGAGCTCAAACTGAACCGAACAGTGAGACTTTCTTGACAGAAGAAATCTAAAACCAGGGACTATATCAGTGGCAATGCATGCTGTCAAGAGAAATAAGAAAATAAGAAAAGGGGGAAAGGAGAAGATGGGAGCTTGAGTAGAAAGACAGTCCTACAGTTGGTAAGGAAAGAAAACTTGGTACTGTAGAGTCTCCTCCAGACAAATTCAAGGCACAAGGATCTCACCAAGCCTCATTCTCCCTTAGCACTAGCATCCTGTATCTTTCTGGCAAAACTCTAAGCACCTAAGGCAGAAGCCCTGACAGTCTGGTTCCACACTATATTCCTAGAACCTGCTCCAGAGTCTTGTGTGTAATAGTTGCTCAGGAACTATCTCTGCATTGAGCACATTTTATTTTAGCACTCAAATCTGCAGAAATATAATGCTCAATATGCATAATGCTCTTGCCAATTAGAAAATTGTAGATCATTCTACGTGCTTGTTTGTTTGACATCCTTCCAGAAGGCAGAGTGCTGTGCTTGTTGTTGTTCAGTCACTCAGTTATGTCCGACTCTTTGTGACCCCATGGACTGCAGCATGCCAGGCTTCCCTGTCTTTCAGTATCTGTTGTCACTGACTATCTGAGTTTCAAGGTAATTAAGGACACACATTAAAAGTATAATTTTAAAAGACAATAAGACCTTCTCTTCCTATTGGCTATGGGAGAACAACATCTTGCAGGCCAGAGAAGAGTTGGGTGAAGGAGGAAGAGCATAGGCTAGAATCTGCCAGAGCAGTTTGGCCCTCAGGTATATCTAAGCAGCAAAGCAATTTAAGGACATGGGCCCTAAAAAAGAAAACAGCACCTGCCTTGCTGAACAGTCTAGTTTGGAAATTGCTAGGTTAGCAACACGTTGCACCCTGTGAAAACTTGTGACTTCAATGTGAAAAAAAAAGAGGTTTTAATTAAATTGGATGTTTTTGAGTCTCCTGTAGGGAGCTGGGATTGGGGGGTTGAGAAGCTGAGAACTTTATTAGGATAGAGGGAGCCTTCTCAGAAACCCTGGAACCCCACAGCCCTTGGTGAGAGACTTCATCCATGGGTGGCTGCGTTTTTGTCTTTAGAAGTTCTGTTACCATTAGCCTTCTTTTGCAGCCAAGCAGGACTGAACCTGGAATTGTGTTCTTGGTCTGTGGCCTAAGATAGTCCACATCGTGCTTTTCCAAATGTTTTTTTAATGAGTTGTAGGTTTTCAGGAGTGAGAGAGTTCCCTGTGAGGCCTAAGATGTCTTAGGATTTTTTAAAAAATTGTTTTGAATTTGGAAAGATGATCTTAAGGAGGTGTGGTGGGATTAGGGGACATTTGGGGCCTCAGCCAGTGGACTCTGATACTCAGTTCAATTCAGGCAATGTGAATTGAGCACTCGATACATGCAAAGCACTGTTTCAGGTTCTGAGGATTCTAAGGGGAATAAGATGTCAAATCTGGCCTGAAGAAGTTCACAAATGAGAACATCCTGAATTCTAATGTAGAAAAGATTGGAAAAAATCATTGTAGGTAAAAGAGAGAAGCCAGGAATAGGGAAAGATAAATTCTTGCTGACAAAGTTAGAAGAGGTCTCACTAAGGAAGGAATATATGAACTTGGCCTTAGAGGTTAGCCAGTATCTCCACAGCTAGGGAAGAAGGAATGAGGGGGAAAAAGCAAAGAATAAAGGCATGCTGTAGGTAGGCAGCTGAAAAGGCAGCCATGGACCATGGGTCCTGGAATTAGCTGCCTGAAAAAACTTCAGTTTTGTCTTACTCAAAAGCTATGTGGGAACTTCCCTAGTGGTCCAGTGGTTAAGACTTCACCTTCTAATTCAGGGGCTGGGGGTTCGATTCCTGGTAAGGGATTAGGATCTCACATACCTTGCAGCCAAAAAAATCCCTCCAAAAAACAAAAAATAAAACAGAAGCAATATTGTAAAAAATTCAATAAAAACTTTAAAAATGGTCCACATAAAAAAAAAATCTTAAAAAAAAAAAAGCTATGTGCCCTTAAATACGTTATATACCTCTGGGTGCCTCAGTGGCCTCACTTGTAAAGTGAGGAGAATGATAAAATTCACTTCACAGGTTTCTGTGAGGATGAAAAGAGTTAATACATATCAGTGCTTAGAATAGAATGGTGCACACAGTAAGAGCTCAGAAAGTGCTATTATTATTCTTTAATACAAATGCTGCTCTAAGCTATCTTTTGGGGCTTATCCTGAGTGACTGTCCCCTAGCGCATGACCCCCAACTGGATAGTGTCTGCTCCTGCAAGAATCCTCTACATTCTGTTTATATGCTTTTCCACTGACTTGGTTTCTCTACCCAGTGTTTCCCCATCTATCAAAACCCTTTCTATTCAAGGTCTACGTGAAATACCAGATATGACTTCCAGACAAAAGGGAGTAAACTCATTACACTTTACAGGCACTGTGGCCAATTTTTGGAAGCTCCCTTTCTGAAACTTGTCATTAACCGAGGCTATTACTGACCCTCTAGAGTGACTCCTGAGGTCTGGGAAATGTCAAGGTTTTCCCTCCTGTCTCCCTAGAGGGGAGTGCATGTACTCGGGGAAGGGCCAGTTTGTTCTTCTGCTAGTCCTAGATTTCCCTGAAAGGGGACAGCCACGCAGGAGCAAGTTAAAGCTGGCCACCTGCACGTGCCAGCGTTTCATTAACCCATTCTGAAGGCCACTGCCACCTTTGTAAATAAGCCAGGACTTAGAGCTCTTCATGATGCTCCTGAGAACATTCTAGGCCAGCCTATTTTAGAATGGGAAAGAGTCTTGCCTTCTCAATTTTGAAATTTGTTCCATAGTTGAAGCTGAGAAATCACCCAACTGGTTAAAACATTTCCCATCAAGGGGTCAACCAAGTCAGAGGTCAACATTAGCCATTGAGTTGGGCTGTTGGACAGAACCCCAAATATTCGATGGGGAATGCCAGGATACGTGGGAAGAAGCCTTTCCTATTTTCTGTTTACCTAGCAGTCTGGGAACAAATTGATGTTCAGTCTCATGTTTCCACATCCCACTGTGTCAGAGAATCCAGCACAATGCAGTGCTCAGCAGAGAGGTTCAGGACTGAGAGCTTCTTTTCTATTCCTTTCTCTCCAGCCTGGAGAATCCTGCCTGAAGGGGTGGGGGAAGGGAACTAGAGGAAGGGAGAACATGGCCCCAGCCACCCACCGTGCGATTCCTGGGTTTTGATGAAAGAAATGATTGGCTCTGACACTCTTGAGTTGCAAGATCCAAATGTATTTTGACTTTTTAGAAGAACCGAGGACTCAGGTTTCACAGGAATGATCCCACTCAGAACTTCTGACTTACAACCTAACGCTGCTTGGCTTCTCAGTGGTGAACGCACAGCAAGTGCCGTGAGCAAAGTGACATTGTGATGCCTGGGAGTTGCACAACTGCATGATGTCAGCCTTCTGATGGGATCTGGGCTGTTGAGCAATGCCACTTGGAAGAGAGTGGTCACACACAGAAACCTGTCCAACGGTTCTAAGAATTTTATATCTTTAAAAATATTCAATAGATGTCTTTATGTGTTGGAAGCCAGGCTTTCAAAATCCCTGATTAGTGTTTTTCCAGAAATCTCCCCCTGAATCTTGGGTCAGGCAAAGAATTTCCAGTTGACAAGCTAAGTTCTCTTTAAAATATGCCACAGTGAAACCAGAATTGGGCATTTGAAGTAGAGGAGGAATTTCCCAGACTGGTCCCTGCTTATTACATCTGCCCTTTCCTCCCAGTTATCTCTACCTATATATAGCCTCTTTCTTTCTTTTTATCAGGTATAACTGCTTTACAATGTTGTGCTAGTTTTCACTGTACAGCAAAGTGAATCAGCCAGGCTTATTCATAAATCCCCTCTTTCTTGGATTTTCTTCCCATTTAAGTCACCACACAGCACTAAGTAGAGTTCCCTGCAGCCTCTTTCTTAATGCTGAGTCTGGAGTAGCTGGCATCAAGACCTTGCATGAGGCAAGGTGGGTGGACTCAGGTAAGACTTTTTCCATCGCCTCACCCTAGCAGGCGGGAGACATGCAGTCTATTGCATTCCACTGCGCCTGGTACAGGATGGAGGTACCCTGCTGCTCCATCCACAAACCCTCGTCCCAGGATGAACCTGGCAGACAGCTTGGATGGGAAGCTGCCATTTCTCTCCCTGGCCCTGGAAAGAGATGAGTCATAGACATAAGCAGAGGACAAGGAGCTGGCTAAGTAGGCCTGCAGAGCTGGGATCCCTCTGCATGTTCTTCCCTCCAGAATGAGAGAAAATGACCGCATATCTGACCATGTGCTCAGTAACTGCAACCTGTGGTTTGGGACCCTTCATAGACTGATCTTTTACTTTACCCCTTTAGTCATTATGCTCACTGCTAATATGTTAATAGCTGAGGAACTACATGTACACAGTAACTCGGGAAAGAGTCTCCTTTGTGAAAAGGAGAACTTTGGTAATAGAGCGTGGTGACCTTCTTGAGAGGTGTCTGGGGGACGAGTTTTGCCCTTTTTGAATTCCTAACTTTGATAGTCAATTTTTCCATTTTTTAAAAAAGGTGTGTGTGTGTATGTGTATGTGTGTATGTGTGTGTGTGTGTGTGTGTGTGTGTGTGTTCTAATCAGGATGGTAAGGAGAGATCCTGAGGAGCTGCTAAAGTATGAACAAATGTAGTTCAAAGACTAACAACTAAATTCTAAACTCAAATGAGAAGAGTCTTCATTTAGGGAAAATCAGAGAAAATACCACAGGGAGGAAAAGGTATCAAATCTAACTGTTAGCGTGTCATAATATTTTGTCAGGAGTTTTTCCCTCATTTCTGTTCAACTACCGACTTTCAGCTAGCATTAATCTTCTAATCAAAAGGGAGCAAATCTATTTATAATTGACATAAATGATAGTCCTATTTATAGTTCTCTTTGGTGTTCTATGTTTCTCTGTGGGAGATTTTCTCTGAAACAAAAGCCTACTTTCTGAAGCAACTGTGTTCCAGGGACAGCCTTGATCATTTCTGTTGCCCGAGAGATATATTTAATTAACCTCTTATCCTTACTCACGGGATGGTGGATTATGAGAAGCACTGACCAATAATACAGCTATTCCTGCTTCTGCCCTTGTAATTCCAGTGCACAGAAAGCACACATGCCCCAAAAAGGAATGGCTGCAGAGGAAGCTCTCAAGGAGGATGCAGGAATTGAATGCCATCCTGGCTAACCCACTTGCAACCTCAGTATGTACTCCAGTCTAGATCAGGTAGGTATTTCGCTCAGCTGTGTCCAGCTCTTTGTGACCCTATGGACTGTAGCCTGCCAGGCTTCTCTGTCCATGGAATTTTCCAAACAAGAATACTGGAGTGGATTGCCATTCCTTCTCCAGGGGATCTTCCTGACCCAGGGATTGAACCTAGGTCTTCCACCCTGCAGGCCATCAGGAAAGCCATTCAAACAACTCTTCCTTCAAATTATCTCTGGAAGCTTATAGCTGGCCTTGATTCCCTGAGCATTTTGTGATGACTCCATGGGTATTATCTAAACTGATACTCACAAAAAACCCTTTTGGGAGGCAGGGAAGGGCTGACTGTACCCATTTTACAAGCAAGAGAACTGCCCAAAGGTACCCAGGTTATACTCAACAAAGCCAAGTCTCTTCAGGGTCTCTTCACCTCAAATTCAGAGCTTCTTCTAATACCTAATATCTCTTTGGTAACAGAAGAAATATTCAAGTATACCCAGGCATTCATAGTTGAATTTCTGTTTAATTCAGAAAATCCCTGCTTTGAGGATTTCTTGTGCTGAAAGAAAAGGAATCAGTGATGCCCATGTTCTTTAGGTCAGATCCTATCTGGACTAGGGGATACAGAGGATCAGGTGGGAGGGGGAAACTCATGACTCCAGGTAGAATTTGCGTGGAACTTGTAATGGAACTGTCATTGGGTTGTCACTGGACATCAGCTGGAAAGAACTCCACAAAAGGAAGTGTTCTTTCATGAGCTTTCCATCAACTCAAAGTCAAAGCACTTTGTTTGCCCTTATTTCTGGCCTCTCTCTGGCAATATAACTCATTCATACGTCTACCTAGTCAAGAACCCAGGCAGATAGAAGGTACATAAAAGTGAAAAATTCCACCTTACTTTTAAATACCAGTGGAAAACCTCATAAGATGGTAGATAGGGAGAGGAAAATGAAAATCCTTGGTCTTCATTTGTAGACATGATTTGAAATCGGCCATGTTCTGGAGGAATAGGAAAAAAAATGCCATGTTTGTATTTATTATTTATTTTATTGCTTTCAGATTTGTTTGATGATGACTCCTACACATGGGTAAGTGCTACATTCTTAAGCAGGTTGAAGACAACCTTAAGGCTGGTTTGATGTCATACTTTGAGAATTTCATAAGTTAAAATTAGTTGTCCATTAATTATTAGCCCATTAATATTGGTTGTCTCTACTGGCTTCCTTGTTTCAGTTTTCTTGATTTCTAGCACTATCTTGGGTACACAGTTGTCCAGAAGACACTGCTGAATTAAATTACACTTAAGAAGAGTGGCTTTCTTATTTTTTCGTCCACAGTTTACAACTGATCATTTTGATCAAAATGGTTGGATCCATTGCTGAAGTCACTGAGTTTTGACTTCATAATCTTGTAACTTGTTGACAGCCCTTCTGCCAAGGCAAACAGGACTGAGAACACCTTTCTAGGCATTCAGTAACTTTAGAAATAGACATTTCAGTGTGTAGTATGCAGAGGTCTTTCTATTTCGTTTTTGTTGTTTTTTGTTTTTTTCCTGGGGCATTTGTTCTCTACCTGGCGCTGGCTCAATTCACTCTTTCAGCCAGGCCCCCAGGAATGGATGGACTCCTGTAATTCTGACACAAAATGAGCATACAAAAGGTTTGCTGAAGTTCCTTGTGAGACATGTGATAGTGATTTAATTTGAAGATCACAGCAGCTTCCAATGAAAAGGATCATGTTCTGTTTACCTACATTCCCTCAGTAGTTCCCCTTAGAGACAGCGTTTCTCACTCCCTACTTGAAAATGCCTAAAAGTCCACAGGAGTCTTCCAACTCAGCCATGCCTGCCTGTCAACTGGGTTACTGCCTTCTTATGGGTACACACAACTACTACGGGCTTGACAGGCCAAAGGAAAATGGACAACTTAATTAATTCCGTGCAAACGCAGCCTGTGCCATCTGTGTACAGGGGGGTAGGTGGGACTCAATGGCTTTCACCTTTGAGGCACTTTTAGTTAACTAGACGGCATAAAGCATGAATACTCAATAAAAAAACCCCACACAACATAGGCTAGATTATGTGTTATTAGAGGAATATTATTGCTATTCAGAGGAAAGGGAGTTAACATCTGGTAGAAAATGTTACAGAGGAGGTGACATTTAAGACAGGAACAGAAGGAAATCTCAGGAAAATAAAACGTGTGGTAGTAAATCATCTAGGTCGGATGTTGGAATATGTGGGGGGCATATGTAAACTCAGATGCCTATCAGAGCCACACAAGTCATATAAAGGAGTGAAGTGGACCAGAATAAGGTAATAGAGAATGGTGAGGATTTTGGTAAAGCTGAAAATATGTGCCAATCTAGAGGAAAGAGTCATCTAGTAAATATTGACAGATAATTCAGTTTCATGAAAACACTGTATTTGCCACACAAAATACTTTTGAAGACTAGATATCACTTACAGACTGCCAGTTTGTGAACACTGCTGTAGGGAAACACTAGATAGACATTAGAAACAAAACATTACAAACAAAAATACATTTGGGAAGTTAGATAGAGGCCTTGTATAAAATGCGTTACCATCAAGCTGTGGAGTTTGGATTCAATTTACTTAGCCACGAATGGTCACTGGAAATTGTTTAGAAGAGGGATAAAGTGATTAGGACTGGGCTTTAGGAAGATTAATCTCATGGGTGGGATGGCTGGTGTCAAGCACTATTGGACACAAAGCCATCACTGAGGAAGCTGTTGCAATAGTTTTGGTGAGTGATGAGGGGGACCTCAACAGTGATGGGAATGGAAGGAGGCACACATGTGTAATCTTCCAGCGAATTGGTAACAGCTGTTCTGGATCTTGGTGCAAAACAAACTACAATGCTACAACTCGCTTTGTCTGAAGAGTTGGGTTTGATGGTCTCCACTGTCCTAAACACTCCGAGTGATTGTGCAACTTGTCTATCGCTCTGGCTGGGAACCTGGCCTTTCCTGCTTTACAAGATCACTGACCAAAAACTCCACTTGCTCTTGAAGAAATATCTCTTTGATGATCTCTAAATTATTGAATGTCCAGTTTTTCAGATTTAGGTTTTTTTCTTTACCAGGAGGATTTTCTTGTCTTTTCAATGCTACCTGAACTGTACTCTTGCTATGTTTGAGGAGAGCTGCAGAGTTTGTTAAAAATAAGACGTGTATCTTATTCATATGCATTGGCAGTGGCTATCTTAGTGCCTGGGTGACAGTATACAAGCAAGAATTGAGTGTTGAATTGAATAAAAAGAAGGATATATGATTGGTATCCAAGGAAATCTTGTATATCCGGAATATGAGTGTCAGGGATCGATGTATGCTGAGGCCATATGGGTACGTAGATGAATAAATCAAGCCTGTAAGGCAGTGGTCCCCAACCTTTTTGGCACCAGGAACTGGTTTCCTGGAAGACCATTTTTCCATGGACCAGGGGATGGAGATGGTTTCGAGATGATTCAAGTGTGTCACCTTTATTGTGCACTTTATTTCTATTATTATTACATCGGCTCCACCCTGTATCATCAGGCAGTAGATTCCAGAGGTTGGGGATCCCTGCCCTAAGGAATTGTGATCAGCTGGAGGGGCACATACTCCACTTAGAAGGCTCTAGCCTATAGCTGCCACTCAGGAACACCAGACAGCAAAGTTAGATCACCCAGTTTTTCAAGGGAAGCTGTTCATCTTCATCTCTATTTAAAATCTCTTGATTTTTAAAATTTCAAAATTTGAAAAACGTATCAAGTAGATCAAAGAGAACGTGTTTGTTGACTAGGTTCAGGTGGGGTGGGGGTAGGGTCTGGGACCATTTGGTGACATCTGTTCTAGAGTATTAACTCTATGAGGGTAGAGGCAGTGCTTACTCATTCCTTTCATCATTTCATGTTTTGCTAACTAGAAAGCACTCAGTGAGTCAAGTGGACTGGAATAAAATAGGGGAGAATTATTCCTGTCTGAGTCAAGCTTGGGGTTGTCTGATTGATATAATTTTTTAAGTTGCTTACTAGGACTTTATTTAAGATCCTTTCACAATGCTGATTTCCTGTGCAATTTAATCTGGAGTTGTCATGATATTAAGTATCTCATAATAAGTTCAATGAAATTCTGCAGGGACCCAGTTATGGTGCCATGATAATGAGAGATGGGAATGAGAAAATGCATAAAGGTCCAAGTCCAGAAAGAATCCACTGTGATACCAATTTGATAGCACAATGAATATGATAGAAAAACTATTACAGTGCAAGTCTTTGCAGAACCACATTGAGGGATGTGATTATAAATGGATGCCAGTACATATTTTTTACTTGATATATAATGAGTCCTTATTTGCTATTATGAAACTTCTTTGAAGGCATGGCTATATCCTCCCCTGGGTATTGCTTAGGACAGAGCACATGACTAGCCAATGATGCTATAATGGAATTGATTAGTTAGTGCTATAATTTTACATCCATACATTTTACTAAAGTACTGAACAACAGCAATGAAAGAAGAATGCTAATAAGGCAATATACATGATTCACATCCAGTTAGATCCCTTAAAGATTTTTACACATTTCCACGAAATAACAATAAATGTCAGTTCTGGAAAGGTCTTAGAAATTATCTTGTCAACATTCTTTCAATGGGTAGAGTGCCAAAGAGTCAGCAATATTGTTGTGTTAAAATGCTATGGGTTTAAGTCTAAATGAATTCAATATATATGTGTGAGCTAAGTCAAATACCACCTTATCCTAGAGTTGAATACAGTGAAGACGTGGCAGGTACTTAAATTTTAAGAAAAATGTTTGTTAAAAAATATGAACATGGCTTATTCCCCTCCCCCACTCCTGGAAAATTGTGAAAAGAGATCCCAATAATCCCATTTCAGAAGCAGACTGTCTTGGTTCATCCTAATATCATTGTTCCAGTGGAGACAGGTTTGAAGACTCGTGGGACTAATCACCAAATTTATCAAGCTATTTCCTGGAAGAGCTCTGAGTAAATCCAATATTCCTTGACTCTTCGGTGCAAATACTCCCTTTCTTTTAGTGTCATTCAAGGAAGAGAAGTTACAAACTGGCTTTCTCTCACTTCTACCTACCCAGCTGAGGCATCGTGTCTTTCTGAGGAAGCCATGTCTTTCAAATAACCAGACCTTCACTAACGGGCTCATCCTGGGGAAACAGCCCAGCTCCAGAACGGGTCTAGTGAAGGCTATCAACTGGGGAACCAGCTGTCCCTTTGAAAAGCAGATTTAAAGTTTACCCCTCACCTCTCAGTAAGTGACAGAAACCCACTTTTTCTTAGTTTAAAACTATTTCTCTTACATCCCAATGGGAGTCCTAATGCAACTAATCAACTTGAAGTTAGAAGAAATAATGCTAGAACCTGGCTGAGGATGACAAAGGCAGCAATACGATATGAGTAAAACACACATTTCTCCCCTCCATGCAATTAGAAATATTTTTTTAAAGGACTCTTGCTTGGCTGTTCTTAAAAATGTAACTATTGAAAAAGAAACTGGCAAGATCTTAAGGCCTGGACCTCAGTTCCTGGCCCCAGTGATGGGTTTGGAAACTGCAGCCACAGCAATTAGGAGTTCCAATTTCCAGTTCACAGAAGGTCAGGCCGTGGGGTTATGCGTGGAGCAGTTCTATATTTCCTCTGAGGAAAGGCTCCACCAACTTCAGAGGATTAGGACTTGATACTGTCGAATCAGCATATACATTGCTAACCATCACAAGCAAGTTTGGCCCCAACACCATTCTTCAACTCCTTAGTGAAAGTCCAGATCTGAATATTTTGTGTTCTCTCTCTTAGACGAGAGAGAGAGCTATCAGTCAGCAGGTATTTGCTATTTCCTGTGATTCGGTAGACCAGGGCTCCTCAAACCCTTATGTGCATAAAATCTCTTGGGTATTTGCTAAAATGCAGGTTTTCTTTCAATTAGTTGAGGGTAGGGCCCCTGGTTCTGAATTTCTAACTAGCTCTCAGTTGGCTTTGAGTAGCAAGACTCTAGATCTAGCTACACTAACCTGTAGTTTTACTATGTGACACTGTAACATTTGTTACTTAAACCCAATTTTCCCATCATTAATAAGAGATTATTTCTTGTCACAAAACACTTTCCCTGGCCTTCAGTGAAGTCTGGCTTATTCTAAGAAATAGACTGTTTTGTTCATTATGTTAGCTATTTTTGCAGGGCAGCATTGAAATCATTTTTATTGATTGAAACCAATTACCCATGGAATGACTTTAAGACACTAAGTGATCAGTGCCTACTTCAGAACCAGCCAGAAATAAGTCCTTCTGTATCTTTAGCCATTTTTGATGGTGGTTGAGAGCAACATTACTGAATCCTTGTCTGATTTCTCTGGTAAGGGAGATCTCCATAATTGCATGCAAAGTACTGGTAATCTGCAGAAATGCCAGCCAGATTTGTGGCACTAATACTTTTACAAGTCTTATGATTCATATGTTTCAGGGCTCTCAGGATGTCTCTCTTAAAGTAACCCTGAAATAATGCCTACAGAGGGAGTAGGTCATTGATCTTCTCAAAATCTATCCCCAAATATCTGTTCTATAGTGAGAAGCAAGACTCAGAGAAGGACACTTTGGAGAGCCAAAAGCATCTCTATACCAAATGGAGACAGTGGAATTATTAGGTGAATGAAATTAGCTGGCAGTGGCATCTATGCCTAAAACATAACCATCCCTTTAATAGAGAACATTTGCTGTGCTTGACGAACTCAGAGTGAAATGGTTGGATCCATAGGAAGGAACATGCTGAAAATGGTTTCAATATGATCCTGCTTTTTCACTCAATAGCCATTGATTGAGGGTGTCCAGCCAAAAACAATGAGAAAATGAGCCAACAATAGTCTTACCCTTTGACCATATTAGATATAGTTGCAGCTGAAATTTGTTACATGTTTCAGGAATAACAAAGCATCCATATGGAACAAATATTTGGCAGTATGGCAGCTGATGAAACCAGGAAAAATTAGACAAATTATCAATTGCTCACTCCCAAATTACCCCAAAAAAAGAAATTAGATCCATTTCAGTAGCTTTGCTTTCAAATTTCTTCATTCCATGAGTCACCACTACCTTCTGCCAAACTAAATATGTCTATGAACGGCTGGAAACTTTAATGGAAAGAAACATAAAACTCAAAATACGTAGGAAAATTTAAGCTTCTTCATGGAAGGCCTTCATGGAAGACTAGCAAGTCAGGAATGTTTAGAGACAGAAATAATGCATCAAGAATACCTTTTGTTTTGGGTAGCTTCTGAGTTAACAAGCAACACAAAATGCATCAACCAATCAACTTGCTAATGTGACTTTAAAATGGCCTCTAAAACGGAAATTCATTCTTTCCCTTTTTGTTTGTTTTAAGCCTGCAAACCATCAAACTACTAGAGTCTATGAAGATCCATAGTCCTACAGTCAGATTGATCAGATTTGGGATAAAAAGACTTGATAATATTATCCAAATGGGTGATAGAAATTGGGGAAAAGTTCTTGTGAGTGGTTAAGGGCTTAACTTTTCAAAGACTCTTCCGATGCGTGACACCAGAAGAATATGACATAGCTGTTCACTTTGAGTTTATGAACTGTGGTTACTAGTGCTACCTTCATATGGGTTTACCAAGGTTAAGTTTAAAACATCCAGCTATGCAAAGAGCCCTAAACAGAAGGGTGAGGTGACTGAATTACAGTCCTGGCTTTCCCATCAGCATGCTTTGTGACCTCATGCACATCATGTTTTTTCTGGATTTTTGTTTCCCTCATCCGGGAAGTGAGAACACTGAACCAGATTGCTCTATATGGTTCTTCCTAGCTCTCCAGTTCTTCAGTTATACTTTGGTAAGGAGAAAGCACTTGTGTTCTCTGAAGGCTGGTGCTCTTGTTGTTATACCTACCTTAGGATTTATTTGCCAGGAATATACCATTTGTTACATATCTTCCCTTGCCTGCCACTTCTCCTTTTAGTATGCTTACCTCAGTTGAAGTAAGAAAGAGGAATTGAATGGAGGTTCTGTTCTCAAAACCATTCTCATAGGTGAAATCTATTTGTGCGGAATCCTATGATAGCTCTTAAAAATTCCCTGTTGACTAGAATTAGCTTACTGTTGATCTAGAAGTTTCCACTGGGGCCACAGTTAAGGAATCCCAAGGGGTGACACCTCAGGTAGATTTTTCCTTCTATACCTTCAGTCTCAGATCCACAATGGCGGCAGTAGCAAATGCAAAGTCATGGGGTATACCCTGGGGACTGGTAGAAGGAGATAGCTTTTGGAATGCCTTTTTAAACATCAAGTCAAGGAGTTTCATTAAGTGCCCTGCATGCTGCAAAGGACAGAAAAAAACTTTTAAAACTTAGTCTCTGGGTTTTTTTTTTTTTGAAAGAACTCAAAAGAAAGGATAATTCATGGCAGCAGTAACCAGTATTTGACTGTGGGTTTCTACATCAAATGTTGTGTCTCTAGGAGTGGCTGTATGTAAAGCCTCTGGGCTAGAAGAACCACATGTTCACAGGTCCATATGGTGATCAGACTCAGAACTTTTATTTCACCAAAGCCATGCTCAAACAAAAAATCCAATTCTTCTAAGTCAGACTGTGATAAGGAAGCAGTTGAGGTGGACAAAGATACTGCGAGTACAAAGATACTTTTCTGATTACTGAGTATATTCCCTCTGCTGAGCATTGCTTCTTTGAGGGTAAGCAAAAATCACCAGTAGCTGACTTGGGAGAATGGAAATCTTTTTGCTTACATGTGGTACCTCAGTGACTACCTAACCACTATCTGGAAACTAACTCTTTGAGCAAGCTCAGTGTGGTAAAGTGATAGGTCCCGTTTTTTTGTTTCGTTTTGTTTTGTTTGTTTTTTTAAATACTTTCTCCAATAAGGATATAAACAGTAATACTGAGTAAGCATTCTGAAGATCCATTAATAGACTTTTGGGTGGTCTAAATTCAAAGTGATAGATAATAGAAGATACCAGCATGCTTTTATTTTTAATTAATTAGGTTGAGAAGATACACTACCAAATGAACTTTTCTCCACTTGTAATTATTGCAGAACCATTGAACTAATGGTTCAAAGTCACTAAAGGCTAAAGTCAAACCACTATTCAATTCAGTCCACTAACAGTGAATATTTGGATTCTCTTTCAGTTTCCAAAGCCCCTCTATAGATGAGCCCTAAAAGAACTCTGTGGTATAGTATTTTTATTCTTATTTTAAAAGTGAGGAATATAAGACCCAAGGAAATTAAGTGGCTTCTCCAAGAGCGTACAGCTGTTAAGTAAGGGGGCTGGGTGAGCCCCAAATGTGGAACCTCTGATTTCCAAAGCAATACTTTATTGATCTGTTTCTGCTTTCTGGTGGTTCTGTTTATAGATAATAAAATGACTATAATGATACTCAAATAGGAAAGATAAAAGCAGGGAAAAGGAACCAGGCTTTTAAACTCTGAATTGAAAGCCTATGACCAAGAAGGGAACAGCCACAAATACTGAAGTCAAAGAAAAACCACTTTTTTTTTCATTTACTCCAAGTTGTCATACTCAAACTTCTAAGCACACAATGTTTCTCATTTCTGCCTTCCCATACTGCTGTTACTAAAATAAATGAGTTCCATAGCTATCAGATGAAAAGGAGGGCTTGCAAACACCTTTTTTTATTGGTAGCCTATAGGAAGAGAGCTTTATTTTCAGAGAGAAGCTTTCAAAACTCCAGTAATTCTTCTTGTTGCTCTACTCTGGGCAATGAACCACAGACCCCATTAGCCAGTGACTGATAATTAGTTTGTGTGTCTCTTGCACTCATGGCTTTCCCATCTCTCTGGCTGCTTTTCTTCTGGAGCCAGCTCTAGTCCAGTAGTCTTCAACAAGGTGTAATTTTGCACCACCCGCCTCCCCAGGGGATTTTGGTAACACCTGCACAGATTTTTGATTATCACAATTTGGAGGATGGGACTTCTGGCATCTAGAAGGTAGAAGTCAATCAAACATGGTGCTAAATATTTTACAATGCACAGGACAGTCCCTCTCCACCAGCAAAAAATTATCTGGCCTAAAATGTCAATAGTGCTGAGGCTGAGAAATCCTGTTGCCCATGGCACTGCTGGGGGAGGTGAGTAGGGAGCGGGAGAATAAAGTAGCATGTTAAGACATGCCACTTGGTCTTACAAAAGGGCTGGGGCTGGAGGCAGGAAGGAAGGAGGAGTGAGGAGGCTGAAATATATATAGTGTCCCAAGTCAGCTGAATCCAGAATTCCCACCCTTTGTGCTCCTTTCCCTAGTTTCACAGATTATCAAGAGTAGGTTGCATGTAGGTTGGCTCAGCACAGACTTTCTTCATCACTTGCCTCTGATGAAAGACGCATTTCATCAGGGTAAATGGCACAGAGGTAGGACCATCTTCTCAGAAACACTCACAGAACTGACTCTATGACTAACCCATCTGAAAGCTTAAAAGACCCTTCCAACAGCCTTTCTAGTACCTCAGCTAGACCACAGGTGAAAGAAGAAAAATCTGAAGAGATTCATAGAGGATTTGCTTGGAAATGTGAAAAAAAAAAATCAGGTGTAAATTTCTTTTGGCTTAGGGCCGTCAGAGAAATCTCCAGAAAAGAAGCTGATCCAATAGACTCGTCAGGCTGTTTCAGATTTTCCAGGAGCACAGCTTTGCTAAGTCATTCCAAAGCAGTTCTACCCAAGTTGACATTGGAGAGAGTGACCAAAGAGTCAGAATAATATAATATATAATAATACTCTAAATCATGACCTGAAGTGGATTTGGAATGCCCCAGGCACATTGAAAGGCCAAGTGTATGGTATAGGAAAAAGGCAGGGGATACCTTTGGTTTGTACACATTTCCACAGCAAGGGAGTAACAGTCTCTCACTCTCTGAACTCTCTAACTTCAATCTCAGGAAATTTATTGGAATGAGAGCATCACCAAGATCTATGTTCATTTGGGTGAGACTGATTGAAGGCATTGAAATTTATCAGGTAACTTAGACATAAGCATGGTCCATCACAGATAAAGGTGGAACACAGCATGAAATCAGGAAACAGAATCAAGAGTATCTCCTCCTTCTTACTTCTGCACTAATTAGCAGGGGCATGACCTTGGACTTGTCCCTTCTCTCTGAGTTTAACTTCTAGTGTTTGACTAGATTATTTTTCAAGGCCTTCCAAGCTTACAGCAATCTTCAATTTTACTTTCTGTGAACAATTTGGTAGTTTTATTACAGAGATATATACTTAATCAAGAATCAGGTTCTTGGGTATCTTCCCGGGGACTTCAGCATGCCCATTCTCTCTCTCTCTTTTTTTTGGCATGGAAACCCTTATCCCTGCACAACGCCCGAGCATTTAATGCAAAAAAGATTTTCATTTAAAAGACTGTGTGGTCTCTGCTGATTGCACAACTTCTCTTTGTGTCCATGCTGCTGCTGATCAAATATTGCAAAGCCATTAATTACCTTTGGACAAATGCAGAGGGCCATGTGCAAAAGTTCTGGCCAATTGCATAAAGTAATATGCCAGATGTAAAGTAAGTGAAGGGTTTTTCGTGGCATTTAAGGTTCAGTGAAAAAGTAAGAGGGGCAGCTATGCCAAGAATGAAAGGCCAGAGCTTGCCAAGTGCTTCTTTAAGGGGCTTTAGCCAATGTGAGACTAAACAATGCATTAAATAAGCATACAACTTACTGCACTTAAAGAATCACACGTCAAATAACAGCTCTTTGCTATGTTTTAAACATGATCTCACATATAGATAAAGACAAGTGAAATGTTCTGTTGTCATCTCCTTAGTCTAACAGCTAATAAGGCCTGGGGACTTGAACTTTCCAGGCAACCAAAAGTAATTCTTTGTGATGTAAGAGCTTGCTGATGTTCCATGGAGAGGTGTAGGATGGAGCTCTGCCAGGGCAGCAGCTCAGTACAGGAATGATTTTTTGCCACCATGGTTGTCAAAGACTCTGGCTGCATAAAAGGGCAAAGGTTTCGTAGCCCATTATGAAGAACAATGAGCAATCTCCTTGGGAAAAATTGCCTGCCTGTTTGCAGAGTGTCTGATTCTTTGGTGTAGGCTCTGAAATCAGAAGAAAGTCAGCTAGAGGCTTGAGGTTGGCTCTTTACAGAGGCCCTGAGAAATACTGGCATGGTCCATGATGTCTGGACTAAGTATACAGAGACCCAGCTGTTTGGAAAATACCAACACTCCTCTGGATCCAAAATGGAGCTATGAGCCTACCAGCCAGGAACATCTGAGACCTTCCAATACTGATGGTCTTCAAGTAACTGGTTGAGAGGCACCTGCACTGGTGCAAGCCTCCCATCCAAACCTTCCCCAGCTCCTTTCATGGTCAAGTTGGGGAAGACACTTCTGCCTGGCTCACTCTCGGGCTTATGTTGCCTTATGACCACTTCTCCTTTACCACCTCTCTTATAAAACCCAGAGAGAGATGCCTGGTCCAACAAACAGTTCTTCTTCAGTAGGTCTTTGAGGAAAAACAGCAGAACTCATAGCCACTAGGAAAGAAGCACTGGAGGTCTGGTGGCCAAGAAAGAAGAAAAGTTGAAGTTGGCCAGAGGAAGGAGTCCCCTGGATCATAAGACATATCCATGTGCTCAATGGGGAGCTGCAGTGTGCCATCTGAGTGGAGTCCAGTCTGTGAAGGCAAGGGACTCAAATGGCAGCAGCCTCTAATCAAAGAAACTTTTCTTGTGCAGCCTGAAGAAATTCTATAAGTATTTCCTAAGTTTTTCTAGAAGGTAAACTGTAGGGTCATTCCATGGATGTCTCCTTTGAGTCTCCTTTCAAAGAAGTTCAAAATCAACTGCGCCCCCAGGGGTTTCTGTTCCTGCTCTCCCAGAAGATGCCAAGGCTTTTTGGAAGCGTATCTCACTTTGCAACACTTTGGACTTTAAACAATGTGAATGGGCAGATGTACGTGCTTCTTGTACGCAGGAGACCTTGACTTTGGTTCTGGATCCACCCAGTAAGGTAAACCACAAACTCTCTATGTCTCACATTTCTCACTTGTCCAGTGAAGCAATGATTTTTACCATCTAAGACTGGGGTAAAGACAAAGTGAGAGAGCTGCTACAATTGGATTTTGAAAAAATGCAAATACTAGTCAAGCATAAGACATCCTTTGTGCTACTGATACTGCTGTAAGTATTACTATTAACAACAGGTTTTATCGGCTGCCCCTATAGAGAGAAATAGGTTTCTCTGGTGGCTCAGATGGTAAAGAATCTGCCTGCAGTGCAGGAGACCCGGGTTTGATCCCTGGGTTGGGAAGATCCCCCGGAGGAGGAAATGACAATGCATCCCAGTATTCTTGTCTGGAGAATCCCATGGACAGAGGAGTCTGGCAGGCTACAGTCTATAGGATTTCACAGAGTTGGACATGACTGAAGCAACTTAGCACACATCAAGAGAAATGAATGTGTAATGAATTGGGCTGCCCAGACATTTGCAGTAGACTCTGTAACTGATCCCAGAAGAGAATAAATAAGTATAATTGCTAATGTGTTTATGATGCTTACCATGTGCCAGGCAGTATTCTAATTTAATATGTTCTAATAGATTAACCAGTTCTGTGAGGTAGTCCTTGTTTTGGAGATGAGGAAATTGAAGAACAAAGAGGTTAAGTGACTTGCTCGATGCCACCCACCAAGTAAGTTACAGAGCTAGAATTCACATCCTGGATTCTTGACAGTAGAGACCACACTTGGCCTTGACTCCTTCCCTCTCTTGCTTCTTGTAACTGTTCATCAGGGAGAAGATGGTCTTGAGGTGCTTGACCATATCAGAAAAATGCAAATTATTGCATTTGCAATATTGCAATATTTTCTAAATTTGCACAGAAATCATCACTTTCTTAGAAGTCCCTTGGTTGCCCAGACTAGTCCTCTTGGGCATATTTAAAGAGTAGTAGCCACTAGTGAAGGTTAATATGAAAACTCACTGTTTCTCTTTAAGAATATTTGTGGCCTGTTAGCTTAGTGGTGCTAATGAGACCAGTGAAGGTGAAAGTGAAGTCGCTCAGTCGTGTCCGACTCTTTGTGACCCGGTGGACTGTAGTCCACCAAGCTCCTCCGACCATGGGATTCTCCAGGCAAGAATACTGGAGTGGGTTGCCATTTCCTTCTCCAGGGGATCTTCCCGTCCCGACCTGGGGATCAAACCCAGGTCTCCCGCATTGCAGGCAAACGCTTTAACCTCTGCGCCACCAGGGAAGCCCAGGGCCAAGGTCAAATCCCACATGTTCCAATTAGCTTAAAAGAGAAAGTCACAGCCAGTGACTGTACCTCTAACTTTGACCAGCTGTCACACAAGTGCATAGCTGGAGGTCTAAGGGGTGCCAAGCCAAGGAATGCAAATGGTGTAGCTCAAATCCAGCCCCACTCAAAGCTAATGCTAACGCCCCACTCAATGCTAATGGTGGCTGAGTGTGTCTTTGGGTGTTCCCAGTGCTGTACTCTCTTCTTTAATTGGATAGGCAGTCTTAAAAGCCCGGGAAAAGGCTTTTAGTCAAGGTTTAGAAGACTATAGATTCAATCTGCACCTCTAATTTATAAAGAGCAGTTAAAAACTGACCTACTTAACTGTCCTTACTTTCAGGAGACTGAAAAAATGTGAAGATGAGAACTGTCAGTTAGTCCTTCCTAGCAAAGAAAAATGGCAATCTGTTTTCACGAGGTGTGTGCTTCTTTGGCCAGATGACTTGCATGTATTTGGTCATGTCTGAGCTTATATTCCATCCCTGAGGGGTTGGAACTCAGCATAAAACAAAAATAAAACAAAGGCACTGGCTTCTCTTGCTTTAAGTAGGTGGGGTCCCCTATCTGGAGATGAACAGAAACTATGTGAAGAAGATAAAGGAGTCTAAAATGTTCTTTGGTCACTATTTGAATCCAAGATTCTCCTTTCTTGAATAGTACCAAATCCTTGTTAATTACAACCTAGACTATGAGTCTGTTAAAAGTTAGAAGAGGTCATTTACTTGAACAAAATCCCCTTGTTTTATAGACAAGGACATTTTGGCCCAGGAAGTTTAAATGCCTGCCAAAGTCATACAGCTAATGAATGACAGGTCTGGGAGCAGTTTTCTGAGCACTATATTTCAAATGAAAGAAGCTTGAGTTAATAATAATAACCTCAATCTAGGAAGGTTGTTGCAATCAATAACAATGAAATTCATTGCAAAGTTTTACTTAAACTCTTTATAAAACAGTATGGTTTAACACATGAAGAATGCCATTCATTTATTCAGACCTGTTCTTAATAAGTATGCATTGGAAGTATATTTTACAAAAGCTATAAATCTGGACTAACCAAAAGGGTATCCAACTTTCCTTTCTAATTGATTTACTTCTCCTTTTTCCCAGACCGTGGAGATAAAGCATATACAGTTTATTTAAGGGACTGTTTATAGACTCTTAAAACTAAAAAGGACCCCAGAAACTCGCTTTCTTTTAGTTGCTCTTAATTGAAACCATTCCAGGTGGTTGGTTGTCTGTCAATTTTTAAAGTATCTTCAAGGAGAGAAATTCCACAAGCCTCTAAAGCATATGTTAAAATGGTTAATCACCATGACTGTCAAAAATAGTATCTATGGCAAGCTGAACTTTTCCTATTTTCCTTGAAGCTCTTTTCCTCTTGCTCTGGTCCATGCACAGCAAGGTTGTGACAAACTGCTCTCTGTGAGCCTCCTCCATCAATCTGGAAAGATAATAGCTAGCTCTTTCCCAATGTGCCAACTCCATTAGGCCACCATTTTTCTCCCAAGACTATGAAAGTACAAGACTGGTTGACATGCTCTCTTACTATGATATATAGGGAAGAATCAGTACTTAGCTCTTCTTTGCAACTTTCATTGCATGTAATGTCTGGTGAAGCTGTGTTCATTATAGAGGAACTTTTGCACTTATGCTGGGAAGATGTTTACAAAACAGATAACTGAGAAGGTGGCATGCTCTGTGCTCTAGTGGAGCTTAGGCTTGTAGAGAAATAGGAACTCATTTAGAACATTGGGTTGATCGACACAAAATAAGTGTTACTGCCCCCCCCCCCCAAAAGAAAAAGTTATTCAGGACAGTTCTGCCTCTTAATAGGGTTAAAAATTCCCCTTGTTAAATATTCTGGCCCAGTAAAAAAGATAGTTTTGGAGGTAACATTTTTTTAAATGTTTGCATTTCAAACTAAGATCAGAAACCCCCTTCCACAGTTAGAAAAAATCCATACATTCAAAATGGATTTGAAGCAGCTTAAAATGAAGCACGCAGCCACAACAAAACTTTGAAAGGGGTAAAAACAATAATAAGAGTCAATTGACAGTGGGTAGAGGTAGGGAAGACTGCTTTCCTCTAGAAAGTATTTCAAAGGCTGTAAATGCTTAAAGCTGACTTCTTCACACACAGTAAATCTCAAGGGACAAAAAGGAAACTCAATAAAATTTGTTGACAACAGTTAATGCCTTGAAGAATAATTGGCTCAGACATGAAACAGACCATCAATGTAGCTTAGGGAGGATCTAAATGTCTCCTCTAAGTCATTGTTGGTATACATTGTATTCAGTTGAAAAGATATAAAGTTTTATCGAATAGTTGGGTAAATATGAGGCAGAAAGGATTGTCCAAAGTACCTGACAAACTTAATTCTTGATGATTCTAAAGACTAAGATCCCTAACAAGTCATGCCATTACATTCAATGGGATTCAATTCAATTCAGTCCTGCCAGTTCAACAGTCAAACTTGAGCCGCAGCTGTATCAGCCAGGCATTGAGCTAGATACTGGGATTCAATGGTAAACAATCTGGCCTTTGGTATCAAGGAGCCCATTGAGAGGGTAGATCTTGGTCACCTGATTTTAAAAATGGGAAAAGTATTTAGGAAAAGCATAAGGATTGCATTTTTCTTCCATGATTATTTTCCTCTATGATACTTGATAATACTTTTTTTTTTTTTTAACCTCCTAACTAGACTGTGAGTTCCTTGAAGGCAAAGTTAATCTCTCATTCATTTCTAGGTATCTCACTCATGCCTGTACTGTGTCTTACACATAGCAGAGGTTCCATCAATGTTCTGAATTAAATGATTTAAAGGGGTTAACTTCTCTTGGGCAAAAAGGCTAGTCCAGTTGACTAGAAAATTAACAAGAATAATTTTGTGCATGACAGTTTATGTCAGACAAATAATTTACATTGTCACAGAGTGCTATAAACCAGAACTTAGGAAACCTAGACTCTCAATAATAAAACACAATTTATAAAACCACCTTCTATCCAAAGTTATATTCTATACATTAAGAGTTGCCATGTAGAACCTTCCCCTTTCAAATTATTAAGATAGAATTAAAACACATTTATAAAATCTGATCATTTGAGTAATAGAATGCCTTCCAGTGAGTTGAAATCAGTTTCCATCATAGTTGTCCAATACCCTTAATTCTTTGTGTGAACATATATAAGTATCAAAGGGTAACTTGGGATCAAATTTTTTTTTTCTTTCTCATTTTTTTGTCATTTAACTGTAAGCATCACAGTCATAGAAAGATCCAGTTTCCATGCACTGTGCATGGAAATCCTGGAGCATGTCACATCAAATGTGGCAATTCAATCTGGCACATAACCCAAGACACTTGGGGGCTCGGCCATCACCTAGTGAACTGGATAAAAGGAAATGGCACAAATGGATTATCAAAGCAAAAAAAAAGGTCCTCTTGGGCATAATAACTGAGACCCACTTATCCATTTTTTAAAATGTGGATCAGTAGTAGCAAAGTAAAGAGTAGTGACAAGCCATCGCTGGGTGATGTTGATGTGACACATTTGCCTTCTGCCAGATATTCTGAAGGTAAAACAGGTCTGCTATTCGAAAAGCACTCACCAAATGAACTCATTCGTCTGCACAGAAACAGAGAATGGGACAGAATTGCTTTATTGCCAGAAAAATAAATGAACTCACTCAAAGCGTTGGCTGGAAACAGAGAGTGGGAATTTGCCCATTTAAAGAGTAGAAAGCACGTCTCACTCTCTGTCACTAGTTGTTGAAAAGCCATTTGTCACCGAATCTACAATGAGTACAGACCATCAACATGCCTATCAACTTCTTCCTTCCATTTCTCCCTACCCATCCCAGACTGCTACACTCACAGACACCTCCTTCCAGTCTCTCTCTCTCTCACACACACCTTCCTGGGAAGAAGAGAGAGACTGGAAGTGTGTGAGTCATCACAGGAGCTATTCAAAGCCTAGTGGGTAACTGAGGTAAGCTGTCTACACTTAAGCCACATGAACCTCTAAGAATGATTCACGGCCCTGAAGACCTGAGTGTCAGTTTCCTGAAACTCTCTAAACTTGCAAAGAATTAAACAGAACGAGCATCTGGCTTTCCATCACTCAGTGTCCTGTAACATACATGAGCCAGATGCCTCTGAGGTGTGTTCTCTAAGTGATCCATTCCCTCAAGCAGCAGGGACTCCCGTGTGTGTTTATTATTTATCCGCAAGCATGGACTTGCTGTCTACTTTTTATTGACTGTTGACTTTTTAATCACCTGAGACCTACTTATGGGATAAGTGACCTTGCACTTGTCAGAAACCCTTTTCCAGATGGAGACATCACTGGAGAGCCCCAGAGAAGGGTGACATCAAAGGAAGGCAACAACAAAGCCTCAAGGTCAGTGTGAACGGAGGGCAAATGAACTCAGCATTTCAGTTTGCATTGAGCAAGAGCCTGTGTCTTTGCAAATGTACCTTTCAGCGACTTTCACCTTCTGTCTGTTCGGGGTGATTTCATATCACATGGAGACATCTGGGATGTGCCCCTTTGCCAAGTCCACCTTCCTAGTTTCCTCCAAGTGACCTGGCACTTAAAACATCCCTACACGTTCACATACATTGCTTTGTGCACCCACAGATCTGGAAAACCAAAACCTCAACCCCCCAGGGCCATTTTGTCCTGTCTTTTCCCCGGAAGGAATGGAATAGTGAGGGCAGAGCAGAATAGTTGCGGGAAAGCCTAGCGGGAAGTAGTTAAAAGACAAACTGCTAAAGAGGAAAATTCCATCCAAAATCTGCAAAACGTGCCACGGCCCCGCTGAAACACTAGGCTCGCATTAAGGTGAGGAATCTCGGAGACTGAGGACGGCTGCCAGCCACAGGCAGTCATTCAGTTCTTCGCACACTCCCGGCAGTTGTAAATCCACAGAGCAGTGAGAGGGAGGCTACTTACTGAAATAAAAGCCCCTGTCTCCGCACACGAACTGGAGAGCATCCACCAACTCAGCCCCGCAGAGGGTCTCGGGTCCCGCCGTGGCAGAGCTGGTGAAGGCGAGCAAGCACAGGGCCAGATAGAAGAGATGCGAGGAGGATGTGATGGGCATCTTCACCTGCTGAAAAAGCAGAAGGAGGGTCATCTTCCTCCTGGGTCCTTGCCAGGGGAGTGGGGGCAAGTCAAGGGTGCCTTTACCCCAGCTCTGCATTCCTGTTATTAATCAAAACTATGCCCTCAGGAGTGCAACAAGGTGTGTGAGTGACCTCTGAGCAGGTCTTGGCATCATGCTATCTGAGTTTAATCCTCTTGCTACTGTGAAACCTTGGGGAAGTCCTTCTTGAACCCTTTCTTTATGGGTTCCTATTACAATTCAATGAGATAAATGTCCTGAAACATTTAATGTGTGAAGGTGAAAGATGCTTTTATTGCACACCACTCAGAGATCCTGGTAAACCGCTGGAATCATCAAAGGTTAATTTGTGCTCAGTCCAGACTTGGCACCAGATATGTTTTATTAATTTAAATTCTCTCAAATTGGCCATCCACAGATGGCATGTGCATCCATTACTGACCAGAATATTAAATTAACCAGAATGTCATTCCCCAGCTACTGATTAAAGAGAATTTACTGCAGCTGAAAAAGAACTTGTGAAAATACTATATATCATTATAGCTTTTTTTTTCTACTTAAGAGAGGCAGAGACAGAATCAGAGGGAGAGAAAGAGAGACTGAGAGATTCTTACCTGAAGAACATCAGCAGTTAACAACTACAAGTAAAAGTTAAAAACCAGGAACAGGAAACATCTGAGAATTTCAGAATGAAACTGGTGTATGGCAAGTAAACCCGACTCCTTTTGCATTCTAAAGCCCCTTGTGTCAAGCTCAATGTCAGATCAACACACGTGTAGGCAGTGCCTTCCACGAACAGGGAACTGGGCTCAAAACCTGCAAAAGTCTTTTTTTTTTTTTTAAGTCTCAGGAATTCTGACTTCATCTGTTGGAGGGACTTAAGTGTCACTGTATCCTTTTTATAGCAGAGACCCCTGGTTGGCTTGACTTAGCCAGTGACAGACAGCCAACTGTCAGCCCTGCCAGAGGCAGGATTCCTGTGGCTCAAGTCTCCATCCTTGCTCTCAGCAGTGAAACAATGCAAAGGTGATCATTAAGTTTTTCCACATTGCTACTTGTGGCACAAAGATGTGGTTTCTTCTAGGAAGCCTCCCAAGGTGAGTAGCTTTATCCCTCTCAGATGCATTTACTTTCAGCAGCATCAGCAGAGTCAGTGACAGGATGTTAAATCAGGGACCCCTATCAAAAGGTCATAGAGTTAAACTGGAAACTATCATTATGAAAAGAGGCTTTTCTGAACCTCCCAGTGGTGGCAGGTCCATTCAACTCCATCACTTTCAAAGAAACAGGATCAGTCATTTATTTTCCGACCACCTTCCTTGCCCTCCCTGGACTCTTAATGGCTCTCTACATCAGTGGCAAAGTTTGCTCCATCACTGAAATTAAGATTTCCATTTTTGTGGCCAGACTTTAAGTTCAGCAATTGGGGAAAAGCCTAAACCCCTGATTCTCGTTAACACAATGTAAATATTTAGTTAATGCTTGTGAAACAGTTGAAGATGAAAAGCGTCCTCTATTTGCAAATCATCATAAATAATAGACATAAAATAGAAGAGGAGGTGAAAGCTTGATGGAGAATTTCTTCCATTTTCTCCATAGGACCTGTTCATGGAAACCCTCCACCCCCACATAGCCAAAGCCACAGGGACTGCTAGAAACAAGTTGTCATCCAATCCTCATCTTTCTTAGTTATAAAATAATTGGTGGGAGTTTTCCCTTTCAGTATTTCCAGTGGAAATCTCAACAAGTCCAAGCCAACTGGACTTCCTTGCCCTTTTCAAAAGAGAACACTCATAATTGATCTTACAGAACATGCCCCACGCTCTGGCAACCAGCCAGTTCTAGAACGTATGTTATTTTGCCAGTCCTATTTCTCCATTGCTCCCTTCTCTATTGAGTTAATGGTGAAGCTTAAGGCAAAGCACCTGCAACTGTAGATGCATTCAGGTTCTTCAGTTGTTGTGAAATCCAGGGAAAAAGGAACTCAACTTAAAGCCTTAGGGAATTGAGAACTTCGTTAAATGTCAACATTATACTTTTAATAGCTATTTCTTTTGTGTAACACATTTAAACTCAGCAATACCTATCAGTCTCTAGCATTTAAGAATTTAAGATTTATTTTTTACAGATTTCCCTCTTTTGTTTCTTCCTTTTTTCTCCTTTTTGCTGAGTTATGTTCTCAGATAAATATCAGCACTTATAGTTCTAGGACAAGATAGAACCTCTAGTGCATTTTCTTTTAGTTCAGGAAACAGTCCATCACACCCACAGAGAACCAGAGAATTTATCACATTATGTTCCCCCAAAAGAAAACAATAAAGAACTTGCTTAGGAATTAAAAAGTTTGAAATGAGTGGCCCCATATGTTCATCATTTCCTTGGCCTTTTATTTTTCTAAACACAAAAGAAATGAAGAGAGAGAAAGGAGAGATCTGAAAGAAAGAAATGAAAGAAGAACTAGAAAGAGAAGAGAGAGGAAAAAAAATTCCAGAGCACTCTTTCTCAAAAATCATTTACAAATCCAAAATTTTAAAAACCTTTCTTTTTATCTTAAATAAATGGAATATCAATTGGTTCCAGATGTCTGGGTTATAATAAAAATGCCCAGCAAAATTTGAGGGCAATAGTCATAAGAAAATACTCACTGTAGGTGTAACCATTTTTGTTTGTTCCAGATCTTTTACAGCAGGTCAGGGTGGGTATTATGAGACTGATGTGAATAGAAAACTGAGGACTTAAAAACATGTGCTGCTTTGTGGGTGGGGTTTGTGAAAGCATCTAGTTACATTTGGACACCCAGGCAGGTATGCTATGAGCCTGGGTAAACTGCCTTTTGTCCATTCAGACAATAAACAAATTGCACGGCTGGGATTTGAGTCAATCTTCTCTTCCCAATCAAGCCACCGATTTCCATCGTGTGCCTATTGTAGCCGTCCTGGACAGGGGCCGAAACTCAGGTCCTCCCCTGTGCCCTCTTCCCTCTGACTCAAACACTTGGAAATATCTTGAGACTCACAGTACAATCAGCTTGTGAGCTCTGCCTGGCAGACACCTTTACTCATTGAATTACATTTGAAAGAACCACGTAGCTCCCTGAAACCACTTCCTGCTCCAAGTACAGGAAAAAGCAACAACTTATGGCTAGCTAGCTCTACTTCTGAAAAGTTCAGCATACACAGCATGGAAAGTTCATTTGGAGTTTTCCAAACTTGTAATTAATGCAGAGATAACACCACACAGCCCCTTTTAGGATCGTCTAAGTAGGGAGACAAAATCCCCAGCTGTCAGACCATATAGCATATGTGTATACTGACTTCATTTCTTTTAAAAGCAAGGTAGCCAGTGTGCATCTTGGCATCTCAAGGGTGGCAGGATCAGGTGCCCGACAAGGATGTATTCTTAACTCCTAAGCCACTGACTTGACTAAGAAAAGTCGTAGTGGTGGAGTACTTGAAAGCGGCAAACGGGTGCTGGACTAAGCGGTAGGGACGTATCATGAATTGAGCCCACAGGCAATTGCATCAGGGAGCCAGTGACAGCAGCTTAAAAATGCTTGCAAATTGGAAAAATACAAGTCTTGAAAGATATAATTTTGCTGAGAATGGAAACTTGAACTAGGGCCAGTTATTGGAAAGGCGAAGTCAGTGCATTGACAACGCTAGCCAAATTTACCTAAAGAGACTTTACAATCCCAAATACAAAATCCGCGTTTTACAACACAAAACCCCAAGTCCAAACTTCGCCCCTGAGAGTCCTCTTCAAAAGAAAAAACTTGGAATAGCAGTTGCTAGAAAGTTTCCGCTTTCCATATACAGTGTGCATTTGTTTAAATTATCCGAATATGCAAGGTCAGCAGGAGTTCTTAAGGAGTTCTTTTTCAGAAGAGCAAATGAAACTTCACTCTAACTTTGACTCTCTGGGCATAAGTGCAGAGAGTTCCGGGACCTTAGCTCCAAAGATCATATTTAAAAGCTTTAATATCATTTAAAACGTAACTCTTTGTATGTGGCATGCCTTGTAATCAAAAGTCCTGGCAAGTTACACACACACACACACGCACACACAACCACACACAGTCCTACATACACATGAACATGGTCTTAAAAATAAAACATCTGCACCTGCAAAAAAAATCCAAAAGTTCATATCCATGCCCTATAGCCCTTAACCATAGACAGGATTTAAAGGAATCTTCTATAATGACACCACTCAAGCCCTGAAGAAGTGGAGGATTTAGCATAAGTACCTTGCAATAGTTTTTACTCATACAGATATCTGTGCAAAGGCATTTATCTCCCGGAGCTATTTTTTCAGATCCCACAGAATTGCATATTCAGCAATTTATAAATAACTCCCAGTGCCGAAACAATGAAAATTCTAAAGTGAAGAACATTTCTAAGCAGAAGCAAACAGTACACAATTTAAAGAAAATTCCCCAATGACTTCAAAGAGTAAGAAATATTTACCTTCAAGAAATCACAAAAGCAGCACTTAAATAATTGGGTTGGAAGACTGCTGATTTTTCCCATTGCTTCTGAAGTGCAAAGTCTGGAAATGAATTGGTTAGCAGGAATAATGAGGCAAAAAGAAATCCAGGGAGATGGGAGATGTTGAGAGCAATGTCACATTTCAATTTTGAGGACTTTATTCCATTGCGCAGGCTCTATCTGCTCTGAATTTAGCAGTGACAGTGAGATTTAGCAAACAGAAGAGGGATTTAGAGAAAATCCTCACATTTATCTACAAAACACAGACACTGTAGACAGGAAACAGCTGGGGGAACGCTTGCCTTCTCTCTCTCTCCCTCTTCTGGCAAAGTTATCGAGTAAGGACTTTTTTGGGCATGGTGACAAATAACATCATACCTTTGCATTTTAAAACTAGAGCACAGAAGCATTTTTTTCCCTTAAAAGAATGTGTGTTAGTGACAAGAGGAGCAGACATTAAAATACTGATGCTGTCCTCTGATTAACTTTCTACCGGGCATGAAGACACACACATCTGCTAATACACCTTACCCGTATGAAAGGAATATTCGTGGAGGATGGGCGAGCAATTTTATATTCCAGAGCCAACACAAAATTTAAAAAACAAGAAATGAAAAAAAGACCATCTCAAGCATACTCTATGATTTTAACCCTCAAACGACTGGGGTAAACTAGAATGGAAGACAGCGCTGGGATGACCCCTCGTCCTGGTTGCCAAGTGAGGGGAATGATCTCATTTCCTAGAACCTGGAAAGGGGCAGGCAGCTTTGTAATTGGCTCCCCTCAGGACACTGTCTCATGCTTTTTGCCCACGACAGGGCAAAGATTTTGCTGAGCTGTAAAGCCAACTGAAAAAATAAAATCAAATCTTTTTCTTCCTTCCTTCTACTCTGCTGCTTGGCCCCCACCCCGACCCCCACCCCACCCCAGGGGAAGGGCATCTGAGGGGCAAATGATTTTTCCATTGTTCATATTTTTCTGCATAACTTGAACCTGTGTGTGTGTGTGTGTGTGTGTATTTGTGTGTGTGTGCACATGAGTGCATTTTCTTTCCCCCATTTTTGTGTATTCTAAATAACACCAGCTGGCTAGCAATACCCTCTCAAGGGTTATGATGTCATTCAAATCTCTCAGCTGGATGAGTGGCCAGCAACATGGTCCAAGCCAGCTGTTTTGCTATTTATAATGTATATTTGCCTTTGCCATTGAGGATCAAGTTGTGATCTTTTGTCGATAGAGTTTGTACCAATTTCTCATCAGTTTTGTGAAGGAGGAGATAAGAAAGTGGATTATGAAATAAGATTGCAAAAGCCCAGGTTAGACATCCCACTTTTCCTGGGGTCTATTGGGGCATGGTTTTCTGGAATGGTGGGAATAGCCTGGATGTTGTATTTCTCCCTCTTGATTCTCAGGGGACACAGTGATCCTGACACTTCGACTAAAAACAAAGGTTTGCTTGAAACTCTTGTCTGGGTCTTTATGGCCATGGCCAGGAAGTTGTTTGCAGAGGTGGGTGCCCTCAAAGGAAAACCTGATTGGTTTTGAAAGGGGGTTGAGTTTACTCAAGCCTTCTCTGTGATTAAACGTGGGGCAGTGTGTACCTTTGAGAAAGACAAGTTAGACATGAGAAGTGATGCCGTTTCAATGCACTATATTCAGCATTCAGTGAGTACGTTCCTACTGTGTGCCCAGTTACACACATCACAGGGGCTTTCAACCAAGTGGCAGAGACAGAGAGGAAAACAGCACTGTCATGTGGTGGGATGTGTGCTTTTAAAAATATGAAAAGTGCACACTCTCTCTGGAAAGACAGGGAAGTGAAACTACTGAGGATCCAGGATGGGGGAGGAGGGGTGTGTCATGAGAGGCTTTGAAATGCAAAGTTGGGAAGTTTCAGGGGATGTGTTTTGACCTGAAGAGTCTAGAGATATGCATCATCAAGAGGTAGGCTGGGGAGAATCTTCAGGTGTGGGGGCAAGTCCTGTACTTTGAGAAGAATCCAAGACCTCCTTTAATGAGCCCCGCTTCATGCATTTAACTTAGGAATTGCTCACTAAAAATCTGGGGTTTGGGTTATTTTTTTAATTTCCTTCACCTTTAGCACATCACACCTTTTGTGAAAAAAGCCCAGCCTCCTCTCATAGACTTTGAAGATGCAGATTGCCTCACAGGTTGAAAGATCTCCGATTTCCATGCCTGCAGAGTCTTGGCAACGAGTGCCTCGCTCCACTGCTGGGCATCTTCACCTGTAGAAGGCCATGGTGTTCCCATTTAGTTTTCACTTGTTTGAATCATTCCAAGGTGTCCTGGGAGCTCACTGCCCTCTCCAAGGCTTCCCCCTGGTCTGATGTGCTATCCTGGAATGCCGTGTGCACAGATCACCTTATCCCCAACCATTTCGTGGGAAAGGCTGCTTCAGGAGACAGAACACACGCCGTTCCATCTGACACAGGTCTCCTGCGCTACCGACACACTGACTCACAGTCTCTTGGTTTTATAACCCCAATTACCCTTAAAGGATAATTGGGTTTTAATTTATGTCCTAGTTTTTATGTCACAATCAAAAGAAAACTGAAATTTCAGTGAGTCGTAATTATCATCAGCTGTACTGTGGAAACATTCCGATGTGAGCTCTCAGTTTCCAATAGGGAAAGCAATTTCCTGAAGTGATTATTGTACACTTCAGTGCAGAGAATGGTCTAGATTTCTGGGTAGGGTGAGCCAGCAACAGAGCAATCATTCCTAAGGAAATGACCATTTTCTTGGCTAATTCCAGGAGTCAACCTGAAAGCCAAAGGGCAATAAATGTGCCACGTGATGACTCTTTAACGACTGAGTCTGCACCTGTTTAGGAGAAAAAGAGATGAAGGCACCTATTACCAGAGGGTCCAAAGTGGTAGTAAATCTAATCCTCAGGAAGAGTTCAGATCAAGAGGCCCTACTGGAGAGAAACATACAGGGTTGTTCTAAAATTACTGAATGATTATGTCGTCTCCCGCCTGGAACAACCTGACAGTTAGATATGGGAATGGTGTGCCACCAAAATAGCAAGGATGTGCTCATATCATGAGAACATCCACTCCTGGAAATGCAGAGATTCACAGCTTCACCTTTTGCATTGTGCAATGCCTGTGGGCTATAAATAACTCTCCCCTAAAGCCTTCTTCTTGAGTAGTATATTTGCATAAAGCTGCAATCTCAGAAGACTTCTGACACCTTTCTTTAAAAAAAAAAAAGTTGTTCATCTCCTTAAAGCACAGGCTGACTGAGATTCACAGAAATGGGAGGTGCTGGACCCTCCACACTTTTTGCTTGAGCCACGTTTCCAGTCTTCCCCATGTCATCTGCAGAGCTGCCCATTCAAAAAGTAATCTCCTATCCACGTGCAATGGGGAAGACTTACAGCTTTTTTCATGGATGTCTGTGCTGACTCCTGAGAAAAGCTCAGGATGGGTATCTGGAGGTAAGAGGACTTTGGAACCAAATAAAGGGTGAGGTGTAAGGTTCTGGGGCCATCCAGCAGGCAGAGAACTTGGGGTCAACTGCTGGACCTATCTCTTGGCTCACGGATTGTGTGGCAGGTTGGTCTGGGAGTGTATGGTCCAGTTTCTGAGATCAAGATCTTGTCAATTCAGAACGTAAAACTCCGAGGAAAAGGCTGGGCCTCAAAAATACAACATGCTGCTGAACAAGGGGACTAATGTCAGCACCAGAACTGCTCAGAAGCAGCTCTGTGAGCCCGCAGAAAAATCTTCAGCTCAAAGGAACTGCTTTAAATCCTTAGAGGCGCTTTTCCCCCACAGCTAGGGAAAACAGTAATAGGGAGAAGAAATCCTCCCACTAGAGAAATCAATGCTTTCTTTTCAACATCAAACTTGGATCTTATTTCTTCTAAAATGTCAAAAGGGCAAATGCTGAGAACAGTCAGAAGCAAAACTTCTGTGGTTTGGGGAGCAAAAGAATTCTCCGTAATGGCAGACGAGGAGTCACTGCATGGGGCGAGGATGGCCTGGTGGAGGGAGAGAACCAAGGGCTCACCACAACTGCCCCAAGTTGAAAAGAAAGTAAGGAAAGGAGACACCAGTTCCAAATTTCTGGGGCAAGTACCCAAAGAGCGCTTTCTTTTGGAATCGAAAAATGTGCGCGCCCTCTAGTGGACTGTGGGGAAACTGCTACCGCAATCTTAACCGTTGATGCGTGGAGTTTGGTAGGCTGGGGCGCTTTGAAAAGTTCTGGGTTCAAATATACTTTAAATTGCACTAATCTTTTGAAACAAATAAGCTAGGTATTTAATTCACTCTAGTTTTTTAAAAGATAAGGGTACTAAGAGAAGAAGAAAAGATGATAAACTTTATGAGAGCACGGATGCCATCTCCTTGACTCTACTCCCGGTGCTTTCTCTTGGGCTCCAAATAAGATTTGTTGGTTGAATCCAAGTCTGGAAAATAATGATAATGAAGGTAAACTATTTCACATAAACAGGCAATAAACTCTCTGAGAGCGAAATAACCAATTTCTCCATTTTATAAATAAGAAAAATGAGGGGTGGGGGAGTGGTGAATAGAAAAGAGACTTGTAACAAATTTAGATTGCACGCTGAGCTCAAATCCAGCCCCTTAGTCTGTCCTCGCTGTTTCTTCCAAGCAGAGTTCAAAATGTGGGTTTAACACTGATCGTCAAAGACATGGCGTTAAGAATCACGTAAGAGTGGAAGTGGTTCCTTTTTTAGTTCTCTTTGTAGCCTGAATTTGCTGAGGGAAAAGTCTCAGTTTGGTAGGTATCTGTCTTCAGTGCCTGACAGTTACGAATCACTTTTTTTTTTTTGACAAAACAACAAACAGACAAAACAAAACAAAAAAAAGACTCTTAAGTCACAAGTCTTTGCATGCAGTGGTGTTATTCAGAATTTAATAATACTGTTTTGTTTTATGTTGTTCCTTTTCAATAATACTTTCTATTTAGGACTAGTGGTGCTGGTTTTGAAGTAGGTATTTTAAAGCTTAGTTTTAAAATATGTATTTCTAAGTCTTAAAAAGTCAAGTTAAGAAAAGATATTTTTAAAGTAAGTAAATTATGTTACAAATGGCAGACAGTTACGATAAAAAATGGTGTACTTGGTGTTTGAATTCCGATGTTTGGGCATCATTGTTGTGTAACGTGCTATGTATTAGGAAAAAACAAAAAGCAACATAGCCACAGTGAAAAAAGCAGGGAACAGAAACCCTGTATATCAAACATGCCACCCTATAAATGTATTAATTATGTTTCCTGAGGTATGAGTTCATGTCCAAGGTAATAAAAACAGTAAAGTCTCTTTCAGGCAGAGGAAACATGTTCCATGGAAGTGAGGAGATTCTCAGTGTTGTTGTAAATATGTATTTATTTATTCGACTGCACTGGGTCTTGGTTGCAGCCTGAGAACTCTTAGCTGCAGTATGTGGGCTCTAGCTCCCTGACCAGGGATTGAACCTGGACCCAGTGCATTGGGAATGCAAAATATTAGTCACTGGACCGTGAGTGACAACCCTCCTAGTGTTGTGATGTGGGAGCTAAGGCTGAGGGCATGCTCTCAGACTCCTGCATTGTGGAGGCCTTTTTGGTCTCTCCTTTCCCCATCAGTAGCCTTCACAGACCTGCAAGAATAGAAAACAGTCTAATTCCCTCATGATTCCCTTGTAAACAAAGATCTGTATGTAACTGAATCTGTGATTAATTCTGGGAATGGCACAGTGCCTCAAAGTAAATAGGCACCAGCAGACCCGGGTTACATTATAACCCAGGTCAATCTGAGTAGTGCTGGGTAAAGGGGAACGAAGGTGGAGACTGATCACCCAATAGTCTTGCCAGAGATTCCATTTTGAATGGTTTAACTGCGGTGTTTATCTTTGATAAGCAGATTTTAATGGAAAAAATGAAATGATTACACTTGATAAAGATTCTCCACAAGAAAGGTTGAGGCAAAAAGATCTTATTTCTGGTGAACCCTGAACTTCCTGGAAAAGCTGGTTCATTAGAGCATCCCACTCTTTGGGTCAATTAAGGCAGTTTTATCATCCCCTTTGAGAGCAGGCCACACAGCCTCCAGCCTCGATTCTTTACTTAAAGGTGGCTGCTGAGAAATGTTTCAGATTGCTTCCTGTGAGTGTTCCTGAGTAAACAGAAGTGTGAGTAATCAATTGAGGAGGAGACACAGAATCCAGGGGAACCCTTGGAAATGACCCATTTGGGGAGCATATATCCTTGGAGACTGTACCTCATCCTCTGCCCAACACAGATCCTTGAGGGTTCAGTGCCGTAGAAATGCACACTTTACTCCTTTTTATAACACCTTGGTAAAGCCCTCAGCTTCTTCCAGAGCTCAGAATAAATCTTTAAACCCAGTTACATTAGTCAGAGTTCTCCAGAACAACAGAATAAATAGGATCTATCTACATATCTATCTGTCTCCTCTCTCTTTTTAAATTTAATTTTTATTGATGCTAATGGTAAAGAACCTGCCTGCCCATGCAGGAGACATAAGAGACGCAGGTTTGATCCCTGGGTTGGGAAGATCCCCTGGAGAAGGGTATGGCAACCCACTCCAGTATTCTTACCTGGAGAATCCCATGGACAAAAGGAGCCCGGCCCGGGATACAGTCCATAGGGTCGCAAAGAGACACAGCTGAAGCAACTTGGCACCGCACAGCACAGAGTTGATTTACAAAGTTGTGTTAGTTCCAGGTGTACAGCAAAGTGACTCAGTTATACATATATCCATTGTTTTTCAGATTATTTTCCCATTTAGGTTATTTTGGAATACTGAATAGAGTTTCCTGTGCTATAGAGTAGGTCCTTGTTGATTATCTGTTTTATGTATAATAGTGTGTATTTATTAACCCTTCTCTTGATCAATATATTTTAAGGAATTGGCTCATGTGATTGAGGAGGTTTAGCAAGTCCAAACTCTTAAGGATAGGCCAGAAGGCTTGAGACTCAGGAAAGAATTCCAGTTTGAGTCCTAAGGTGGTCTGCTGGCAGAATTCTCTCTTCTTTCAGGGTGATTGGTCTTTTTCTATTAATAAAGTGACTAACTAGATGAGGCCCATCTTTATGGAAGATAATTTGCTTTACTCAAAGTCTACTGATTTAAATGTTAATCTTATCTAAAAACATCTTCACAGAAACATCTAGAATGTTTGCTCACACATCTGGGTACTGTGGGCTGGCCAAATAGACCCATATAGTTAACCATCACATAAGTGGTTCTCAAAATGTATACTCACTAGCCCTCCCTCACAAAAACTGAGCAATCAGGATAGTTACAGAAAAGAAAACTCAATCAATTTCATCTCCCAATCCTCAGTTTTCCTCCCATACATTAAACTTCAGATCTTGAGCTTACTGTTCTTTGGTGGTTGCCAAAAAGAAGTCACAGCAATCTTGCCTTGACTATATCATTAATATTTTATGAGGACCCTGTTCATTGGTGACAAGTTTTGTTTTTCCCTCCCGCTAGGGAACAAGTGTGCACGTGACGCTCGTGCACATCCACACTCCTGCCACTCAAACACATGCATAGTCACACATGTGAACATCTGCGCTTAACTTCTCCAGATAATAAAAAGTGTGTTCATTCCCTTACTTGAAAAATTGCAGTTTTGATCAACAGAAAGAAGTTTCAGGCATAAGGTGGTGTTTGAAGTAGGGTGATGTCCTGGTTTTTGGCAAACGGAAGAAGTTTCTTTCCCACATGCTTTTGTCCTGAGAGACCCATTCTATGCCTGGTCTAATGGGGGTCCCATGACCCTTTGAGTAGCAGGATGACAAGTGATTTTAACTTTTTATTTCATACTTTTCTGCATTTTCTAGTTATTATTTCTATTTAGCAGGTATTACTTTTATAGTCGACAGTTGTTAAAAACATCATTGAATAGTGCTATCTGTCCTTAGTATTAACTGAAAATGTAGCTTATACATGTATGTTTATGTGGATGTATGTTTAGTGACTTAGTAACCTCTTTATTCTTCAAAGCTTAAACCTCTATGCTTAACAGCTCTGACTTGGCTTGTTTATGTGGCATCCGCACACACTTGCTCATCAAACCTCACCCTCATTTCCCCCACTTTCCTTTGTCATATCTTTGTCTTTGAAGTTCAGCTCTTGCTCTCAATTTGCCCAGCATTGTTCTGGATTGGATTGATGAATCCCTGGATTATTGCATGGGCTTCTAACCAGCCTTCCCTCATTGAAAGAAAGTGAAAGTGATAGTCTCTTAGTCGTGTCCTACTCTTTGCAACCCTGTGGACAGGCTCCTCTGTCCATGGGATTCTCCAGGCAAGAATACTGGAGTGGGTTGCCACTCCCTTCTCCAGGGGATCTTCCCAACCCAGGAATTGAACCCTGGTCTCCTGCATTGTAGGCAGATTCTTTACCATCTGAGCCACCGACGAAATCTAGCCAATTCAGTTAGCTAGAATCATCTTCTTCAAACACCACTTTCATGTTACACCTCCCGAGAGTCCCTTGGTCACATCTAAGTCCCCTCCTGCCATTCAAAACTCAGCCATTCTTACTCAGCAGTCTTCTCTCTTGCTAATACCTATCATGGCTTCTTCACAGCCCTGTGATTGTTCACCTGTACATCCCTTGCCCCAGCCTAGTGTTTGGTCTTTAACTGGTTCTTACTAAATATTTGTTAATTAATAATGATAAATGGAAACAGTGACAGGCTGTATTTTCTTAGGCTCCAAAATTACTGCAGACATTGACTGCAGCCACAACATTGAAAGACACTTGCTACTTGGAAGAAAAGCTATGACAGACCTAGACAGCATATTAAAAAGAAAAGACATCACTTTGCTGACAAAGATCTATCTAGCTAAAGCTATGATTTTTCCAGTAGTCATGTATGGATGTGAAAGTTGGACCATAAAGAAGGCCGAGTGCTGAAGAATTGATGCTATCGAATTGTGGTCCTAGAGAAGACTTGAGAGTGCCTTGGACTGCAAGGAGATCAAATCAATCAATCCTAAAGGAAATCAGTCCTGAATATTCATTGGAAGGACTGATGCTGAAGCTCCAATACTTTGGCTACCTGATGCGAAGAGCCGACTCATTTGAAAAGACCCTGATCCTGGGAAAGATTGAGGGCAGGAAGAGAAGTGGGCAACAGAGGATGAGATGGTTGGATGGCATCACTGACTCAATGGACATGAGCTTGAACAAACTCTGGGAGATGGTGAAGGACAGGGAAGCCTGGTGTTCTGTAGTCTATGGGGTCCCAAAAGTCAAACCCCTCTGAGAAACTGAAGAACAACAACAAATTATTGAGTATATATTATATTCAATTCTTTATTTTATATTATTTAATGATTTCACTTAATTCTCACATACCTCAATTTCCACTTTTGTTTTAAAGCGCCTGCTGCTGTTTTGGAAGCATGTCAGATTCTCAAAAATATTTGTTGGGTGAATGAAGAGAAAATTGAGCTGGGAAAAGTTAAATGATTTACCTGATGTCTGATGGTTAGTAAATTACAGAGCCAGGATTCAAATTCAGTTTGGTCTAATACACACCACTGCATGGTAGATGGGTAATCTCTTTCAATATTTTGTTGTACTCCCTCCAACATTCCCCACAGTACAATGTTGGACTTTCACCTGTATTCACTAAGGGGATGATTAATTCTAAACATGAGCTTAGAATAATTGTGAAGTTCACTTTCAAAACAGGCAACCTGAAAATTTCAGAGATGAGCACTTAGGATGGAGTCTGGTTACAGCCATGTTTGGAGCATTTTAGGGTTGCAGCTATGTTAGGAACATTTTAGGGGGAACTATCAATGAGAGACTATACTTACTGGTCCTCATTCCTACCATTTCTAGCCTTCACTACTACCTCAGAATACATAGAGAGGAAATCAATTCCCTGCAGGTTTTTCTCTGTACCTTGCTGCTTTTAATAAAGCAAAGTAAGCAACCAAAGCTGCAGGAAGAGACAGTTACTCTCCAGAAACAAGATATACAAGAGTCTAAGCCAGAAGCAGGCAGAGCCTGTTTCATAAGCGGAAAGCCACTTATCCTCTTCAATCACAGTGAGAACAAAGGACAGATTTTCTGGGGTGTAGTGTTCCTAGAGTTTGCGATGTGGGCAATGGCAGTAAAATCAATTCACACTTTGCAAACATCAATCAACTGAACCGCACTGTGATTTAGATAAACTTTGTTCTGATGAGACATAAAGACTTTGACCTTTCCCACTCTGTGACAATTTATGCTCTACTTCTTAGAGTCCTGGAGGCTAGGTCAAGCTCAGTCTTTGGTGTCTATACTTCCTCAGGTTAGGGAAGACTCTACAGGTTGTTGTGGAAGAAATGACATATAAATCCACTCTCAATTTGCCTTAGAACTGGTACAGCTTGGGGGTTCTCAAAAGCTATTGCTTTGCCTGTCTGGCAATTCCCAAATGGAACTATGATAGACTGGGGACAGTTCCTAAAGTCTTACTGACTTTGCTCCAATTCAAGATAGGATGGTTTGACCAGATTATATTCTCACTGACTAGTATTTTAGCCTTTTGCTCTCAGTCATCCTTTGCATTCGTTTTGTTTTACTGCTCCCTTCTTTCCCTGGCTATTGGATGCTTGCTGAACTAATTCCTTTTAATCAACTGCTCTCTGGCTTTACATCCAAGATTCTTCACAAGGAAAATGGTGACTTCAGATTTGGACCTTGCTGGGGCTAGAGCACTGCCAACTCAACTGGCAGGCTCCTTTTCAGCTTGGGTTCCCATCAAGGTAGCAATCCCACATTCTGGACTGCCTAACTTCTCTGCAAGGTGCCAAATTTGTTAAACTCACTCCACTGCTTTGGAGAGCAAGAGATAATCCAGAGGCAATTATAGCATCTGCAAAGTTTGGAGAGAGACTGGGACTGTTAAATGAGGATATCTGTTGTTCCCAAGGGGCTATAGAGGTCAAGTCTTCCACTATCTGAACTTCTCTGACCTACTATCTTTTATGGATTTTGAAAATAAAACAAAGATTTTCAAACTGCAGGCAATTTGCCAGGTGTTGCCCCTCTGGACAGCCTCGTTGGGGCAGGGATCTTGTGATCTAAACCCAAGTGACTCTCAAGAACCAGACACAAAACAGACAAAACATAAACCCCCAAACTCCTGGCAGAATGAAAGGAATCTGTTCAGTGGGAGAGAAGAACCAAGAACAGACAGTAAGTGCAGTCAGGAATAACCAGACAATAGCAATCATCAGCAGTTAGCACCAGTGCTGATAAATCTGCACTTTTATGCTTTATAAATAACAGTTCCACAGGATCTTCACTGAGTCCTTTGAAAAATTTCAGCAGCAACCATGTCCCAAACAGGCCAAACCCAGACTGTGTGATCCTACATAAGAGAGAATTTTCTCTGTGAAGGAAGGGAAGCCATTCCTGAAACACATGACTGAAAGATACAATTCATGAGTTGGGGCAGTCCAACTACCCATGCTAAACCTGGGGTCACTTTCGACCAGAGGAAATATCATTCTCTTAGAACTACTAAATCGCTGCCTGGGGAGTAAGTTTACACAGCTCAGTGTCAAGCAATTTGGTTAAGTCCAGAAAATGGGCAGGAAATGCCAGGGCTGGGCTAACATGGGTGCCCTGAGCTAAAGCATGACCTTAAATGGGTCTATTATTTACTTTCTTAAATACATATCATGTGGCAAAATCTTGCCTTATACAAACCAGCTGAAGTGTGTGATGTAACCGTGTTAACACGTTTTTATAGTCCTGGAAGAATGCAACAGGATTGGGTCTATCAGTAATCATGTAAAGAAGCCAAGTATACATTCCAGATGTTCATTATGTCCTAATCATTCGCTAGGAGCAAAGTAGAGGCTTTCTCCTTGCTCAGGAAGTCTGATTTTAGTAATTAAGAGAGAGACACACTGGAAATCTGATACATTTGGAATTATAAGGCTAAATCCCAAGTTCCAGTTGGATAGATGGAAGTGTGCAAAACAAAACAAACATGTAAAATAGAGTAGGAAGAAAGAGAAAAAGAAAAATAGCAAGCCAAGGCAATTCTATAGGACCTTTCCATCTGAGGTCTGTCTTTTCTCGGTTAGCCTCACAGGGCTATGCTCATTTCTACTGTCAAACAGCCTTCGCTGGAAAGGTTCAGGGGTACGGAAAGTGGATGCAGATGTAGATCAGCTTGAATGGATCACTGAGTAACTGACCTTTGAAGAATCAAACCGTTCAGTGTCCTGCATGGTCCGAATCTCCTCCAGAAGGAATTCGTTCTAAGCAAGCTCTACTGCATCCTCTTCAAAAAGTGTTCAGACTTTTAGACCAGAGCTATCTGCCTCACAGTGTGCTTTATCCTGGAGGGTAGTGTATTGAATCACACTAACTTTTTGGCTGAAGTTATTATGGAGTCAGTACAATTCCCAAGCCCTTTACAATCCAGCTTGAACTGATCTTTGTGAACAAATGTACCTCATCATCACGTAACTTCGTCTGCCCCTCTGGCCAAATTGAGACCTTCTTACTACACATGCTTTGCCCCATTTGAACCTTTAGTTCCTGATAAAGTATCTTCACCCTCACCTCAATGCTAGCTCTTTAAGTTGAAAATTTCAGCACATTCGTCTTTCTCAATCTTTCTGCCATCTCTTCGCACCTCCACTCCTGCACCAGCTAGAGGTAATGATTCATCCCATTAACTTCCATATCTTTTTGTCCCATATCTTTTTTTCTCTTATATGCACTTGTCATATGAAGATTTTTATCATATATTTACTCCTTCATTCATGAAATAGTTACTGAGCATAATACGCAACGGGCTAAGATCTAAAAATACAATCTATGTTTTTCTACATGGATTTTCTACATGTATTCTTCTACCCAGCACCTGGATTAATTGATTGTGACCTTGACCCACTTTGAAAAAAATGCCTCTTAGAAACACAAAAAGTGAGTGTATTGTGGGCGCTAATTGTGGGCTTTAACTAAACAACATGAGCCCAAAATAAATTTTTTAATGCAGGGTGACTTGAGAGATGGTAGTTAATTTAATGTTGAACTAAGACTAGAAATATAAGAATCTAGAGGCTGTTCTTTTTTAAAAAAAAATGAGCATGCAAAAATTACCTGTTACAGCAATCATGGTTTAAAGCAGCAATAATAAAAACTAACATCTCAAGTTGCTTCAAATCTCTTAGCTGGCAGAATAAGCTTAGTGTTATAAGCTGAATCAAATGTTCTCCTCATTTGAAACTGTAGTTTCTATAAATTGAAAGCACAGAGGTAGGAAACAAATATCCAAATGTTCTTGAAAAATGAGCAAGCAAATGGATTAAGAATAAACCTCAGTTAACTCATCTAAATGCTACAGATAAAGATTTTACTGTATTTGCCTTGAGCCAGTTAAGGTTTCATCATGCTTGCCTGGCAACATTATAATAAACACAAGTAAGTCTTCCAAAGCGACCTCTGTGGTCTGAAGTCCATGTGGAGCAGACAGCTCTCCAGTGTGGATATTTGTATCCCAGTTGATGCCCTCCTAGTTAATGACCACCCCAAGTCAAAATTTCTTATGTTATAAAGGTCAAGGAACTCAAAATCAAGCATCCTAAAACACATTCCCTTTCTGTGTTAGCATCAGGATTGTAAGCTTTACCATACCATGTCAGTTTCTGATCCTATATAGGTAGCAGATGTGGTTCTAATTGAATGTGGTGAGTATTCATGAAACCTCTGCTCTGTGCCCACTCCCTTGGGAGTCACTATAAAGACACAAATACATGATATGATCAATGACTTTGAGGAGCTTGCTATCTTACTTTAGAGACAGTAAACACACACACAAATCAAAGATGATATAGCCATGAAGTGTTAAACACATGATCAATTTCTAAATTATGTGATTATGGTTACATGTGTGTTACTGTGGTGGGCAGAGAGAGGAAAATGGACCCTGGACCTTCCCTGGTGAGCTTACTGCATTTCTCTTGTCTGTTCCCTCACCTCCTTTTGTAGGTAACTGTGTCAGATCGTCTCTCCTTACCCTAATTCTCTACAACCTCCTCACTCTTAGTTGAAGACCTTACTTCATGTTTCATCAAAGACATAGGAACAATTATAAGAGATTTTGGCAAGCTCATCCCATAATATCTATTCTTTTTTTTTTGGTCATATACTCTTCTCTTTCCTGTTAGTAGACATAAAGTTCCATGGTCATATACTCCTTTCTTTCCTGTTAGTAGACATAAAGTTCCATGGTCATATACTCTTCTCTTTCCTGTTAGTAGACATAAAGTTCCATGCTTATAGTTGAGGCCAACCTCTGCTTGCATTCCCTCTTGCCTGTGCAAGGACCTCACTCTAGAAATCCCTGCCCCCTCCTGTATTTCTTCTCTCTCTCTCTCTCCTGCCTCCTTCTCATCAGCACATAAATATTCTGGCCCTTCTCCCATCTTGATTCTACTTCCCCATCTAGTTGCCACCTCATTTCTCTCCTTCTTTTTACCACAAGCATTATTTTGTTGAACTTTTTCCCACTTAATTTTTAAAAATTATTGTCATGGAGAGCAGGGGAAATCACAGTTTATTAGCACTCAGGATTCCTAAAGGTCTGGTTCCAACTGGATAGAAATAAAACATTTAGGGAAAAAGAAGACAGCTCTTAAAATTAGGTAGAGTAAAAGGAAAATTGAGATAAAATCAATGACTTGTGTACCACAATGAGACATCATAGCCAATAGTCTAGCAAATAGATTAGTGTCCCTAAACTTCAATTTCTTCATTCAGCTCAGACTTCTTGGAGTGGATGAACATTGAGAACACAAATTATTGGTGAATTAGGTACTGTGCCTATGAAACTGATTTATAACAATAATTTTAGTCTATTTTTAGGGAATAATTTATGCTGTAGAACTGAACCAAAATTATGGTCGATGTAGGTAGGTAGCTATTCAAGAAAACTCATGGAAAATCAGAAGCTGCAGTAGACAAAGGTCAACTAGTAAACTGTCAAGATGATTTTTTAAAACAGTTGATCTGTAAACATTAAATGAACATGAACTACTTGATAAATATATATCTATCATCAGCCTCCAAGACAAAGGCAATCAATGTCATCTTTTCAGTTTACTACTGAGTACTTAGAACTTCTAAGGGCCAGCGACAGAAAACCATGACCATCTTCTCCCTTCAAGATCAAACCTTGTTACTTGTCATAAAAGAAGAAACTACAGAAATGAAAATCCAACATTTAAAATAATCACTATGCATATTTTTGCTGGGAGGGATAGGAGAGGAGCAACAAGAACATTAGAGCTTTATGTTCCATGTTTCAAGAGAAGAATCAGGAGTACAGTATTAATAGACTCATGGAACTTTAGAATTGGGAGGGACCTTAGGGACCATCTCAGGTCCAACTGCTTATTCATTTAATATCTCATTGAAATGAAAGTAAGATCTGAGGGGGGATAGTGTACAGAATGATGAGGTACAGTGATCCAAACTGGGCAAGAGAACAAGAATGAAAAAATGTGTATTTTTGCTACATATGTTCACTAGTATGTCCAACTGTCACAAGTAGTCATGTATGGGTGTGAGAGTTGGACAATAAAGAAGGCTGACCACTGAAGAATTGATGCTTTTGAATTGTGGTGTTGGAGAAGACTGTTGGGAATCCCCTGGACTGCAAGATCAAACTAGTCCATCCTAAAGGAGATCAACCCTGAATACTCATTGGAAGAACTGATGCTGAAGCTGAAGCTCCAATATGTTGGCCACCTGATGTGAAGAGCTGACTCATTAGAAAAGACCCTTGTGCTGGCATCAGTCTTTTCTAAAGATTGAAGGCAGGAGGAGAAGGGGCTGACAGAGGACAGGGTGGTTGGAGGGTATCACCGACTCGATGGGCATGAGTTTGAGCAGCTCCAGGGGTTGGAGATGCACATGGAAGCCTGGCGTGCTGCAGCCCATGGGGTCACAGAGTCAGACATGACTGAGTGACTGACCAACAACAAACATGTTCACTAATATGGCACTTTGTAGAAAAGTCAAAGGGTAAACAGAAAGGCTTCTTGGACATATCGATGGGCACCTGCCTGGAAAAAGCATTTCTTCTGGATTTGTGTGCCTCAGAAAAGAAAGGAAACACTAAAAGAAAGCAAGCTTAGAAACATATTTTTGGATGGATAGGCCAAGCTTAAAGATGGTCTAGATGGGGAGTAGAAGCATCATGTGAGAAAGAGTAAATAAACATCCCCCAAAGTAAGTGTCACCAAAGTTGAGACAAGACCTGGGTTTAAATCATAGGAATATCACTGAATAATTCTATGGCCTTGGCAAGTTATTCATCCTCCCTGAGCATCCCTTTCTACAATCCCAGGATGAGACAGACTGGGATGTGAATCCTAGAAGCATGACTGATTGTATGTGTGACCTTGGGCAAATTATTCATTCTTTGGCCTACTACTTACTTATAAAATTGGTATATGAATACCTACTTCCCAGATTGAGCACACAGAAAGTGCCAATAGACTAGATGTTATCAGTGCGAGGATGTTTGTACATATTTACTATTAACAATTGGCTTGTAAAATTGTCCAACTTGGAAAATATTTTGTGTTATCTGCATACAGAGTTTGTCTAATGACCTCTCCTTGGAAGAAAAGTTGGGTCAAGGTCAAGGTGACCTGTTTCAAACTGCTTTGGGTCGTCCCAAATTTATTTAAGACTTGAGGAATAATCCAGCTAACATGAATAATGCAAAGTTCTTAGGAAGTATCACCTACTATGAAATTTACCACCTCTTTCATCAAGCCATAGTGGAAACCAAATCTAAAAACTCAACCTAAATAGCTACCCAGAAGAATTTCTGACTCTGAAAGTGTATTCAAACTACAAGTAATTACATTGATCTTTCTGTCATATCTACCAGCTGTGAATTCGAGAGACATGACATCAGATATAAGTATTTATCTGATTTTAGTGGTTTAATGATGGGAGAGTTGCAGTTATAACCTTTGTTCTGCCATATTACCTCTCTAGACAATTAGCTGAGGTGAAGTGGGGAGCATGCATAAAGGTTGGTCAGAGGAGTCAAGGTGCAGAGGCTCAAAACCTCTTTTTTTCATCTGCTAGAGGAAAACAACTTCCCTTGAAAATACAAACAACCGTGGAAAGATTACCATTTACCCAGAGCTTAATAGGAATTGCTTTGGTGTTCCAAATAAGGCTAATGCAGGTCCTCATACTTTTTGGCAAGAACAAGTGTTGCTTTTCAACACTTCCCAAGTCATCACTGAAACCTGCTTCAGAGACCAGTGTCAGAAAGAAGGCTACTAACTTTCTTCTAAAAGACCACAAGGACTGACTTCCTTATGCTTTTGATCCCAGGTCTCGTGTCACCATGGGGAGTCTCTATACTTCTCTATACATCTCTTAATGTGACTACTCTTCTATGCCTTTTCTGCTGTTTCCTCTGAAACTCATGACATGTCATCAGTAAAATCCCCCATTTCTTCATCATCTTCTGCTTCCGCTTTTTGTTCTAACAGACTCCAACCTGCCTCACCAGGACAGTGTTTTTTTTTTTCCCTAGCCTTCTCTTGGGACCATTTTCTTTTTTTCATGTATTTCATGAACAACAGGGACACAATGTGATGGATTGGGTGTCCCTTGGGCTTCCCAGGTAGCACTAGTGGTGAAGACCCTGCCCGCCAGTGCAGGAGACATGAGACTCAGATTCAGTCCCAGGGTTGGGAAGATGCCCTGGAGGAGGGCATGGCAACCCACTCCAGTATTATTGCTTAGAAAGTCCCAGGGACAGAGGATACTGGAGGGCTACAGTCCATAGGGTCTCAAAGAGTCAGACATGACTGGAGTGACTTAGCACAGCACAGCATGGATACTTCATTTTTGCTGTCTCTTCCCTAAGCTATTCCACTTCCAGTTCCTCTGGACCACAAGCTATCAGAATATGCCACCTTCTTTCCCACCTTGTTGCTATTATCCAGTCTTCCTGATCATTCCCTTTCTTTTGCTGAAGATTTATTCTCTATATTGTTGAGTTCCTTTCCACCATTGTTCTGATGTCATTCTTGAGGACATTCATATGCACAGACTATTTGACAACTTGGCCTCTGAAGTCCTTGACTTCCTTGCACCCAATCATATTTTCCTCCAGGTTCATACCTTAGTCATTGTTAACTGAATTTCTTCTAGCCTGGATAACTCAGTCCATAGAATGTTAGACTTTCAATCTGAGGGCCCAGGGTTCAAGTCCTGGTTTGGCAGTCAGTTGTGGTTTTGCCCCTTACTTAGGTTACCAAATATTATCTCATAAAAATCTCAATGCTGAAGTGTGCTTGCTTCTACCTTAACCCAAAGTTCACTTCAATTTTACATTGATTTTTGGAATACACTAGATAAGCATGGTCTCAGGGAAGAAAAAAAGATTCGTCTCCAAAATCTTCATTCCAAGTACCTCACTCCCTATGAAATATTTTCTGCCTTTCCAGCTCACTTATTTTAGTCCTCTTACTCTAACCATTGTTTCTCCCGTTGGGATCTCTAGCCCTTTCATTCTACCATGCTTTCCTGTCTATTGTCTCCTCATGCCTTTGCTTCCCTCTTTATGCAACTTAAATTCCACGACACATCACTTGAATCCGTTCTCTTGTGTTCATATACTTTGTCCATCTCTCCTCCCATTGTACTTGTCTGGCAAAATACTAACTCCAAATCTCTGTCAACTGCACCATACCTGCACCTGGGCAGCTGAATGTGGCCAAAGAAAACACATAATCAGGTGAACAGCCTCACTTAGATTTTTTTGACCTCAAACATCAAATCAACCTTCAGAACTGAACTGCCTGGAAATCCATGACATTTCCAGAAATGATGTGGAGAATACTACATGCAAAAAACTGGGTAGAATTTGGATGAGAGATTCAGAAGAGATGATGGGCTGTGGGCTAAGGAGGTGGTCACAGGCATGGAGGTCAGAGCATACTCTCCAGAAATATTTAGGAGGTAGAACTGGCATGATTTGGTGAGTGAAAATGAACTTGGGCAGTTAGGTAATCAGCTTTGTTCACATCATGAGTCATTGGGTAGAAATTAGAAGCAATGCACAAATGAAGTCATTTTAAATTTAAGAACTTTATTCAGAGTGCTTCACTGGGGAATTGAAGGGAACTTTTAATATGGCCATTCACTTCTTTCTTCTCTAACCATCTTTCTACAAGCATCCTACTTCAGACTTCTCAAAAATGGCCTTTGTAGCTTCTCTCTACTCCTATTTTTGTCGCTTTTATCCTACTACACTTTACTATTTACTGTCTTCAGTGTGAGGGGTGGAGAGATGATATTAACCTCTATTAGTTAAAAAATTATTTATTTAGAAAGAAAATCAATTCAAATAAAACTAAATAGGAAGTTAGAGAATATGCTACTTCCAGTTTGGAACATTTCAATTTCCCTATTAAGTGACAGAGTTAATAGATAACTGGATATAATAATTAAAGATGTAGACCTAGCTGTTGTATCTATTGTTTTTGCCCACCTAGAATTCATTAAGAGCATTCTGATTTTCTCTGAAAAGTTACCCCTTTCCCACCCCAGGAGCCTCATCATTCTCCATGTCTTTCATCTTCCCATGCTTATCTCTGTTTGTTTGTTTTATTTGTTTATTGCTTATGTCTTCTTACGGAATATAAACTCCATGAGCCTATGGACTTTGTTGTCCACTGTTGCATTCCCAGAACCATGAGCAGCACTTGGCAAGTAGTAAGTGCTTCATGTATGTTAAATAAATCAGTGCCAATTTGGTCAAGGTTGACCTGACTTCTACCTTCAGGGGTGGTGATGTAGCTAAAGCTTAAGAAAAGTTGTCATATTCTACTTCATTGGTGACAACGACTAGTTTAGAATGGACACATAAACCACCATGGCCCCAGAACTGTAAGCGTGTGCTTTTGGAGCTTCAAGGGGCTTCACAGAAGAACCTGGACTACAAAGTCAACTCAGAAGGAAGCAGTGCTAAGAGGCAAAATGATGACATTCCTTAAGATCCTGGGTCAAGACAAGCACATTACACTGAGACTAGACATTCAATCTTTTGTTTGATTTTGTTCAGATTTGCTTAAGTTGAATTGCATTTTCTGCCACTTATAACCAAGAGTCCTGATGAATACAGGTTGTAACTGAAGTGTTGTAAATAGATGACATCACATGGACAGAATAGATAGTGTGAGAACAGAGCACTGAAAACACCTTATTTATGGGTGAACAGAAGAAGGAGGCTAAAAAGAAATGTCAGAGCAGTATTAAGTTCACAGAAACCAAATAAAGAATTCTAAGGAAGACAAGACGTTAGCAGTATTGAGCTCAAACTCAGCATATACACTAGAGTCACATAGAGGGCTTGTTAAAGCACAGATTGCTGAACACCACCCCCGAGTTTCTAATTCAATAAAGTCTGTGTGGGGCCCAAGAGTTCAAGCCTTTAACAAGTTCCCAGGTAATTTCTTTTGCTGGTCTAGGGACCGCCTTTGAATAACACTGCTATAGAGATTTTGAATAAGGCAAGATTTGATAAGGGGAAAGGAAAACACTGTGTCTGCATTGTGGCAGGCACTAGAAGGTGAGGGGAATTAGGACTGCAAGGAGTGGAAGCAGTGAAGTAGATGGTTTTTTTCAAGGCATTAAATTATTAAAGCAATGAGAGAAGGGAACAGCTAGAGAGAGTGGCTGGGAAAGCCTCTTTATTTAAAGACAGGAGATATTTAGGCGTGTTTATTTGCTGAGGACAAAGGGTTATAATGAAGCCTGGACAAGCTGAAGATACAGGGAGGGAACCCTAGAGTGATGAATTGGAGAGGACCAGAGGAAACAGCTGGGGTCCTCAGGTGGAGAGGCTAGTAACTGAGGAAAGGGGATGGAAGCAGACATGGAGAGGTTTGTGGATGTAGGATCCCTGTTTGGATTGCCTTGTTTTCCTTCTAAAATAGAAAAGAGGTTAATGTGCTTAGAGCAAGGAGAAAAGTAGAACGGGAAGTTTAAAGAGGAAGGAGAAGATTTAAAAGAACTGTTGGGAAAAATGAGAAAAAGTTGACTGTGGACAAGTAGAAGTTTTATTCAGAGCATCAGGGGCCCAGCTGTGGTTGGAGTCCATGATCATAGAACAGAGGGACTTCCCAGCAGAGCTTGGCAGCCCTGGTTTAGAAGCAGACGAGGCAGACTGTGGCATTCATCCAGGATAGGGGTGACTTTCCTTCTTGTTCTTTTAAAAACAATAATACCTCCATTAATTTGTGCTCCGGGAATAAAGCTCTTTACTATGAAAACAGGCAGCCTGAAAAACAAAAACATGTCCATAAATCACAAAGGCAGAACATTTGTAGCCTTATGACAAAATTGCTCAGTACACAGCTTCTTTTTGTCCTGGACCAGACCCTTGTCTAGATCAACATGTGAAATCTCTGAAAAATATCCTCTGTCCTAGGTCCCCTTGACCTAATTCAAGGGTCTGACATCTCCTATTCTCTTCAACTCCATCCCCTAGCAAACCTGGAAAGGATGTGATCATCACTCTGCTTGTTGCCCTTTGCAGACTGTTGGATCCCTTCACTTTGCGTGTTGCTTTAGTCAAGATTGTGCACATCCAATGCTTTTGCTCCAGTTGTAGAAGAATATTGGACTTAACTTTAAAAAAAAGATGTTTAGATGTCACTTTAAAAGAGGAGGGGTGCAGGTGATGGAGATGAGATGTCTGATCTCCAGGGCTCTGTATTGCATCCGTTTAGTAGAGGCTTGTTGAGCATTTTCTCAGGTGGGCCTGGCACAGAAAATGCTCAACAAGCGTCTACTAAATGAATGAACAGGTGATTAAATAAACAACAAAACTACTGGTGAGTTGGAGTGGGGGTGGGATTGAGGTGAGGACGGGAAACAAATTGTTGGTGGAAGTGAAAACTATCACAACCTTTGTAGAGGGTACCTTTTAAGGGAGTTTCCCAGCAAGTCAACTCTGAGACAAAGATTTGAGGGCAAGTGATTTGAGATGTGGGTCTAAGAAATATATATACTTATGTGTGCAGAAAGTACCATTGGGAGGGTGAAGAAGAAATTGGAACAGTGATTCCTCTGGCATGGAAACTTGGGATGAAAGAAAAGGCAGACAAGGTGAAAGGGAAATGTGTATATATATATATATTTTTTTTTTTTCCTTTTTACTATAATCTTTTGTATTGTCTGGGCTTCCCAGGTGGCACTAGTGGTAAAGAACCTACCTGCCAATGCAGGAGACATACGAGACTCGGGTTTGATCCTTAGGTTGGGAACATCCCTTGGAGGAGGGCATGGCAATCCGCTCCAGTATTCTTGCATGGAGAATCCCATGGACAGAGGAGCCTGGCAGGCTACATACAGTCCATAGGGTTGCAAATTGTTGAACATGACTGAAGCAACTTAGCACGAAACATGCACTCACTGTCTAATTTTTAAATATGTTCATCTAGAACATATTTTAAGAAATTAAATTTTCAAGCAACTTGTAGTTGTGTGTGTATGTGTGTGTAGATAGTAGTTAATAAAATAGAAACCTCTTCGCCTACCTCCATTCCCTCATTCTAATCTCAAGGGAATTGAATCTCAAAGGATTCCAGTAATTTTCTGGGGCTCTTAGATGTTCTCATGTTGGTATGATTTCATTTCAATACCATCATAAAAGTGACTTAACCAGGCGTTATTTTTCTGTTGCATTTTTCACAGGTCTCTGCATTCCTGGGAACCAAAGAAATGGTGGTTGATGAATGTTTTTAAGACAAACGCAAACAACAAATAAGTTATGGCCCAAACCAGACTAGATATTCTTGATAATACACTGCCAGCAGAAATGTTATCATCTTTGGGAAAATCTTTTGAGTGGTCCTGATACTCTTGGGCAGGGAAGTCAGTCCTTAGTGGCACTCGAATGTCTCAATATTTGGCTGGGCTGTGCCATGTCACAGAAATGTCTAATTAACATAAGTCTTCATTTTGAGGAACTGGTGCTGTTTCTGTGGGATAGGGATAGAGGAACTAGGGTAGGGTGGGATAGAGGAACTAATTTGCCCCCATGAAACTGCTGAACCATTGATGTTTCTTCTGTTTTCTCAGCCTCTCAGTGGAGAAGAGGATTAATCAGCTAATTGCTCAATTTAATCAGTGACAGGCAGCCACATTCAGAATAGACTGCCCAGATGAAATGGTTTAGCCTTTGGCAGGGAGTTGGGGAAGAGGTACAAAATTCCCATTTCTCTTAGTTGGAGCCATTGAATAATAATAGAAAAGATCATAATTTCTCATTAAGATCATAGCAACAACAAATCCTAAATGCTCTCCCTGTCTCCAGTCTTGCTACTTTTAAAATCATCTACCAAGATGTGGTCATAGTGATCTTTTTAGAATGTGGATATAGCCCACATTTCATTTCTTGAAACTTTTTCATGACTCCTATAAAGTAAACCACATTCTACTAACCAGGATGCTCAGTCTTTCATGGTCCAGCCCCTGCCAAATTTTACACCTACATCACCTACCATTTCTCACCTGTGTTTGTATTTTCAGCAGTGCCTATGGATCTTTATATGCTGCTCTTGAGAAGACAACGGCACCCCACTCCAGTACTCTTGCCTGGAAAATCCCATGGACAGAGGAGCCTGGAGGGCTGCAGTCCATGGGGTCACTAGGAGTCGGACACGACTGAGCGACTTCACTTTCACTTTTCCCTTTCATGCATTGGAGAAGGAAATGGCAACCCACTCCAGTGTTCTTGCCTGGAGAATCCCAGGGATGGGGGAGCCTGGTGGGCTGCCGTCTATGGGGTCGCACAGAGTTGGACACGACTGAAGCGACTTAGCAGCAGCAGC
>NW_011494899.1:6696627-6762106 GCF_000754665.1 Bison bison bison | reverse complement strand
AGCCTTTATTAGGTGGTAAAATTTTCTAGATATAGACAGTCCCTTATCTTTATATTCCCATGTAGTAGTCGTTCAATAAAATTTGTTTACATAGACTAACTGCCCTCTGTCCTACTCCCTTCAAGAGCCTCTACTTGAATACTTCAGGCTTACCACCTCTGTAGATGTTGAATTCTACTCTTACTATTTTAATGACTGTTAGGAATAGTGTTAAGGAGCGGAAAGGGAAAAGAGAGAAGATGGGCTGTGGTGCAGCAGCAACAGGGCCTTAAATGACCCCAGAGGGAGTCGTGAAGCTGGGGTGGCCCTTTAGAGTTGGCCCAAGTTGAGGAAAGGAGGCTGAGGTTTTATATCCCTGCATAAGCCACATGTTGCATGCAGGCTGCCCAAGGAGGGAGTCATGACCTTGGGGAAGGTGACTATTTTTAGCCAAAGACAATTCCTTTAGAGGCCTAAGAGCTGAGAGCTGTCGGTGGGAAACACTCCCAGCATTGGAGTGAATATACCTTTCAGTCCTGTCAGGTGATCTGGGCAGGGTGTAACATCAATTTACACTCCCACCAACAGTGCAAGAGCGGTCCCTTTTCTCCACACCCTCTCCAGCATTTATTGCTTGTAGACTTTTTGATGATGGCCATTCTGACTGGTGTGAGGTGATATCTCATTGTAGTTTTGATTTGTATTTCTCTAATAATGAGTGATGTTGAACATCTTTTCATGTATTTGTTAGCCATCTGAGCCTGGGTTCAAATGTGAGCTCCATCATTTGCTAAGTGTTCCAATGATCTGTTGCTATATGACAGACCACCTCTGAATTTTCTTTAATTTTATTTTTAATTGGAAGATAATTACTTTATTATATTGTGATGGTTTCTGCCATTCATAAACATGAATAAGCCATAGATATACATTGTCCCCTCCCTCTTAAACCTCCCTTTCACCTCCCTACCCATTCCCCTCCCCAGGTTGTCACAGAGCACCAGTTTTGAGTTCCCTGAAACTACTCCCAAACTTAATGGCTTCAAAAGCAACCATCATTTATTTATAGCACATATCTGCCAGGTTGGTAGCAGTCAGTGGGGACAGCTTGGTTCTGCGGTACATGGTGTTAGCTGGGGTGGCCCATCTAAGGTTGAAAGTGCTATTTCCAAAATGGCTCACTTACATGGCTAAAAATTTCAGCATGGAACTCTCCACTGGGAAGTGTGGGCTTCCTTATACAATGGCAGTTGGATACCCAGGAGGAGTTTTTCAAAATAACTAGGCAGAAGATCTATCTGCTTTAACAACCTAGCTTCAGAAGCCACAGATTATCACATTTTGATAGAGGATGGCAATGCTACACTGTAAAAGAAAAAGTGAAATTGGAGCTATTATTAGGGCTTTTTTGGGAAAATACAATCTTCCATAATCTACCTTTTAGGTACAATATGATTCATATTCATCCTTTATGCAGAATATTCTTATACCCCTTACTCAGAATCCAAGTCTTATCCCATTATGGCATTGGGTGCAACCATCTGAGTACCATTCTGAAGACCTGTGACTAAAGCAAGTATAATTTGGGACAGGCATTGAGCATACAATTTTGGAAGGCATTGAACAACCTCATAGATATTTCCATTCAAAGAGTGAGAAAAATAAGAGACATATAACTGTTTGGGGTCATAATAATTCTGGAATCCAGTCAGAGTCATATTCTTAGATCCTTGATTAAGGTTCATCCTTCTTCTTGGAATGATTTTCCACAGCACTTGGGTCTACCCTCTGACTATTGGTTCCACCTTCTGAATTACCCTTTATCTTCTGTAAACTGTAGCCCATGTATATGGCTGAGTCATTTTCTTAGTCCACATCCCAGTCCAAAAGTGTCTTTTAATTTTATATAGTTACTGTCCTTTTTAGCAATGCTTCCACCAGAAAAATTATCATAAATACACTGTGGATTTTCCATGAATCACATTAATGTTTACCCACTAGATGAAAGTTACACTAAAAACCCATTTTAGACAGGTGCTTAATCTTTGGCTCCCTCTAACATTCAGAAAACTAAGATCATGGCATCTGGTCCCATCACTTCATGGCAAATAGATGAGGAAACAGTGGGAACAGTGTCAGACTTCATTTTTTTGGGCTCCAAAATCACTGCAGATGGTGACTGCAGCCATGAAATTAAAAGACGTTTACTCCTTGGAAGGAAAGTTATGACCAACCTAGATAGCATATTCAAAAGCAGAGACACTACTTTGCCAACAAAGGTCCGTCTAGTCAAGGCTATGGCTTTTCCAGTGGTCATGTATGGATGTGAGAGTTGGACTGTGAAGAAGGCTGAGCACCGAAAAATTGATGCTTTTGAACTGTGGTGTTGGAGAAGACTCTTGAGAGTCCCTTGGACTGCAAGGAGACCCAACCAGTCCATCCTAAAGGAGACCAGTCCTGGTCATTGGAAGGGCTGATGTTGAGGCTGAAACTCCAATACTTTGGCCACCTCATGCGAAGAGTTGACTCATTGGAAAAGACCCTGATGCTGGGAGGGATTGAGGGCAGGAAGAGAAGGGGTCGACTGAGGATGAGATGGTTGGATGGCATCACTGACTCATGCACATGAGTTTGGATGAACTCCAGGAGTTGGTGATGGACAGGGAGGCCTGGAGTGCTGCGATTCATGGGGTTGCAAAGAATTGGATATGACTGAGCCACTGAACTGAATTGAAGTCTTCTGAAGGATATTGCCCTTAAGATTATTGGAAGGCCTGTCATTTAATGAGACTGTCTGAGATACATGACCCTCATATCCTTGTGTGTGTGCGTTAGTCACTCAGTCATGTCATGGCATTGAATACTGGAGTAGGTTGCCATTTCCTTTTCCAGGGGATCCTCCCAACCCAGGAATCAAACCTGGGTCTCTTGCATTTCAGGCAGATTCCTTACCATCTGAGCCAATGGGGAAGCCTCTTCATATCCTTCATAGTTTTTTTTATCTGAAAGGATCTCTGAAATGCCACCTTAACTGTTCCTGAAGTGTTAGTGAAAGGTCACAACTTAAACAATTATCAAACCCTTTCTTTAACTATCTTTGGCTCAAAACTGTTTATAGATTTGAAAATCTCAGAAAGGCCAGCAATGAGAAGTGATTTTATTTTTCAAACCTGGCAAACCCTGGCTCATTTGTACGTATATTCTTCAGCTTATCTCTCTCCTCTCACATTTTATCATCAGCATTAAGAAGAAGCAAGATGACTGACTTGTCAAATTTTCTGCCTCTACCTAATATAGAAATTCTTTCCTCCAGTTTCAAAACATTTTATTCATTTTTTTTTTCTGATACCACTTGAGACTCATTCAGTTCTGTTCAGTTCAGTTCAGTTGCTCAGTCATGTCCGACTCTTCGCGACCCCATGAATCACAGCACTCCAGGCCTCCCTGTCCATCACCAACTCCCGGAGTTCACCCAAACTCATGTACATGAGTCAGTGATGCCATCCAGCCATCTCATCCTCTGTCAATCCCTTCTCCTCCTGCCCCCAATCCCTCCCAGCATCAGGGTCTTTTCCAATGAGTCAACTCTTCGCATGAGGTGGCCAAATTACTGGAGTTTCAGCTTCAGCATCATTCCTTCCAAAGAAATCCCAGGGCTGATCTCCTTCAGAATGGACTGGTTTGGTCTCCTTGCAGTTCAAGGGACTCTCAAGAGTCTTCTCCAACACCACAGTTCAAAAGCATCAATTCTTTGGTGCTCAGCCTTCTTCACAGTCCAACTCTCACATCCATACATGACCACTGGAAAAACCATAGCCTTGACTAGACGGACCTTTGTTGGCAAAGTAGTGTCTCTGCTTTTGAATATGCTATCTAGGTTGGTCAAAACTTTCCTTCCAAGGAGTAAGCGTCTTTTAGTTTCATGGCTGCAGTCACCATCTGCAGTGATTTTGGAGCCCCCAAAAAATGAAGTCTGACACTGTTCCCACTGTTTCCCCATCTATTTGCCATGAAGTGATGGGACCAGATGCCATGATCTTCGTTTTCTGAATGTTGAGCTGTAAGCCAATTTTTTCACTCTCCTCTTTCACTTTCAACAAAAGGCTTTTTAGTTCCTCTTCACTTTCTGCCATAAGAGTGGTGTCATCTGCATATCTGTGGTTATTGATATTTCTCTTGGCAATCTTGATTCCAGCTTGTGCTTTCTCCAGCCCAGTGTTTCTCATGATGTACTCTGCATAGAAGTTAAATAAGTAGGGTGACAATATACAGCCTTGATGTACTCCTTTTCCTATTTGGAACCAGTCTGTTGTTCCATGTCCAGTTCTAACTGTTGCTTCCTGACCTGCATGTAAGTTTCTCAAGAGGCAGGTCAGGTGGTCTGGTATTCCCATCTCTTTCAGAATTTTCCACAGTTTATTGTTATCCACACAGTCAAAGGCTTTGGCATAGTCAATAAAGCAGAAATAGATATTTTTCTGGAACTGTCTTGCTTTTTCCATGGTCCACTGGATGTTGGCAATTTCATTTCTGGTTCCTCTGCCTTTTCTAAAACCAGCTGGAACATCTGGAAGTTCACAGTTCATGTATTGCTGAAGCCTGGCTTGGAGAATTTTGAGCATTACTTTACTAGTGTGTGAGATGAGTGCAATTGTGTGGTAGTTTGAGCATTCTTTGGCATTGCCTTTCTTTGGGATTGGAATGAAAACTGACCTTTTCCAGTCCTGTGGCCACTGCTGAGTTTTCCAAATTTGCTGGCATATTGAGTGCAGCACTTTCACAGCATCATCTTTCAGGATTTGAAATAGCTCAACTGGAATTCCATCACCTCCACTAGCTTTGTTCGTAGTGATGCTTTCTAAGGCCCACTTGACTTCACATTCCAGGATGTCTGGCTCTAGGTGAGTGATCACACCATCATGAGTATCTGGGTCATGAAGATCTTTTTTGTATAGTTCTTCTGTGTATTCTTTCCACCTCTTCTTAATATCTTCAGCTTCTGTTAGGTCTATACCATTTCTGTCCTTTATCAAGCCCATCTTTGCATGAAATGTTCCCTTATCTCTAATTTTCTTGAATAGATCTCTAGTCTTTCCCATTCTGTTTTTTTTCCTGTATTTCTTAGCATTGATCTCTGAGGAAGGCTTTCTTATCTCTCCTTGCTATTCTTTGAAACTCTGCATTCAGATGTTTATATCTTTCCTTTTCTCCTTTGCTTTTTGCTTCTCTTCTTTTCACAGCTATTTGTAAGGCCTCCTCAGACAGCCATTTTGCTTTTTTGCATTTCTTTTCCATGGGGATGGTCTTGATCCCTGTCTCCTGTAGAATGTCACAAACCTCCATCCATAGTTCATCAGGCACTCTGTCTATCAGATCTAGTCCCTTAAATCTATTTCTCACTTCCACTGTATAAGGGATTTGATTTAGGTCATACCTGAATGTCTAGTGGTTTTTCCTACTTTCTTCAATTTCAGTCTGAATTTGGTAATAAGGAGTTCATGATCTGAGCCACAGTCAGCTCCTGGTCTTGTTTTTGCTGACTGTATAGAGCTTATCCATCTTTGGCTACAAAGAAAATAATCAATCTGATTTCGGTGTTGACCATCTGGTGATGTCCATGTGTAGAGTCTTCTCATGTGTTGTTGGAAGAGGGTATTTGCTATGACCAGTGCGTTCTTTTGGCAAAACTCTATTAGCCTTTGCCCTGCTTCATTCCGTACTCCAAGGCCAAATTTGCCTGTTATTCCAGGTGTTTCTTAACTTCCTACTTTTGCATTCCAGTCCCCTATAATGAAAAGGACATCTTTTTTGGGTGTTAGTTCTAAAAGGTCTCGTAGGTCTTCATGGAACCGTTCAACTTCAGATTCTTCAGTGTTACTGGTTGCGGCATAGAGTTGGATTACCGTGATATTGAATGGTTTGCCTTGGAAACAAACAGAGATCATTCTGTCATTTTTGAGATTGCATCCAAGTACTGCATGGCTACTCCATTTCTAAACTAAAATGGACTGGAATGGGTGAATTTAACTCAGGTGAGACTTGTTAGGCTTTCACTAAACTCTTTAGGTTTCTCCACACTGTCCAATCCCAAAGTCAATGCCATATATATACACATACATATACACACATTTTTTTCCATTCTCAGTACCAAACTTTCTTTATCTATTGCTCCATAACATACCATCACAAACTTATGACTTACAATAAAACCAGTTATTTATTTCATTCCTGAATCTTCAACCTGGTCAGTGCTTAGCAGGACCATTTCATCTCTACTCCTCCTGGTTGGGGTTGCTCAACTGTTTTGGATGAGCCACTTCCAAGATGGCTTATTCACATGACTTGCAGTTGGGTGCAGTCTTCCAGTTTCTCTCCATATGGGCCTCTCTGCAGGATGACCTGGGCTTCCTCAGAGCACAGTGCCTAGGTTACAAAGGCAAGTATCCCAAGAGAACCGGGTGGAAGCTGTATTTTTTTTTTTTTTATGTTTATCATTTCTCAAAAATCACCCAATGTCACTTTATACGCGTGCTCAGTTGCTAAGCTGTGTCTGACTCTTCGCGACCCCAAGGACTGTAGGCTTCTCTGTGCATGGGATTTCCTGGGCAATAATACGGCAGTGAGTTGCCATTTCCTTCTCCAGGGGATCTAATGTCACTCACGGTACCATAATCATAATTTTACCCAGAGCTGAAGTTAGAAAGTGTGGGCCCCACCTCTTGAAGAGAAGAGTGTCAAAGTCGCATTGTATGAAGAGTGAGGATAATGAGAGATATTGTTATGGCCAATTTGAAAAATATAACCTACTAAGGCATGTTATATAACTGTTCTGTGCCTTGGTATTTTCTAAAGTTTAGTACCTGGGAGAAGACACATTACTAGAGTTCTGACTAGTATAGAGTAGAAGGAATTACCTGTTCCTTTTATCTTTTTTTGTCTTTTAAAGTTTTTTTTCTTTTTGGATATGGACCATTTTTAAAGTCTTAATTGCATTTGTTAGCATATTGCTTCTGTTTTATATTTTGGCTTTTTGGCCCCGAGGCATGTGGGATCTTAGCTCCCTGACCAGAGATTGAACCTGCACCCCCTGCATGGGGGGAGACAACATCTTAATCATTGGACTACTGGCTAAGTTCCTCCTTTTATCACTTTTACCAGGATTCTGCAAACTACAGCCCAAGGTCCATCTAGCCACCCCCCTACTGCCACCCCACAACCTATTTTTGTTGATTAAGTTTTCTTGGATCACAGCCACACTCATCTGTTTAGGTATTAACTCTGGCTGCTTTCACATTATAAAGGCAGAGTCTTATGCAGCAGAGACCATATGGCCTGAAAAGACTAAAATATTCACTCTTTGCTCTTTTAGAGAAAAAGTTTGCCAATCTCTGCTTTCCACCCTACTCAGTCATAGAGAGCTGGAACTGAAAGCCACCTTAGAGATGATCATGAGTGAATTCCATTCTATGGATGAGGATGCTGAAGCTTAGACAGCATTAAGTGACTAATCAGAAGTAGAGTCTTGATCATTCTTTTACTACTCACTGTGTTTCTAAGCATTTTTACAAACATTCTCTCCTCTCATCTGTCAGGAAGGGTCTATTTTCATTCCCAATTTATGCCTAAGGAATGGGAGAACTCAGGTTAAGGAATTTGTTTGACTCATTGCACCATACATGTTCTAAACTGAAGTCTTGACCCTGGCTATATACATCAGAATTACCTGAGGGGGTAGTTGAGAACACAAGTGCCTGCTAAAAATACAAAGGTTGTCTTAGTCTGTTCAGGTAAAGAGGAAACTTGGGGGAGGAAAATTTGGCAGCTTCCGTGGAGCCAGGGTCAGCTTCCAGCCAAAAACTATGATGTTGAGCTTTTACCTGCATCTCTCATCTACTTCAATATTAGCACATTTGCAGGGGATCTAAAAATGGGAAAGAAGTGCTCATTTAAGCTTCTTTGAAATAGTATAACAAGTGTATCTCCATTTTTACACGTGGAAGTTGGATTTTATTTACAAGAGATATGATTTCCACATATATATTACAGGTCTGGTGAGTTACATAATTGGCAGGGCAGGGATTTAATCCTTGTTCTTTGGGGAAGAGAAAAGCTTTCTAATGAAGGTTTTCACATTCACAAATAATAAATCTGTATTACAGCCTAGGAAGTGGCTTTTGAGAAATTATAGATTCTTCAAATGTGGGAATAAATGGTTTTTTTTTCTCATTTTGCTCATTTACTCTGTTACAAAACTCAACAATGTTTTGCAAAATTTGACAGTCTCTTGGATTTTAAAAATGTATTTTGTAACCTGAAGTCAGATGAGGTCTCCAGCTCCCATAACTGCACGTGTTGCCCTCAAGTGATTAATTACTTTGGTTTGCCCAGGACTGAGGGGTTCCTGGGACATGGGACCATCCTTTCTGAGAATGGGAAAGTCTCAAGCAAACTAGGTTGAACTAGGACAAGTCAGCCTACTGGTGGCCCCAACTTGGATACAGAACTCAGCTGTTCCATGGACTTCACAGAAAGCTGTCTACTCACTATTTGTGACCAACTTTTCTTATCCATTTCCTCTTTTCTCATCCTTCCATTTATAAAGAACAAATACAATTCTCTTTTTGCACAGAGAAGAATTGCACCCACTTTCTTGAAGCATTAGCACCAAGCATTTCATGGCCCCAAGGCTTCAGTTTCTAGTCCAAGTAAGCTTATCATAACTTTCCTTGAAACGAACACTGTGTGAGTGGAATGCTGTGAACACAGTTTCATCTTGTCCTGTTACTCTTTTTTTATATCTCACCTTATTCCAAATGGATAGATTTGTGAAGGGTCTTTCTAATTTGTGATAATCTTTTCCTATTCATCACATGAACACCTGTGTACTTGCTACATAGTGCCATGTATAAGAACATGACTAGCTCTTCAGCCTAGGACAAGTTACTTGACTCCTCTGAGCTTGGATGCCTCACCTAGAAAATGAATTAAAACAAACTGATTTCTAAGATTCCTCCTGCCCTGACCTTCCAGTGTACTCTTCACTGTGTGTGTGTGTGTATGTGTGTGTGTGGTGTGTGTATGTGTTAGTCGCTCAATTATGTCTGACTCAGTTGTGTCTGATGGTAGTCCGCCAGGCTCCTCTGTCTGTGGGATTCTCCAGGTAAGAATATTAGAGTGGGTTGCCATTTCCTTCTCCAGGGAATCTTCCCAACCGAAGATTCAAACCCAGGTCTCCTACTTTGCAGGCAGATTCTTAACCATCTGAGCCACTTCACTGAGTTGAATGCAACTGGTCATGAACTTTTTTACATGTAGCCTGGAAATCTTACTACAACATCCTTTAAACATGCACTAATATAAAACATGGAAATACCAGCAAGGCTGTTTCTTAAATCTTTCATAATGATGATGTAACAGTGGCCATTTTGTCTCCATCAGTTCAGAAGTTCCTGCTCCCTGCCCTGTTCCCCCATGGTAAAGTGCGATTTTTCTTTTTTAATGGCTGTGAGGCATGTGGGAGCATAGCTCCTCAACCAGGGATAGAACCTACATGCCCTGTATGGAAAGGTGATATCTTAACAACTGTACCACACTGGACCACTGGACCCCCTAAAGTGAAGTCGCTTAGTTGTGTCTGACTCTTTGCAACTCCATGGACTGTAACCTATCAGGCTCCTCCGACCATGGGATTTTCCAGGCAAGAATACTAGAATGGGTTGTCATTTCCTTCTGCAGGGGATCTTCCTGACTCAGGGATTGAACCCAGGTCTCCTGCATTGCAGGCAGACGCTTTACCCTTTGAGCCACCAGGGAAGCTGGTGGACCCCCTAAAGTGCTATTTAAAGAGTTGTTTTTTAATTAACTACTTAGAAACAAAAAGATACATCTCTCCCCTAACCCTCTAGCTTCAAAAGTATTTTAAGGACTTTATATAGATCGCAAGAAATTTGGAAAATATAGAAAAGCACAAAGTATGACAAAAATCACCAATAATCCTCCCCTATGGACATAAGGTGGAGAAGGTGATGGCACTTCACTCCAGTACTCTTGCCTGGAAAATCCCATGGATGGAGGAGCCTGGTAGGCAGCAGTCCATGGGGTTGCTAAGAGTCGGACACAACTGAGTGACTTCCCTTTCACTTTTCACTTTCATGCATTGGAGAAGGAAATGGCAACCCACTCCAGTGTTCTTGCCTGGAGAATCCCAGGGACAGGGGAGCCTGGTGGGCTTCTGTCTATGGGGTCACACAGAGTCGGACACAACTGAAGTGACTTAGCAACAGCAATGGACATAAGGACTGGTAAACTTTTGGTGTATTTGGTATTAAAAACAAAAAACAAAAAACCACTGTGCTGTGCTATTTTATAATCAGCTTTCTTCAGTTAGCAATGGATTGCACTTTCTCATTTTATTGTGAGATTTCTGAGGGCCCAATTGTATTATATTTTATAGGTAATCACACCTGATTTAATTAAGCCTCTGACTGGATATTGAGGTTTCCTACTTCCCTGGTGGCTCAGACGGTAAACCGTCTGTCTACAATGTGGGAGACCTGGGTTCAATCCCCAGGTCGGCAAGGTTCCCTGGAGAAGGAAATGGCAACCTACTCTAGTACTCTGGCCTCGAAAATCCCATGGACGGAGGAGCCTGGTGCAGGCTACTGTCCATGGGGTCAAAAAGAGTAGGACACGACTGAGCGACTTCACTTTCTTTCTCAAGTTTTTATAAACAAACATCTAATAAATTACTTTCTCACCAGATATTCATTTTTATAAGCTTTTAATTTTATATTGGACTATAGCTTATGAAGCCCAACAATGCTGTGATAGTTTAAGGTGGATAGCACATGGACTCAGACAAACATATGTATCAATTCTCCCCTAAACTCCTCTCATCCAGGCTGCCATATAACATGGAGCAGAGTTCCCTGTGCTGTAAAGCAGTTCCTTGTTGGCTATCCATTTTAAACATAGCAGTGAGTACACATTGATCCCCAACTCCCTGACTATCCCTTCCCACCTCCACCTCCCTGGCAACCATAAGTTTGTTCTCTAAGTCCATCCCACCAGATATTCTTAATGGTGAATTTATAATATACAAGTTATATACATTTCTGAGTTTTTAATGGGACTTTTAAATTGTCTTCCAAAAAGTGTTCTCAAGTTACACTTCCTCAGGCTGGATATGAGAGGGACTCTTCCTTGCAGCTTTGCCAACGATTAGTCATGATCAGTGATAACACTAGCCAAGGGCTTTGGGCAGTGGCAAAGTCCAGTGTTACAGCAAAACTCTGACACTGCTCTTTGATATTGGTGTGTTTATACAACATCCAAAAATAGAACAAGAAAGCAAACAGAGACGTTGATCATTTGGGGTCAGAGTCATCCACCTAGTATTGAAGCGTCTAAACATACATCAGGAGCTCTTAACCTGGAGTCGATGAACCTTACCCTAGACATTTATCCAACTTAATATGTCTGTTTCAACTTGAACAAACCAATGGCCTTTAAACCAGAGGGCATAGCTGCTCTGAGGAAACTTGAAAATAAATAAACGGTTTATGAGAAAAGGAGTGAAGGGAACTTGCCCATAGTGAGTGTACTTGCCCTGTGGATCAACTTATTTCATCCTGAAAGTATGATGTGGATATATTTTTAGACCCATTTAATCAATTTTTTTTAGACCTTATTGACAAAATGGGTCTAAAAAAATACCCACATCATACTTTCAGGATGAAATAAGTTGATCCATGGGACAAGTGCACTCACTGTGGGCAAGTTCCCCTCACTCCTTTTCTCATAAACCTTTTATTTATTTTCAAGTTTCCTCAGAGCATCTATGGCCTCTGATTTAAAAGCCATCAGTTTGTTCAAGTTGGAATAGACATAATTCTATTAATGAGCAGGGGCTTCCAAGGCAGTGCAGTGGTAAAGAATCTGCCTGTCAGTGCAGGAGATGGAAAAGACCCGGGTTATATCCATGGGTTGGGAAGATCCCCTGGAGTTACCCCACTCCAGTCTTCTTGCCTGGAAACTTCTATGGGCAGAGGAGCCTGGCGGGCTACCATCCCTGGGGACGCAGAGAGTCAGACACGACTGAGCGATTGAGAACACATATTAGTGAGGGACTGGAGAACTCAGAGAAAGCCTGAAACTTCCCCCACAGTCATCCAGCTAATTAAGAACTCCCCTGGGAGCTGAGCCATGGTTTTTGTTTGTTTGTTTGTTTGTTTGTTGTTTTTACTCTAAACAAGTGCTGTTCCTCTTACAACACAAAGGCCTTCCTTGAAAGGAAGACTAAGACTGAGATTTAAAAGAAAGTGTAAAGAGAATATGAGGTTAAAAGCATAACACCTAGTGTACAGTACGACTTTAATGCATTTGTGCTGAGGGAGTGAATGAATGACCAATATTTCCTTCTGATCCTTGGTTTCAAGTGTCCTAAGCAATAGCAAAATGATTGGGAAGGCTTTCTCTTCCATCGAGTTTTGTCCCAGCCTTCACCCTTTAATTATGGTCCATATTTTCTTCACTCCAAATTAGTTCAGGACAGCTGACAATAGTTTCGTGTGCCATGTCTGGGTGGGAGAAGCGAGCCGAGAGAGGTGGGGCTGAGTGACATAAATCTTCTATTTTTGGTAGGTAGCAAACCAGCAGTTTCGTGTGGTTAACTTAATAGTTCAAAGCTAAAATGCTGACATTTCTTTTCATTTAAAGTGTTTATGTGAGCAACAGACCCACTTCCTCTTCCTTTTTAAGATCTTGGGGACACCCTACCCTGTTTCCATGGAGGAGGAGCAGAACAAATTTGCTTGTTCTTGGTGTAACAGCCTTTAACGTGACCTGTCATGCAGGCATTGGTCACTTTGGACAAAGGATCAGGGGAGAGGGATGGGCAAGACTTTGATGGGAGACATGGGATAGATCCAGAAGAAGCTCACCAGGTTGTAGCAGCAGCGTGGTCCTAGCACAGGGCCTGGGATAAGGCACAGGACTCTAACTCCTAGGGTGGGAGGGTGGGAGGAGAGTGGATAAGAATAAACCAGATGGAGAAGCAGGGAGAACAAAGCAGAGTCCATGTATGACCTGAGAAATAATATGAATATTTAGGTCCAAGAATAAGTCACAGCCTTGGGAGTTAAATCCTGGGCAGTGGTGATAGATGGTGACAGTGTTATAAAGCAAATACCCAGGTTGATGGAATGGAGTGTAACCAGGGGAGGGCCATTTTAAACAAGGTTGTCCCAGAGCAGTTGATCAGAGAGCTGAAGGGTGAAGATACACAAACCTTAGGAAGAGCTGCGAAGGAGCAGACCAGGCAGAGGAAGTAGCAGGTGTAAGGGCCTCAGATGGGACTGGGCTGCAGGTTCTGTGGTCAGGGGAATGAAAGGAGGCCTTTGTGGGAAGAGGGAGGCTAAGAGATGAGGCTGGAGAGATGTCCATGAGGTGGGATGGGCAGGAACTTGAGGATCCCAGTTCAGAGTTTGGGCTGTATTTTAAGAACAATGGAAGGACATTTAAAATGTTTTCCGTGATAGAATGGCATGATCAGAATTTCTCTTGACAAATTTAAGCCTGGCTGCTGTCTGGAAATTGTAGAGGAGCAACAGAGCATCCAGGTAAGAGACTTCAAAGCTTTTTGGGGAAATCAAAGCCATTCCTCAACTCTTTGTGAGATATCCCAGAAGAGGCAGTTGGCAAAAGATCACACTGCTCTTCACAAATATCTAAGATTCATATTGGGATGGAATCATGGACAGAATCAAATAAGAACTATTTGGACACTCTTTTATGAAGATGTATATATGTAAAGGAGATGGAGAAACATATGTTTGGAAAAGTGCCCAAAATCCATGCATCTTTTGATGAGGTTAATTAAGCATTCACTTCATTCACTCACTCTTCCTTTCATACAGCAAATCTTTGTCAGCTGTCTGTTCTGTGCCAGGAGCTATGCTCTATCCAGGGAGTTCAGTGGAGAATTAATAGAGAAGATACCTACCTTCCTGAGGCATGTGGTCTGCTCTAGGTAACTTTCATAGTTTCCAAGTTCTTAGAGAACTGATTCATGTGGAAACATGGGGAGGACTGATGGAATTTTACATGGAAAGACACTTGAGTTCTTCCAGGAGTGGGAGCATGATGAATATTTGTTGACAAACAGATGATATTGAAGAAATCATTAAACTTCCTTGATCCTGTTTCTCCCTTTGAACAGATTAGAAAAGCTGGGTAGGGGGTCATACACTCAGAGTGGCTTCAGTCAGTGTTGAATTCCTATCACGTAGAACCTGGATGGAAGGATTGGGTGACATCACCTGAGCAATCATAACATTATTAAGAGTAGAACAGACATTACTGGCCTCCTGAATGGGCACAATGAGATCTGTGTTATACTCCCCATGAAGTCATCTTGCCAACAAACTGGACACTAGTCAAGTGTCTCCATCTACCCACCAGCTTTCCAGAAACAGTTGGAGGAACATGTTTAGTGCTCCCCAGGGAACAAGTATGAAAGTGAAGGTGTTAATTGCTCAGTCATGTCTGACTCTTTGTGACCCTCTGGACTGTAACCCTCCAGGCTCCTCTGTCCATAGAATTCTCTAAGCAATAATACTGAAGTGGATCTTCCCTACCCAAGTATCGAACCCAGGTCTCCCACATTGCAAGCAGATTCTTCACCATCTGAGTCACCAGGAAGGCCCTGGTGTTCCCCCAGGAAACAAGTATACAGCCAGACAAATTAAATGCAGGCAATTCTATAGGACAAATGACCTGGTTTCTTTCTCTAACAAATGAATGGCACAAAAAAGTGCTAGGTTTTGGGTGAGAGGGCACTGCTCTTTTAAGGAAAACTTATCATGTTAATGTCATATTAATTTTGTAAAGGATGAAAATAGTATTGGATTTTGCTACAGGCAAAATCCTCAGGCATTTTATGCTACAACATGGATGAAGTTTGAAGACATTCTGCTAAGTGAAAGAAGCCAGGCACGCAAGAGGACAAACGTATGTTTCCATTTATTCTGGGTACCTAGTGTAGTCCACTCCAGTACTCTTGCCTGGAAAATCCCATGGACGGAGGAGCCTGGTAGGCTGCAGTCCATGGGATCGCAGAGAGTCAGCCACGACTGAAGCGACTTAGCAGCAGCAGCAGCAGAAGTTTAGTGAAATTTCCAGAGACAGAAAGTAGAATAGAGATTGCCACAAACTTGAAGAGGTGGGGTTGAAGAGTTGTTATTTAAGTGGTACAGAGTTTCAACTGGAGAAGATGGAAAAAATTTCTAGAGATGGATGGTGGTAATGGTTGCATAACAAAGTGAATATACTTAATGCCACTACACTGTACACTTAAATGGTTAAAATAGTAAATGTTATGTTATATTTATTTTACCAGAACAAAGTAAGTCCTAAGGTGTTAGAGATAAATGCTAGAGTAGTTACACATAAATAATATAATGATTGGGATATGCTTTGAAACAATTGAGTAAAACAAAATGAATAGAAAACTTGGAAAACAGAGAGGAAACAGGACTGAGAAAATGTGTCTAATTGTTAAGTTGGGTGATGGATAATGGGGGCTCATTATACTGTTCTTTTCCTTTTTTGTACATTAGATATTTAATACAAAGTTTAAAATATATCTATCATGTTTTAGAATTGTGGGTTTAATTTTCTGAGATGTTCTGAGCATTATACATATTTTAAGAACTCAAAGAAAAAATTCCCATTGTCCTAAGCTGTTGTGGTATGAAATTGAGCATGAAATAGACCCAAGCTCGAGGAGGCGGTGATGGGGGTGGCTTTTTAGTGAGCAGTCCTCTTGTGTTATGCATGATATTCCTGCCACTCTGGTCAGATTGCCAGGAAGAATAAGCACAATTAGATATATCAGTGTTGCTTCCTGCTGCCTCCACCTTAGAGTCTTTAGGGAGCTTTTATTTATTTATTTTTTAAAGAATTTATTATTTTTTTTTAAATTTTATTTTATTTTTAAACTTTACAATATTGTATTAGTTTTGCCATTTAGGGAGCTTTTAAAAATACTAATGCTCAGCCTCCATCCCAAACTAATTGAGGTAGACTCTCCAAGGGTGGGCCCCAGGGAAGAGTGTTTTTAAAAACACTCCCTAGGTGATTCTAATGTGAAGTCAAGGTGAAGAACCCCTGGTCTATAAACCACCTGGTACCTAGTTGGTGCTCACAAAATGCTGATGGAAAATGAATATGGAGCTAGTTACCTGGTATTACATGTTTCAGTCATTTGAAAAAGCCTTTTATGGAAAAGAATTTATATACAAACTTTTCTCTCTCCGACCCAGGAGATCCAACTTCCAGAGGCCAGATACTTATTTCTTGATTGTCTACTTAAGTAGGAGCACTGATACCCAAGACAGTATTGTGGTGGCTGTTAGCAAGAGCCTGGAAAGATAAGAACAGTTTCAAAAATGTTTTTTGGGGCATCACAAAACCCCCATTGTAACACAATGCTCTTTGGAATAACATTAAGGAAAAGTGAATTCTGCCCGTTTATCAAAGGGAAAATGAAAGCCCCTTGGACACAAATTTTATTTTGAAGCTGAAGCCTTTAATCAAATTGACATTAAAGATAGGGTCCTTCTATGAACCGAGGAATGATAAGCAGCATTTGTGATCCCAATGTGTGGCTGCTGGTATTTAACTCTGTGTTTCACCTCTGATGGATTGAAAATGGACAGATTTTCACTAGAGAGAGTTATACAGAAACAGATGGAGATCTTCCACTGATTCAGTTAACTGAATGTGGTGGAAACAGCTCTTGCCTTCCCTTACCTCTGCATCTTGGGATTTGGAGAAAATATTTACAGGGCAAACTATTCAAACAGACTTACCAAGAAATTAGCTCTAAACTTTCATTGCTGGTAACATTCATGAAATGATAGAATAAATGATCCTTAGTCTTAAGTGTGCATGTATATAGTGTGTGTGTTTGGGAGTGGGGCCTCATCTTTTTCTTTTGTCAAAGCCCACCAGGGTAAATAGAGGAGTAGGATTGTTAGATTAAGCAAATAAAAATGCACAATGTTAATTACATTTGAATTCAGACAAAAGTTTGCAACTATTGCTTGGACTGTGCTTATCCTTAAATGTTTTTTTTTAATTTGAAATTCAAATTTAACTAGGCATCCTGTATTTTATCCTATACTTTTACAGAAAAGAAAAGAGAGGTCTTCTTAGATACACTGAATCTAAATATTTTATTCAAGGATGCCCAGGATGTTTTGGAGGTACAGGTAGTCAAGGAATGTCCAAGAATATGGGCCAGGAGGGTGATATTGGAAGCCAGTTTAAAGAAGTCAGGAAGTTAGTGTATCAGTTAGCGACTGCTGCATAACAAGTCACCCCAAAATTACGTGGCTTAAAATTATCATTTATAATTGCTAATGCTTTTGCGGGTTAGCTGTGATTTATCCTCCTAGACTGGACTTGGGTGAGTAACTCCATCTCTAAGTGAAGGTCTGCAGTTAGATTGTGTTAGCTCAGTCTCAGGCTGTTGCAGGTACAGGAGAGAGAACTGACACAGTCTCACCCATCTCAGGGGACCAGTAGGATAACTTCTGATGATAATAAAGCCATAATAGTAAATGGAAACATGAGAGTCCTCTTAAGGCCCAAGCTTGGAACTAGCACACTGTTATTTCTGCCTACATGCTATTGGCAAAGCAAGTCATAGAGCTAAAATCAAGGTCGAAATGTAGGGAAGTACATTGCACCCATGAAGAAAACATGGCAAGGTTGTGAGTGAAGGAAGTGTGAAGAATTGGGGTGAACAATTCTGTTTACTATAGACAAGCACAGTGAAACCCCTGTCACCTTCAAACCCAGAAAGGACTCAGACGTAAGGGGAGGAGGAGCCAAAGTCAAAAACTGGGGAGCTGGGCTACAAAAGTCACAGGGATCCAGATTCAAGGATTATTTGATTTTTAATTTGACCCCATGATTCCAACATTTCCATGTTTTCCACCAAAAGTTTTCATGCACTAAAGTGGAGATTTAATGATTTCAGCTGTGAAAGTTAGAGGACAGGAGTATAGTTTGAAGTTCTCTTAAATTTTATCCATGACTCACATGTATTCCTTGCCATCATGCCCACCATTAATTACTTCTTTGGTTGAAGAGGCAAGACATTGAAGCCATTATAAAATGACAATTTTAATTTGCTTCTATCAGTGCTAGTTTGTGGTCAGTGTTTTTCCATTCAAGTAAGAGAAATCTAACTTGAACTAGCTCAGGCTGAAAAGGGAAATTACTAAAATAACTAAAAAGGCTGGAAAGACTAGATTCAGGCAAGTTTGGATCCAGGTGCTCATATGATGTCAACAGGAATGTGTTTCTCCATTCCTAGGCTCTATGCTGGCATCATTCTGAGGCAAGCTGCTGCTTCATGCTGCTACAATGGTTGCTGAAAGCTCTGAATTTACTCTATCAACTTGGCAACTCAGATAGAAAAACCATACCTCTTATCCTTTAGCTCAGCAAAATCCTAGAATTGAATCTCAGGCTTAACATGGATGCAGTGCTCACCTCTGAGCCAGTCACTGTGACCAGGATAGTGATTTGCCAGACATGAGTGTCTAAACCTGGATCATGAGGTTTGATCAACACCACCTAAGTCATGTGGACTAAGAGTGGGGGAGAAGTGGGAAAACCGAAGTGTGATGACAGATGGAAAATATGCTGGGCAGGTAACAAAGCAATAGTTATCTCTGTCCAATGGCTCCTTGTTGTCCTTAGAGAGATCCTATACCATCTGCCCTCCCCATATCTCATTACCTCATCTCCCACTGCTGGCCTCCATTTCATTCGGCTTCAGCTGTACTCTCTCTTGCAGAAGTATTCCAGAGTCACCTGTCTTAAGGACTCTTGTGCCACCTGTTTGGTCTCTCCCTGAGACCTATCCTAGACACTGTATTTTGATAGCAATCTGACCTCTCCTCCATCACTTCTGATTTCTTTTATTCTGATTTATTCCTTTTTCATTTTTTCATAGTCCTTCTCATACTGTATAATTTAGCTTATTTTCCATGTTTATTGTTTGTTCTCTGTATCTATCTTCACTCTTCCCCATGCTCTAGCCCAGTAGAATGTCAGCTGTGTAAGGGCCAAGGTCTTTATATCATTCACTAAATTATCTCAAAGCCAACAGTAGTGTCAAGGACATAATATGTGCTCAACAAATATGTGTGGAATGAGTGAATGAATGAATAAATGAACCCAATACAGTTCCTGAGAGTGCTAAATATCACATTAATTTGATAGGAGAAGAAAGATTTGCTAGGGTCGCAAGTACACAGAACCCAACTCTCCAGTTATGTACCCATGTCAGAAACATCAGTGTTTCCTCTTGAATATGAACAAGACTCACCAATCAAGCACTATCAATCAATGAAGGGTGTCTGGAGACTAGAAAAACACAAGATGGAACTTGGGATGTCAGTCCAGGTGTGGTACAAATGCAGAGGACCAGGTACCTTGTCTGGTGATGCTGGTGGCAGCTGGGGGGTTGAGTCTGACTAAGGAAGTAGATGGCACTAAAGTGGAGGTGATGGACGTTGAAAGAGACACAGAGCTGCTGTGTCCAAAACAAGATTAGACCTTAACATTTTCTACCATATGGAATAAAGGAAGGAGCTGCCTTAGTTACCTGAATCAAAACCAAAGGGTGGCTTCTGGCCTCATTTTTGTTGTTCAGTTGCTCAGTCGTGTCTGACTCTTTGCTTCCCTATGGACAGCAGCACGCCAGGCTTCCCTGTCCATTACCATCTCCTGGAGCTTGCTCAAACTCATGTCAAACTCTGGGCTCATGCTATGTATATAATTATGAGGCAGCTTTATTGTGCTTGTTTTGCACCAGCTTGTTGAGTCTCTTACTTGTGAGCCAAAGAAACCTCTCAGTCACTGTCCAGTCAACACAAAGTCATGGAGTGTTCCAGACGTGGGCTTAGAGGTCTTCTTCCACCTATCTGAGCTATTGCTGTGCTTTTTTCTCAAACGTGAGCATCGCTGATTGAGCTCTGGAGAGATCCACTGTCCACTGCCCAAGTTCCATTTGGCTTTCTAAAGATGAATACTTAGACTGATGCTATTGAAAAATATTGTAGAGAGAGGGAAAGTGAGCTAAGATTAGCAGTGGGTGAGGTGATGTGCCATCTCTAGCCAGAGCAAGCATTTGGAAGCAAGTGTATTTGGAGGGCCCTGTCAGAAAGGTTACTTCCTAAAGTTTTTCTGGGAGAGCTTCACTCGAACTTCAACAGCAACAAAAATATAAACAAGCTCAGGGTGAAAGCAGAACGGGTAGCCTTCCAAACTGGGACTGCATTCATCAGGGATCTTTTGGAGAGCTTAGATCTTTGGCAGGGTCTTTCTTTGCCAGTGACCTCGTGTTTATTTAACTGTCCAGCTAAAGTTTCACTCTGACATTTCAGCAACGAGGCAGAGTCCATGGATTTGGGGTGACTACTCAGAGAGGAGAAAGAGAAAACTGCTCAACAGGGCTGCAGGGAGATTCTTCAGGACATTTCTGCTTTTTAGGATGTTTTCTTTTTTGATCTTTCTTTTTTTCTTTCTCTCATCACCTCATCACAAGGTGCTCGTCTCCAAGTTCTCATCTTCTCATTCATGACTGTGTCTGAGATGACTTGACTGTATTGAAGCTGGCAAATAAGCGGTTACTGCCTTCTAGCAGGGGGCAAAAAAGCCTGGGGGGTTGAGGGGAGGTGGGAAAGACTCAGAAAAGGGCAAAGGATGGTTTGTGTCAAGAGAGTGTTGCCCTGAAAGCGGGAAAGGGGTTGGAAAATATGATTTAAGGGAAAAACTACTTTTTTTCATATGCAAAGGGAATTAAAGCAAAAAAATTTCCAGAAATTTTTAGCAGTTGTTAACCTTACAGAGCTGGACAGGACATCTAGAAAGGGACAAACAAGTGAGGGAGAAAAGACTTCTGACTTTCATTTTATCGTGCTCCACATTGTCTTGTTAGGTTATCTTATGTGTCTTCTGTTTATTAATCCAAGTCTTTAGAAAATAATTTAATCCAAACAAACTAAACCATAGGGGCTTTGTCTATCCTACCTTTATTTACTATGATCTAGGGGAAAAGGGCCTCATTTACCAGATGTGTGTATGTGTTAGTTGTGTCTGACTCAGTTCAAGTCCATGGACTGTAGCCCTCCAGGCTCCTCTGTAACCTGGAATAATTTTCCAGGCAAGAATTCCAGAGTGGGTTGCCATTCCCTTCTCCAGGGGATCTTCTCAACCCAGGGATTGAACTCAGGTCTCCTGCATTGCAGGTGGATTCTTTACCATCTGAGCCACCAGGGAAGTCAGATGTGTAGACTTAGGCAATTTATTTAGCCTTTCTGTGGTCCATTACCTATCTGGAAAATAGGCTTAATAACAGTGTCTGCATTGCACAGTGGCTGTGAGAGTTCAGTGCTAGAAGGTGTACAAAATGCTAAGCCCTGGGTATCACAAGCTCCCAGTCATCTTGGCTATCATTACTATTGTTCAAATTCTGTCAGCAATCTGGGTTAGTTTGTCCTAAAGAAAGTACCCAATGGTCATGACAAGTGACTAAGACAGCTGTGGCTGTGATGGGTGATGATAGTGATGATAATGATGGTGGTGGTGGTGGTGATGGGTGATAGATGTTTTCTGAATGTCTAGCACATCAGAAGTGGGGGAAGAAGCAGCTGTTTGGAGCTGGAGCTGTAAGAACAAGCAGAAGGCAAGGTTGATGGGATCACAAACACACCTGTCAGCATCTTAGTAAAATAAATTGTCTGCTTTCGCCATGCCCTGAATATATCTGAAATAAATCTGACAGGAATATAAATTGTGGAGAGGCCCAAGTGGTAAACAAGAAAAGAAGTACTCTTTAATGTGATGAAAAGGTACTCTTCCCCACCATCTTCTACCAGCACTCCTTAAAATTATTTACATTTCCTTTTAATATGTCCAGGGCTAGAAGGATCTTAGCTTCTTTAGATCTTATGACTTTAGAATCATAAAATCATTGAATCCTGAAGGACTGAAAGGGACCATACAGATGAACTGGAAGTCTCAAGTATCAAGCAACAAAAAACACATTCCAAATGAACTTCTAGAACTAAGACATTTATTTATCTCATGTAATAAGAAGAGTTGGACATGACTGAGCACACACACACAATAAGAAGTTAACAGTAAAGACGGGCTTCAGGTTCGGTTGATCCAGTAGCTCAATCATAAAATTCAGGTTCATTCTCTCTCTCTCTCTCTCTGCTATACCACCGTTGCTGTGTGAGTTGTGTTTTTGGACTGCTTTCTTCATGTGGTCATAAGGTGTTGTCAGTGGTAGGTAGAGCACCATGCTTTCTTGTTTCCAGCCAATGGTGAGGGAGGGGGTAAGGAAAAAAGTGGGAGAGAGAGACACTTCCTTCCAGCCATGGAAAGAAAAGTCCATCTGTGCAATCAGATTGAGCCAATTCAGGATACACATGCACAGTCTTGGACCTATCATAGTGGCCAGGAGACCGTTGTGCACTGCAGGGGTTTTAAACCAATCATGAGGGAGGGGGATGAAAGGATGAGTTAGACTAGGATTTTCAACACTGGCTCTATTGACAGTTGAGGATAATTCTTCATTGCAGGAGCTATCCTGTGCATTGTAGGATGTTTTCAGCATTCCTCATCTCTATCCACACAGTGCCAAGAACAAGGGGCAGAGTGGATAGAGGTGAGGCTGGGAGGAGGGCAGGGACTAGATGAGGCAGGATCTTTCAGGGCATATTAAAGATTTCAACTTATATCCTGAAAGTGCCAGGAAGCTACCAAAGGGCATTAAATAGAGGTTAATCTTAGCTGTGATCTGCAGAAAGAAAAGGAAACGCCTAGGAGGAAAAACATGGGCACCAGTTATTGCAATATTCAGTCAGTCAGTTCAGTCACTCAGTCGTGTCCAACTCTGCGACCCCATGAATCACAGCACACCAGGCCTCCCTGTCCATCATGAACCCCTGGAGTTCACTCAAACTCATGTCCATTGAGTCGGTGATGCCATCCAGCCATCTTATCCTCTGTCATCCCCTTCTCCTCCTGCCCCCAATGCCTCCCAGCATCAGAGTCTTTTCCAATGAGTCAACTCTTTGCAGTAGAGCAGGTGATAAATTATGGCATTTCAGCTGAGGTGGTGGAAGTAGAAGCAGATAGAAATGGATGTGTGTGAGCATTATTTAAGGAGTTAAACTAGATCGAACCTAGTGCTGGAGTAGACATGGGGGTGAGGAAAGGAAGATACAAGGATGACTCAGGTTTCTGATTTGCTTGCTTCAGTAGATGATATTACCTCTCAGGAATTGGGGAGCATTGGAAAAGGATCAGATTGTAGAGGAAAGATCAGGTTACAATATGTTTGACGCCCATGTCAGTTATCCAAGTTGAGATGTCAAGTGGACAGAAAGAGGTACAAGCATGATGCTTAGGGGAGAAGACTGGGCTGCAGATAATAACTGGAGCCATGGGTGTGATGGGCTCACCTTGAGGGACTCTGACACTCACAGGTAGGATAGAGATCCTTGAGTCAGGGTAGGGAGGATTCCAAAAGAGGGCTCCGTTCCTTAGCTCCTAGCAGGACTTTTTGAGAGAGAGGGCCGAGGGCTGGATAAGCAGTGATATATGCTGTTGGGAGAAGATGGAAGATGAGGACCCAGAGGTTGGCCTTTGTATCGAGTAATATGGAGGCCATTGGTGACCCTAGCAAGAACCATTTTAGAAGTGGTTTGTTTTGGGGTCAGAAAACAGATTGGAAAGGCCTGGAGAGCTTATGCGGGAAGACGTGCTACAGAGTTGTGACTCCTGGAGACATCTGGCTGTGGAGGGAGGAGAAGATAACTGAAGAAGGAAATGAGGACCAAGGAGAGTTCTTCTTTGGATTGAAAGACACTTTGGTGTGTTTAAATGGTTTACGGGGGAAGGGAGCAGAGGTTTAGAAACACAGGAGAGACGAAGATGGAGGTAGAGAGAGAAAGAAATTAGAAATTGATAGTGTAAGGTTCCTGAAAAAGCAGGAGGGCATGGAAGCCAGGCCCATGAGCCTCAGAAAGGAGGAGAGCCCCTCTGCTGTTGTGACCAAAGAAGAGCAGGAGGGACATGCGTGTAGGTGGATTTGAGGGGCTGTGGCAGGAAGTTGATAGCGTTCCTGTTTGAATCCTTTATACTTACTGTGAGGGCTTCCCAGGTGACACTAGCGATAAAGAATCTGCCTGCCGATGCACAAGATGCAAGAGACAAGGGTTCAGTCCCTGGGTTGGGAAGATGCCCTGGAGGAGGAAATGGCAACCCACTCTAGTATTCTTGCCTGGGGAATCCCATGGACAGAGGAGCTTGGCGGGCTACGGTCCAAGACGTCGCAAAGAGTTGGACACAACTGAGTGACTGAGCACATTGTATACCACATAGTTACCGTAAAGCAGGAAATTTGGGGCCTGTACAAAGGATGGGGGAGATTTTCTGCAGTTAATTATATTAGGGAAATGCTGTCTAAAGGTCAGGCAATTATCTTCACCAATGGACTTTTCAGGGACATTTTCACTGTGAGTATCCAAGAGGAGAATAAACAGCATTTTCCATCAGACCACAGAGATTTTTATGTGCACAGTACCTCATGAAATGTTCTAGAAAACACTGACCAGAATCAGTACCTTCATTTTATGATAGAAGAGCTTAAAACCCAAAGATGGGAACGGACTTGTAGAAAATCTCTTGGTTGGATGAGTAGGCACGTGGGATTCGTGCACAGGGAACTCCCCAGGCCTTCACTTCTGTGAGCACAGCCCTGTCATTCATGATGGTCCTGTGAGACCAGGACCCTCTGCCATACTGGGACACTCTGCTTCTACTTGGAAATATGAGATAGAGAGATGCCATTAAACTTTGATAAGCGAAATGCAAGGATACAAGGCAGGGCTTGAATCTATTGGCTCTGAGTTCAACCTGCCTGGAGTCCATTACAGAACTAGCTATGTGTTCTGGAGAAAGTTAACTTGACTTCTCTATGTCTCAGTTCTTCATCTGTATAAAGGGAGAAGTTACGGCATCCTTACTATAAAGTATCATGGTAATGATTAAATAAAATAATACTTATAAAGAGCTTAGAATAGAGTCTGACAGAAGTGAGTGAATAGCGCACGTGGGCACGCATGCTAAGTCAATTCCATCATGTCCAGCTTTTTGTGACCCTATGGACTGTAGCCTGCCAGGCTCCTCTGTCCATGGGATTTTCCAGGCAAAAATACTGGAGCAACTATTGGCTGTTGCTGGGAGGGGCAGCTATGTTCCCTCCCATAAACAGGGCAGCAGATAAAACTACTCTGGCAAAGCGAAGAAAGATGAATAGATGTGTCTAGCAAGGTAGAGAAGAAAAAGAGAGAAAGAATAATCTTTCCAGAGGCCCAAATCTGTCTTTGGGACCCATGAGACACCCGTATCTCTCTGATAAATTCCCCTATTAACTTAAACTAGCTCAATGACTTACAAACTAAGAGACAGAATGAGAACAGTGGCTGAGGCAGGATTTGAACCTTAGTCTTCCAGTTTCTAGTCCTGTACTCTGATTATTCTCATATGCAGTTTGTTTAAGACCTGGGTGTAACTCAGCGAGAAAAGTCTCCCAGAGGATGAAAGCATACCCTTGCAACCAGCAGCAGATTGTGTCTGAGATCAAATTAAATGTTGCTGGTTTCAAAAGAGGCAGACTTTGACCTTCCAGCTGCTTCAGCCTGTGTGTGATTGAAGAAATTAAAGATGTCACAGAAACTCAGGGTATCGAGGACTTAGAAATTATTTCAGCCCCTTGTTTAAGATTTTCAACTCAGTTAGCGCATGACATCATCTAGAAATTGATGGGTAATTTTGGTTTGTTGCGGGTTCTGAGTTAGCCATGAATGTCCATAACCCCACACCTTGGCTTGCACACTTCTCCCTGCCTGGAATGTTCTTCTTTCCCTTTTCTGTCTGTGAAGGGCCTCCTCTGGTGGATCTCAAATTACTGAGGGCTGGAGAATCACCTGGAGGTATTTGTTAAGCTGCTACTTCCCGGTCCCTCCCGGGATTCTGACTCAATCAGCCTGGGATGGAACCCAGGAGCCTGCCTGGAGACAAGCGCCCTAAATGATCCAGATGTTGAAAATTCAGGCATAGCTTGAAAAATGCTCCATGCTATTTTATTCAGACTTTTTGAAAGAATTCGCAGAATTGAGGAACATATGGAGTGGGACTTCTAAAAACAATTCTGATGTGGGGACTAGTTTTTTTTTTTTTTTACTATGGGCTCAGTATCCTGGTCTGTAAATAAAGTTAATCATAGAGACATTTCTCTCTTGAGGTTGTCTTGCAGCTCAAATGAGCTCAGTGCAAAACAAGGCAGTTTGTTAGCTGTGACGTCAGTGGCAGTAATTATTTTGCATCAACACACAAATCTCTCTGGTAATCTAACTTTTCAGTTTTCAGTGGAAGGCCGCTGGGGCAGAAACATGTCTTATTTGCCACCATATCCCCTGACCTAGCTCAGAGCCCAGTGTGTAACAGCAGGCTTCGTTTTTGTTGATAAGGACCCAATATTTTTTAAGCTTTTGAATGCAAATGAGTCATCACCCAACATGCTGATTGGCTGACACCAGTTCTCTTTGGTCGAATACTGAATAATGAAGAGGAAAAAACTGGCTATTAATGCAGAGACTCTGGGAAAAGGCAGTGAATAGCAGCACAGAAATAGCCTCAATAATTATAAGTCTTGCAAACCCCGTTGCGACGTACTTTATGAGTCAAAAATGAAGTGTTTGTGACATGAAGTGAATCATGAAATGAATGGTGAATAAGAGAAGCAATCTTACTTATTTTATGTGTTTTGTCAGAAGTGATGGATTTGTCTGTATCCAACATAAAATATGTATCTAATACATCTTTACCTAGTATATGTCATATATGCAAAATAACATATCTAATATAAAATAGAATTCTTTCTGTAAAAATATCATGATAATTCAGTATTAAGCTGGCTCTAGCACCACATTAATAATGAAAAAAAAGCTACAAGACCCTTAAGTAAGTTAGCATGTATTGATCAGCTGCTTTCTCTTTGGGAATATGTGGTTAGCATCTTTCTTTGACTTTAGATTTGGATGGATGGGAATAAGAAGACCATATTTTTCCACTTAGCTTCTAAAGCAGCCTCTCAGTATTGTGATATGCTAATCTCATATATAGCTGCTTGTGTTATATACCAAAATGTTTATATTTTAATACTCATATTATCTGTAATTGTTTCTAATATTTTTATTGTAAGGGGGAATGGAAGGTGTTTCTTTGGTGTACTGGTACCCTGCTTCTGGAACAACACTGAGGTAGATATACTTAGGTTGCCACCTCTACTGATATGCTAAGGTATGTTGAAGGTATTGGGTTTCAATAAATAAATCTCTTCTTCCACATCTAATTTTGAAACAACTGGGAGCACCTCATAAGAGACAGGTCAAGAAGGTCCAGATGTTTCCTCCATGATTGATAAACTGAGAACATGGCTCTAAACCATGACCAAATGGGCTTGTCACGATTTCTCTTACGAATTAGGTAGCCAAGACTGCTAGTGCTCTAATATAAATTCATCTTTCTTTAGTAAATGAATTCCCATACTTTAGAAATGATTCTGTGACAGTTCTAAGGCTAACCTTCAGAAGGCTTGGATACATCCATTTTTGTCCTCTTAGGAGCCCTGTGGTTTAGTCACTAAGTTGTGTCTGACTCTTTGGGACCCCATGGACTGTAGCCCCCAGCCTCCTTTGTCTATGGGATTTCTGAGGCAAGAATATTGGAGTGGGTTGCCATTTCCTTCTCCAGGGAATCTTCCTGACCCAGGGATTGAACCCACATCTCATGCATTTCAGGCAGTCTCTTATATTGCAGGTGATAAGTCTACCAACTGAGCCATGAGGGAAGCCCTTACTTTAGTGGGGCACATAGTCACCTGGAATAAAAACCATATTTCCCAGCCTCCTTTGCAGCTCAGTATGGCCATATGCCTAAGTGTAGTTCAATGCAATTTAAACAGTGTTTGCCCTTAAGTGATATGTGTTAGGAAGTGTCCTTAAAGGAAAGTCTTTCTTTAATCCTTTTGTTCTTCCTGATGACTGAAAAGTGGAGGTGCTGGCTGGAATTCAAAAAGCCATATTGCATCCTTAGGTCCTAACTATATGCTGACAATGAAAAACAATGAAACAACAAGAAAAAGAGTCTGATATTTTGATTGTTAGTTTTATGTGTCAATTTTACCAGTCCATGAAGTGCCCACATATTTGGCTAAACATTATTTCTGGATGTGTTTGTGAGGGTGTTTCCAGATGAGATTAATACTTGAATTAATGGACTTAGTAAAGCAGCTTGCCCTCCCAAATATAGGTGGGCATTATCGAATCTGTTGAGGGCCTGAATAGAGCAAAAAGGCAGAAGAAAGGAGAATTTGATATACCTGCCTGATTGATAGAGCTGGAACATCTGTCTTCAGACTCCAGCTGGGATTTACACTATTGGTTTCCTTGGTTCTCAGGCCTTGGAACCCAATCTGGGACTACATCGTTGGCTTCCCTGTATCTCCAGCTTGCAGATAACTTCTCAATGTTCTCTCTTTCTCTCTCTCCTTCTATGGCTCTTTGTCTCTGGAGAACCCAAACTAATACAGATTTTGATACCGAGAATGATCTAGAAGTCAAGACTGCTGCCCCAGTGGGTGTGTAAGGCAGAGCATCAAGCTGAAGATGATTATTCTTGAGTGTATAAGATTTCATGGATTTTGCCCTAAGCTTTGGTCTTGCTTGAGACGCATCATCCCTCCCTCCTTTCCCATTTCTCTTGGAATGGAAATGTGTATCTGATGCCTGTCCCACCACTGGATTTTGGAAGCACATAATTTGTTTGGTTTCACAAGTTCACAGTTAGAGAGGAATTTTGCCTCAGAATGAAATGTGCCCCAAGTCTCATCCATGTCTGATTTGAGTGATATTTAGTTGAGGCTTTGGATATTAGACTTTGGAGTTGATGCTGAAATAGACTTTGGGGGCTCTTAAAGGATGGAATGAATTTATTTTGCATGTGAGAAAGGCATGAATTTCAGGGGGCAGAGGACTGAGCGTTTGAGTCCTCTCCATATTCACATGCTGAAGCCCTAATCTCCCACCTCAGTGCTATTTTGAGATGGGGTTTTGGGGAGGTAATTAGGTGATGAGGGTGGAGTCCCTCATGAATGAGATTAGTGCCCTTATAAGAAGAGACATGAGAGAGGTGCTCTCTCTCTGACATGGGAGAACATAAATGGAAGGTAAGCATCTGTAAATCAGGAAGAGAGCCTTCCCCCAAAATTGAACTGGATCTTGATCTTGAACTTCCCAACCTCCCAAACTGTGAGAAATGCACTTCTGTTGTTTAAACCACCCAGCCTATGATATTTTGTTATAAACAGCTTGAGCTGATAAAGACAGTAAAAAGTACCATGCTAGTCCCAAACTGTTCACCTCTGTATTTCATTGACTTAAAGAATCCACTTCTAGTTAACTTAAACTTCAGTCATTTGGGGTTTTCTGTCATTTTAAGCCAAACTTAAACTTAACTGACAGGTCTCTCCCTCAGAGATAAGGACAGAGGCATCCTCTGCAGACACTTCCCAAAAGAGAACACTCCAAGGGGGCTGAGCCACCGATATCCTGTTCCTTCTTCCAAACACTAATCAGATTGGTAGTCATCCCAGGGGAGAAATGACCAGAGGCACCCAGAGAGACCAAGTATGTTAACTGAAGAAGCTCCTCTACATAGAAATATGAGACTGAGAGAAGACAGGCTCTCCTGAATCCGAGAAAGAGAAATACATTTTAGATTGCAAATTCTGCAGGTCAGTGGGGAGAGGTTCAGGAAGAGGGTGGAGGTGGGAAAGGCATTTATACTAGATAACATAAGACAACATCTTATGTGTGCAAAATAAGGAGAAAAGAAGTTTGAAGGCAGGAACAGTTACTTTGGCTGAATGGGATGTAAAATCCTAAGTGTTATGAACAGCACCTTCGAGACAGCCTCTGGTCCAATAATCTTCATTTTACTGATGAGGACCAAAGTGGTTAAGAGAAACTTTTTTGCTTTATCTATTACCATTTTATTTGTTTTTGTGGGAAACATTTTTTTAAAAAATTTTTTGTTAGAAGAGAATTTTTTACAAATTGGTAGCAGAATGCCATGAAATGAACCAGGACCAGAGCTCTAGTCCCTCCAAGGTCTGCAACTTCCCACTGGGACTTTGATACACTGGAAGGAGAAAAGGGTCAACCCAGGTGGGCGAGAAAGATGGGAACAAAGGCTAAAATATAGGATTGCCAAAACATGTTCCGCAGACAGTTAAGTAGATGGTTGTGGTTACAGTGGGCGATTCATGTTGCTAAGGAGTGGGAAAAGCAGGGCCATGTATATGGGTTTTTAAATACTAAATGGAAGGACTGTGAGTCTTTCTTTTGGCAAAGATGGAGCCACGTAGGATTTTGGAGCTGGTTATTGTTATGTGACTCTTAATTAGGCTCCACACAAAGAATATGTCACAGGACTCTGGGCCCATTAAGCACAAGAGGAGTTGGCAGAGGCATCTTCCCAACAACTTGCAGTCCAGAGCTCCAGCACCTGAGTACTCCAGGGCTCTGACCTGACTCCCACCTACCTACCAGACACATCCCTTGCCATTCTCTTCCTTGATTTCAGACCCCAGCAACACCAGGATGCTTTCAGGTTGATGCAATTCATAATTCCATGTTTTAGTGGATTAAAGCAAAATTCACTTCTAATGCGTGCCACGTGTCAGTTGCAAGTCAGCAAAATGACTCTGATCAGTGGTTCAGCCCTCCAGAATGATCAAATTTCCATCTCAAAACATGTTTCATGGTGGCCAAGGCAGCGAAAGAGAGACCAGCAAACCATGAGTCCAGAGTTTTAAAGCTGCTGCCCAGAGGTACCACATTACTTGTTCACATGTTACATGCTATTGGCCAAAAAAAAGTCACATATCCAAGACTGCCTCCAGGGAGCAGGAAAAGATATAATCCTCCTTAGGGAGAGGCAGGTAACACAGTTTACTACAGCACCACCACAGCCCCTTCCCCAACACACACACACCTCAGCCCTGTGGAACTTGTGTTCTGTGCTCCTTTAGTGCCCCAAACACACTGGTATTCTCCTATTTGTCCTCTTCCTGGTCATCAGTCTATCTGCCAGGTGCCAGGCTAAATGTTTCCCATCCTCTCATTCAATCTTCAAAGTGACTTTATGAACTCAGTGTGGTTATTAACCCCATTTTACAGAGAAAAACACTGAGGTAGAGAGATTATTAGTTATCTCTAAATTCTTCCCTCTGTCCTCTTCTTTTGGATTTGTGCCAGGTACAAGTTTGCTGGGGAAAGCATAGAACTACCTGTAGGCAGGCCCAGGAAGGGACAGGTGTTCCTTAAGTGCTCTTATATGCGAGGTGCTTTTTGTCTGCTCTTCCTTCTTTATAACTGAGAATCTGGGCCATGCATATGATGGTGATGACAGCAAGCATCCATGTGATTTATGGCACTTATATATGGATCAGATGTCATTTTTAGTTCTGTACATATCAACATATTTAATTCTCACAGCACTCTTGAGAGGAAATACTATGATTATACCTACTTTACAGATAATGAAACTGAGTCATAGAGGTTAACTTGTGACTTACTCAAGGTGACACAGCTCATAAGCAGCAGAGCCTGGGTTTGATCCCAGATAGTCTGTCTCTGAAGTTTACATCCTTAGCCTCTATAACAATTATGAGTGCTTGCTATGGGCCAAGTTCTGTTCTAAGTGTTTACATGTATTAACCCATTTGCCATATGCAACAAGCAACTTTCAGATGTATTTTATTAATATATTGGAATATTGTTAGTTTCAGGTTTACAGCAAAGTGATTCAGTTACACACACACACATATATATATATTCAGTTTACATATTGTTATATGTATTGTTATTATTGTTGTTAATAATTGTTATTATTATACAACATATTATTGTATGTTATTGTTATAACCTGAATTGTTATATTCAGGTTTATAGCAAAGTGATTCAGTTACATATATATATATTCAGTTACATATATATATATATATATATATATAACCAATTCACAAAGAGTCAGTTCAGTTCAGTTGCTCAGTCGTGTCCAGCTCTTTGTGACCCCAAGAACTGTAGCACACCAGGCCTCCCTGTCCATCACCAACTCCCGGAGTCTACCCAAACCCATGTCCATTAAGTCAGTAATGCCATCTTATCCTCTGTCATCCCCTTCTCCTCCTGCCCTCAATCTTTCCCAGCATCAGGGTCTTTTCAAATGAGTCAGCTCTTCACATTAGGTGGCCAAGGTATTGGAGTTTCAGCTTCAACATCAGTCCTTCCAATGAACACCCAGGATATTTTTTTTACAAATTATTTTCCCATTTAGATGATTATAGAGTATCAAGCAGAGTTCCCTGTGATTTATGGTAGATCTTTATTGGCTATCTATTTTAAATATATCCGTGTGTATATGTCAATCCTTAACTCACAATCTATTCCTCTCCCCCCTCAACTTTCCCGCTGGTAACCATAAGTTTTTTCTCTAAGTCTGTGAGTCCATTTCTGTTTAAGTTCATTTTTATCATTTTATTTTAGATTCCACATATAAGAGACATTTGATGTAGGTATTCTTATTTGCATTGGACACAAAGGAAGCTGAGGCACAGAGGTTAAGTAACTTGTCCAAGTTCACACAGAGATAATTGGCAGAGCTAGAGGTTTAAACACAGAAAGTCAGAATCCAGAGCCAGCGCTCTCAGGTACCATGCAGTATTATCACAGTACTGGTTCATATAACTTACTGGACACAGAGCTCTCTATAATGGGACCAGATAGGTATAAGTCTGGATTGAACAAGGACAACACTGTTTCTTTTATCCCATGGAATAAGCTCTGTATTGTTCAGTGAGTAGATGAGTTCATACTTATTTATTAAACCCTATGAAGTACCAGGGAGAAGGAAATGGCACCCCACTCCAGTACTGTTGCCCGGAAAATCCCATGGATGGAGGAGCCTGGTAGGCTGCAATCCATGGGGTTGCTAAGAGTCAGACAGGACTGAGCGACTTCACTTTCACTTTCCACTTTCATGCATTGGAGAAGGAAATGGCAACCCACTCCAGTGTTCTTACCTGGAGAATCCCATGGATGGAGAAGCCTGGTAGGCTGCAGTCCGTGGGGTCTCACAGAGTCAGACACGACTGAAGTGACTTAGCAGCAGCATTAAGTACCAGGCACTGTTGTAGATACCCAGGATGTAAAATTGAGCAGAACAGTTAGATTCTTGCCCTGTAGAGTCTACATTGTAATGGGGAGAGTCAGATAGTTCAGTTCAGTCGCTCAGTTGTGTCCGACTCTTTGCGACCCCATGAACCACAGCATGCCAGGCCTCCCTGTCCATCACCAACTCCCGGAGTCCACCCAAACCCATGTCCACTGAGTTGGTGTTGCCATCCAATCATCTCATCCTCTGTCGTCCCCTTTTCCTCCTGCCCTCAATCTTTCCCAGCATCAGGGTCTTTTCAAATGAGTCATCTCTTCTCATCAGGTGGCCAAAGTATTGGAGTTTCAGCTTCAACATCAGTCCTTCCAATGAACATCCAGGACTGGTCTCCTTTAAGATGGACTGGTTGGATCTCCTTGCAGGCCAAAGGACTCTCAAGAGTCTTCTCCAACACCACAGTTCAAAAGCATCAATTCTTTGGCTCTCAGCTTTCTTTATAGTCCAACTCTCACATCCATACATGACCACTGGAAAAACCATAGCCTTGACTAGACGGACCTCTGTTGGCAAAGTGATGTCTCTGCTTTTTAATATGCTGTATAGATTGGTCATAACTTTCCTTCCAAGGAGTAAGCGTCTTTTAATTTCATGACTGCAGTCACCATCTGCAGTGATTTTGGAGCCCCCCAAAATAAAGTCAGCCACTGTCTCCACTGCTTCCCCATCTATTTGCCATGAAGTGATAGGACCGGATGCCATGCATGATATTAGTTTTCTGAATGTTGAGCTTCAAGCCAATTTTTTCACTTTCCTCTTTCACTTTCATCAAGAGGCTCTTTAGTTCTTCTTCGTGTTCTGCCCTAAGGGTGGTGTCATCTGCACATCTGAGGTTATTGATATTCCTGCCGGCAATCTTGATTCCAGCTTGTGCTTCATCCAGCCCAGTGTTTCTCATGATGTACTCTGGATATAAGTTAAATAAGCAGGGTGACAATATACAGCCTTGATGTACTCCTTTTCCTATTTGGAACCAGTATGTTGTTCCATGTCCAGTTCTAACTGTTGCTTCCTGACCTGCATACAGGTTTCTCAAGAGGCAGGTCAGGTGGTATAGTATTCCCATCTCTTTCAGAATTTTCCACAGTTTATTGTGATCCATACAGTCAAAGGCTTTGGCATAATCAATAAAGCAGAAATAGATGTTTTTCTGGAACTCTCTTGCTTTTTCCATGATCCAGCAGATGTTGAAAATTTGATCTCCGGTTCCTCTGCCTTTTCTAAAACCAGCTTGAACATATGGAAGTTCACAGTTCACATATTGCTGAAGCCTGGCTTGGAGAATTTTGAGCATTACTTTCCTAGCCTGTGAGATGAGTGCAATTGTGTGGTAGTTTGAGCATTCTTTGGCATTGCCTTTCTTTGGGATTGGAATGAAAACTGACCTTTTCCAGTCCTGTGGCCACTGCTGAGTTTTCCAAATTCGCTGGCCTATTGAGTGCAGCACTTTCACAGCATCATCTTTCAGGATTTGAAATAGCTCAACTGGAATTCCATCTCCTCCACTAGCTTTGCTCGTAGTGATGCTTCCTAAGGCTCACTTGACTTCACATTCCAGGATGTCTGGCTCTAGGTGAATGTGAATGATCACACCATCACGATTATCTGGGTTGTGAAGATCTTTTTTGTACAGTTCTGTGTATTCTTTCCACCTCTTCTTAATATCTTCATCTTCTGTTAGGTCCATACCATTTCTGTTCTTCATTGAGCCCATCTTTGCATGAAATGTTCCCTTGGGATCTCTAATTTTCTTGAAGAGATGTCTAGTCTTTCCCATTCTATTGTTTTCCTCTGTACCAACAAATAAGTGAGTGATAAGTGCTAGGGAGAAAAGTTAAGGAGGGAAGGGAGACAGAATTAAAGGGAAGGGGAGTTGCTTATTTGGACCGGGAAGTTAGAGATAGAGTCTTGAGAAGGTAAGGAGGTGAACTGTGCTGGTACTTGTGAGCGAGAAAAGCATGTGCAAAGGCACAGTGGTCGGGGTGAGAGTGTCAGGCTTGAGGAGTATCAAGGAAGCCAGTGTGGCCACAGCAGACTGGGTGAGACAGAGAATGCTGGGACAGAAAGGACAGTGGGAAGTGTGGCTGGAGGGATCGTTTAGGGCCTCAAAGGCCGTCATGAGGCCTTTGCATCTCATTTTAAGTGAGAGGGTGCCTCTGGAGGGCGTTCAGCAGTCGAGTCACAATCTGTGAGTGGCATTTCAGCTGCCATGTGGAGCACAGGAAAACCGAATGCTCACCAAGAGGGGGTGGTTGAATAAATTATAGTACAGTCAAACCACGGATTAAGCCATTACAGAGATTGACTTAGAGCTTGCTGCTTGATTTGGAGGGAATTCCAACGAAGAAATGCTGAGTGAAAAAGCCAAAAAGCAGGAAAGCATGCACAACATCCTATTTTTGTAAGGCTTTCACCACTTTCCATATGCAATATAAACATACATTTCTCAATACAATTATGGATGCATGGAGGAAATGACAGGAGACACACATTAGATTGTTCACAGGGGCTGTGCAGTTAAGAGTGTGATATTTGCAAGGGAGAGAATAGGAAGGAAGATGCCAAGTTAAAAAGATGATTGTTTTTAAAAAACAGTATGTACAATACACAAAGCAAACAACAGGGACCTACTGTAAAGCATGGGGAACTATATTCAATATCTTGTAGTAACCTAAATGGAAAAGAATCTGAAAAAGAATATATGCATGTGTATGTATACAAAACTGAATCTCTTTGCTGTATACCTGAAACTGTCAAACTTTACAGATCAACTGTACTTCAGTGGAAAAAAAACACAGTAGGTCAATGTGAATGTATGTAATGCCATCGAGCTATATATATTTAAAAATGGTTAAAATGGTGAATTTCACAATTGAGAGGGGAAAGAAAAGAAAGGAAGCCCCGTGTGACTGTAAATCCACTATTCATAGTGGTCGGGGGCCCGTGAAGACTGTATCTGGGAGAACTTGCCCAAGTGTATGGCAGCCTCTCTTGGAACCCTTACTCCAAGTGGTCCACGTCTCACCACTTCAGTTACCCTGGTGTTCCCTCCACCATTCTGATCTCACAACCTAGTTAAGTGTGCCCAGATGTGGAAGCTCCCAGGGCAGGATGGATGGTGGTGGCCATTGGGCACAGAGACAAGGACATGAAGACAGCCTCACTGTGAAGCATCACCTTCAGAGGGAAACTGGCAGAGCCAGGAAAATGCTAGAAGCATGCTCTGGCAGAAAGAGGGGTGACGAAGTCTGTAAGAGCAAAGGCAATAATCCCACTGGAATTTCCAAAAGTTATCCAAGACTCCACTCCAATGCCAGTTGCATTGAACCTTTTTTTAAACTTTTCACCTTCCTTTCTTAGGTCTGTTTGAGATAAATCTGTCTCCCCAAGGAGGAGAGACACTCATCTCACTGGACCGGAAGAAGCAGCACGTCACCAAAGCACCTGAGCTGCAGTTGTCTGCCAACCTGGTCTGAGACCGTGGTCTTCAGTTAGGAGAAATCTTTCCTGGTTTCATTTCAAGTGCTTTATTAGGCACGGGGCATCCTCTTTCTTACTCATCCTTTCTCCTTAACCAGCCTCTTCCATCATGTCCTTTAAAAGAAGAGGGAGTTCCATGGGTGGCATGTGTGAGCTCTTGGCAGACACCTGGTAGCACTGACTATACTCTTGACACAGGACTTCACCTGCAGAGACCAACATGTCTCCACAAGGAACCCGTCCTCTGTCAGGGCAATCAATGCAGGAGAGGAGTTGGTGCTGAGGATCCAGGCTGATGGGAGGAGGAAGAAGCAGTATCATGTCCATAATTTGGTTCCATTCCCCCTGGAGAACTGTGTGGCTGGAAAGAAGTTACTGCTTCACTTGTGGTCGCAGTTCAGTTGCTAAGTCATATCTGACTGTAGAAACTTCAAGGACTGTCACCCTTGCAGGAAAGACTTACCTGTGGGCCAGGGCAGGTGGAAAAGAGCCACTTCTAAATGTGATGGAGCAATTACAGTTACAAGTGTTCTGTCCCTTGACTATGTGGGGACTCCCAGCCCTGACTCTGCCTGGACCATGAGGATGAACAATGGGTCTTCAACTGTTCTCCTGGTTGGGCTCCCTCGTACTTCTGACATGCAGACATGTAGCTGAGTTCCGAGCCTGCTCTTTCCATGAGGTCCTGACTCTGCCTTGCTCTGTTACTCTCTCTCCCTGCCATCAGTTCCTTAGCCAGGAGCCAGACCACCTGGGTTCAAATCCCACATCCCGAGGCCTGAGGGTTGACCAAAGAGGAGAGGCTGGGTGTGCTCTGAGGCCCCCACAGCACTGGGCAGAGATGGGGCCATCTCACTGCATCATCTGGGAGTTGACCAAAGTCTGCTTGCTGTTGATTTCCAGGGTTGGCTTCGTTAATTCATCCCACATGTTTCTTCCCTGATGATAGGGAGCTCCAGTGTCAGGTTGCGCCTGGACAGAGTCAGAGCGGCTTCCTCTGACATCTCTGTGATCCTGGGCAGATGCACGTCTAGGGCAGGGCAGCATGACCACCAGGCCACAGAAAGTCTGCGTCAGAGAGAAGCATGGACATGTGGGCTGACGGGCTCGACAGGCACCTTTGGAGGGGCATGCTCTGGGTGTTAAACCTTCTAGCATTTGAGGATGGAACAGTGCAGGCCTTGTCATCCATCTGCAGCAGCAGGGGCCTTTGCTCCTGGTTTCTCCCTTCTGGTAGTGAGTACAGATTTTTATGAGTCCCATCAAGCGCAAGTGCAGCTTTACACATACTGCCATCTCTACCACTATGCTCACAGAATCTTGCAAAGTGGGTGGATAATATCCTCATTCAATCAAGAAACCAACTGATATCCTGATTCTGAGAAGTCAGGTAGCTTGCATCATCATCTAGCCAGGAAGCAGCAGAGCCTTGAACTTGGAGGACTGTGCTCTTTCCTTGTACTGCAGAGATGCAAGTCAATTTTGCAGAGCCAAGAGAGGGGGAGAGAGGGAGTCAGAAACCAGGGCAGAGAGAGCACTGCAGGATCCAGGGTGGTGGTACAGAATCTCTGCCTGGCTCTTGCCTCTGTCCATCTGGCCTGTCCTCACCTGATCATGCACCAATTCCTATAGAAACGTCAAAGCCCAGTGCAGTTTGTCACCGCTGCTGAGAAGCCTTCCTAACCACAACCCTGTGCTTTAGCTTCCCCTAAGTGAAATTCATCACACCACTATTGTAGTTTGTACTTGCTTTTATAGTTGTGATGTTTTGGGTTCATCTTGTTCAAGGGTTTACCTTCTCTACCAATATGTCCACCTCCTGAGTGCAGGGACTAGGTCTTTATCACTTTCAATTAAATAGTACCTGGTAAAAAACTGGTATATAGCAGACACTCAATCAAGATTAGGGGGAAGAAGGAAGGAAGGAATCCAACCTATTGGCTTTTTCTGAGTTACAAACAAAGGAAATCTTCAAAATACCTGTGCCAGTCAGCAGGACTGCATCATGGTCTGATGAGATTTTTCTGGCCTTAACAATCTGCCTTCCACTTCTGCTACACACACACAAACGTATACACACACATTGTCAAAGCTTCACCTCTGAGTAACACAACCGATTTCAATAGGTCTCATTAAAACTTACAGAAATTTAATGAAATTCCCTTTTAATTTCTCTTCATCGAATCTCATGGGTGACATTTCAGTTATTCAGGCCAATTTGTATGTGTATAACCATCACTCCTCTCTTGTTGTTTCCTCCTTTGGGAAGATGTGCTTTTTGTGCTTAAAAGCTGTGCATAAGTGTGTGTAGCATAAAGAAATAATGACTTTTTTCAAAACTGGTTTCTTAAAGCATCTTTGAAACTTTTCCCTGGTTATTTATTTTCTAAAATAGAAGCTGTGGTCAAAAACTGCAAGAGAAATAAAATCCTTGGGATTAGAAATAGTGCTAGATATAAGCACATGCTGTCATTTCTATAAGTCATGTCTCAAGACAAGCTCAAATGGATTTGAATGTTTATAGAAGTTCTCATGCTGGCATTTAAATCCATCTATCCAAAAGTGAGTAGAAAATATTGCCTATTTCATGATCATACAGTTTCAACAGTCTATGTTCTGGGCATTACTATGTTTTACTGCTGTGATAAGGTAGACACAGTCATTGGGTTCATGATATTTTCATTTTGTGAAGAGAAAAAAATATTTGCAAAAACAGAAATAAGCAAAGAAACAAATACTGGCAATAATTAGGAAGTGTGGTAAGTGCTACGAAGAAATCATTTGAGGACCAAGACAGAAATAAGATAGACGGAAGGCTGTGGTAAGCTGAGGCCAGAAAGATATGAAGAACAAGAGGAAGAGAGTTTAAGACTCAGGAACAGTATGTGCAAAGGGCCCAGGGTATAAAAGAGCTTAGTATGGTCTAGAACTTGGCAGAAAGCCAGTAAGGCTGTAACCAAATGACCATAACAGAGATGGCATAAGGTGAGGTGAGGGAAAGATGAAGTGGCCAGGTGGTGACCTTGCGGGCTGGGGCAAAGCAGCGGGATTTCATCCAAAGTTAAGTAGGACACCCTTGAGAGTCCTGAACCAAGGAGTGACATGGCCCATTTTATATGTTAAGAAGCTCAGTGGTGAGTGGAGGGCATAGGCAAGATGGAAGTTAGGAGGCCTACTAGGAGGCTGAAAAGAGAATCCAGAGGAGTGTTGACCTAGAAAGACGAATGGCGATGAGTACAGCCCACAGGTGCGCAGCACTTGCTCTGTGCCCTGTGCTGAGTATGCTGTAGATACTGGTAGATTTCATCTTCACAACGCTCCTGCGAGATCAGCTTTACTTAAGACCTCCATTTTACAGACTAGAAAACTGGGGCACAGAGAAGTTAAATAAACTTGCCAAGGTCCCACACCACTTAGTACTTTTAGAGTAGGGATATGAATGTGGCAGCCTGGCTCACAGCTCAGGGCTGAAGAGTGGAGGGGTGAGAGAGGATGATGGTTGGAGGGAGCACCGAGCCTGTGCAGGGACTTAGTGGGAAGTGGGGGGTCAGTGGTAAGGAGATGGCACCCCACTCCAGTACTCTTGCCTGGAAAATCCCATGGACAGAGGAGCCTGGTGGGCTGCAGTCCATGGGGTCACTAAGAGTCGGACATGAGTGAGCAACTTCTCTTTCACTTTTCACTTTCATGTATTGGAGAAGGAAATGGCAACCCACTCCAGTGTTCTTGCCTGGAGAATCCCAGGGACAGGGGAGTCTGGTGGGCTGCCGTCTATGGGGTTGCACAGAGTTGGACACGACTGAAGTGACTTAGCAGCAGCAGCAGAAAGGTAAAGGTGGTGACTTGGACACTGGGGAATGTGGTGCTAGAGAAAGCACGAATCCATCTTTTGTCTGTGCTGCAGACAGGCCAGCAACTTAGACAGGCCCATCCTACCACTTGTGTGGCACTGAGAGAACCCGTGGAAATCTTGCTTCCCAGTTTTATCCATGCAGATCACGGTTTCCCAGCCAGGGTTGGCACACATCTCTATAACGTGAAGATTTCCCTGGAATGTCACAGGGATTATGACCCTGTCCTTCTGACCTCCCAGGGATACTGTGAACATCAAATGAGATAATGAGAGGCAGCCTGGCAGACTGGGAAGCCAGAAGGCTTAAGTTGAAGTTCCTTTGGTGTGTTTGAACACTTGTGGGAAGTTAGCTAATGTCCTTGTACCTTGGTTTCCCCATTAGTGAACTAGGAACCAAAATACCCTATCCAAGAAACAAGAAGGCTAGTGTCTCAACTTCTGTGAGCGAGGGGAAGAATGATAATAAATGAGTGATCATATATAGACCAGATCATATACGACATGTAGAGTTTAACTTTATTCTAGGTGCAAAGAAGCCATGGGAGGCTTTGAAGCAGAGGATGGCATCATTTGAATTTACTTCCTGATGATCCCTCTTGTTACTGGCTAGAGATAGAGTTGAGGTGGAGCAAGCTTGGGGAAGACAAGACCAGTTAGAAGTCTGTCATCCAGGCCAGAAATGCAGAGGAGGTAGAAGTTTGAGACACCCTTTGAGGACAAACCTACATTTTGACCAGATATAAGAAAGCTCTTAAATGAAATAAGCTCTCTGCTTCAGATTCTCACAAGTCTGAGTTGTCTTGTGAAACTGAAATCAACAGGGACCTTTCATATGTCCACTCCAGAATAGTTCAGCATCAACATCAGCAAGACCTATTCAGATCAGGGGTTTGGGGAGCTAAAGATGGACCAAGGAAATAAGAAAAGTTGTGGAGTCAAAGTGGGGAGACTGTTCTGGCTTCTCTTCCTCTTGTCTTTTCATTGAGATGATTACTGACATCTTTTCATATCTTTAGGCAAAGCCAGAAGTAAAGAAAAAAGCCCTGAAATATTGGTCTTTACATCCATTTCAACTTCCCTTCCCTAGTCATTTCCGAGAGTACCCCCCAACCATGCGGGGTCATGGAGGAGCGATGGTGGAGAAACACAAGGGCAAGTAGGAGAGGAAGCCAGAATTTACACTCAAGAGAGAGCAGAGGAGAGAGGGTATTGATTTCTTTATGCTCCTCTTCCAACCTCACATATCCAGCTTGGGATTACTCTTCCATCTACTACGGATGGCCAAATTGAAAGGTGTGCACCTAGAAGAAATGCTGACATGAAAAGACCCCAGAAATTCATCCCTCCAGCCTTGCAGCTCTGCCCCAAGTTAACCCTGAAACAAGAAACCAGGCTTAGTAGAGCAAGGTTTCATAATCTATTCGACAGCAGCTGGTGGTACAAAGTGTGGAGTCTACTGGATCCGATTATTCAACAGATGGTTCTGTTTTCAAATTTACTCCAAATGTTCAGAGATGCTCTTTCTCTAAATCATATTTCCCATCTGATACTACCCCTGGGGCTGAGCTTTAATCTGGGTTGTAGTTTGTAAGTTTTTAAAATTTTCTTTGAATCTCCCAATAGAAAGAGAATTCCCAAACACCAGAGGCATCCCACGGGCCAGACAATGACTGCACTTGAATACAGGAAGATTGTTTCCCGAGGCAAGTTTTTTCTCCATCCAACCTCCTGTCAGAGGTGGACTCAGATATGCCCTATTTGGAGAAGCCTCAAAACCTGGTTCAAATGATCCTGAGATTTGAACAGGGTGTTCCTTTCTTGGGGCAGCACAAGTTAGCACATTGAAATTCTTAGTAGCAAATTAAAACTCCCTTAGCAGAGCATAAAGGCACTAAGTAACTGTGTTACTGGCCCATTATGTGTCTCTAATTGTGTCACCTCGCTCCTCAGTGGGGTTTTACATTCATTATTTCCAGGTCCTTTCCCACTGCTGCACAGTAATGGTCTTCCTATTCTTTCCCTCCATTCCAGCTGCCTACAGCTGTCAGCCACCCACTCTGACTCTGCCTTTCTAGTGTTTTCATTTTCCTGCCAGCATTAGGAAATTTAATTCAGAACAAAGACATTTTTCCCTGAGCCTCCTTTTCTTTATGGATTTCTGGTTTCCCTCATCATTTAGAATCCTCCCCAGTTCTCTGGGTACCTGTACCTACACATGTCCAATATGACATTTGCTCTGCCCGAGTGCTCTTTCTTGCAGACACAGGAAAGAGAACAAAAGCTTCAGAAGGCAGGATGTGTTCCAGAGCTAGAGTGGTGCTGGGGGAGAGCGAGTTGGTTTGGAGACCTGGTTCTGAGTTATTAGGTTCTCGTTGCTAAGAACCACTGAGAGTTAGTTGCACAGTCGTGTCTGACTCTTTGCGATTCCATGGACTACAGCCTGTACTGCTCCTCTGTCCATTGAATTCTCCAGGCAAGAATACTGGAGTGGGTTGCCATTTCCTTCTCCAAGCGACCACTATTCACAGAGAAAATAAGGTGGATATTGACTTCTGTGGCTCTAAGGTAATGAAGCTGGCCCCCTGGGGTTGAACAAGGCAATGGCCTTCCCACCAATGAGCTCTGAGCTCTGGGACCATTTACTTCTCATCTCTGGGGTTCCATTTTCTCATCTGATAAAGAAACTTTATATGTAGTGATTACTAAGGTCATTGCTGCTGCTGTTTCCAAGCCCATTGTAAGGGAAAGACCAACTCTCTGTTCCCTGTGTGTGTACTTCTTATCTAAATATTGGGCAGAAACAGCTGCATAATTTGTGGGGTGCAGTGCAAAATAAAAATGTTCAATGACTATTAAGGATATTTTTAAAGATTTCTTTTGATGTGGACCACATATTTTTAAGTTATTGAATTTGTTACAATATTGCTTCTGTTTTACGTTTTGGTTTCTATGGCCACGAGGCATATGGGATCTTAGCTCCTGGACAAGGGAGCAAACCCATTCCCCCTGCATCACAAGGCAAAGTCTTAACCACTGGACCACCAGGGAGGTCCGGACTATTAAGAATTTGAAGATGGGAACTACTGAACATTAAACGAAGTATGGTGCTCTTCTGAGCTGGGTGCCTGTGTGACTGCCCAGGTCACGCACACATGAACCTGGTCCTGATATTGCCGCTACCCTGGGACCATATATAGATTACTGGGGACAGTCATGCCCACTTGAGAACCCACTTGAGAAGGCCTGGCTTTCTCAGAAGGAGGGATTTCCTGAATCAATCAAGAGAATCCTCAGATGGAAAGCCAGATTACTAAAAGATACCCCTTAAGCTGGGAATCCCTGGTGGCTCAGTGATAAAGAATGCAGGAGACTGCCTGGAGGAGACATAGGTTCAAGCCCTGGGTCAGGAGGATCCCCATGGGGAAGGAAATGGCAACCCATTCTGGTATTCTTGCCTGGAAAGTCCCATGGACAGAGGAGCCTGGAGGGCTACAGACCATGGGGTCCTGAGAGACACAACTTAGTAACAAAACTACCACCACCACCTCCTGAGCTTCTTCATCCTGTTTGCAGTCCCCTGGGTCTAAATGTCAAGGGATTTGTGCCACTGGAAGCAGATGGTTTCTACACACTTTCCCCCAAATACAGGCAGGCCAGAAGTTGGATAGAATCAGGTCTATGACCACTGAGGGCAGGCAGTATTTGCAAAGTAGATTCTTTAATTTTACATTATTTTCTGAGTTTATTTCTCTACAATGCATCAGAAGTGTTATTCAGCAGAATTATCCTTACAAATACACTATACCATGTGAAAGGAACCCTTCAATAAATACACAGAGGTGGAGGATGAAATTCCAAGCAGACGTTCAAATAGCAGAAGGTGGTTGCTAAAGTGCTCTGCATAATACATGGAAAGGAACTTATGCAGCCCCTTAGGGGATGAAGGGTTGAGAGACCACAAGAAGGAGCAAGGAATGAGAGGTGAGTGAAGGAGCCTGGGCACGGCTCCAGGGCAAGATAGAAAGATGCCTGCTGGTGCCAAAGTGGGTAGGCAACTCGGGGATAAAAAAATGTTCAAGAAGGGATTTTTGCACTTGCTTGAAAATGTGATGTAAGCCCTCATTTCCCCTGGACTCCTGTAGAGAATCTTTAGTAGTCTGGGCAATGCTGTGCTGTGTGTATGTGTGAGTGTGCACGCTCTTTGGGGAATGTGAATAGATGCTGATTTCTGTGTTTTGTCTGATTCAATGCAAAAGCAGAAGCATCATCTGCGAGCAGGACACCTGGGGCAGAAGAGACCTGAGGCTGTAGGGTCCTGACAAGTTTCTGGACTTCCCCAGGTTGTGATAATTGGCAACGGAGCAGGCAGAGAATGCAGTTTAAAGGAATTTCTTCTAGAACAAAAGGATAGGGAGAACTTCAGCTTACATCTGCATTTTCTTTCCTTTTGTTATTCCTGAGCCTTTAGAAAAGTCTTGTTTAAACATTCCAGCATGGTTTCAAGTGGCAGAACGGACTAGAAGGGAGGCTCCTGTGTCTGCACTTGGCCCGAAAGTGAAATGGGGAAGAAGCACCCCTTTCTACCTCCTTGGGCGAGCACAGTAGTGGCAATTGTTCTTAGTGAGAGAGAAGTTCATGGCGATGGTGAACTTTGGATATAAGCATTGTGGTTACAAAATCCGACTTCCGTACTCACACTCAAATGTAGAGATTGTCACTTCACTGTCATCCTTGAATCATTTAGGGTTTTATTTTATTTTTTGGGGGGGAGTATTTTATTTAGAAAAGATATCTAATGTGCTTGGATCCATCCATTGTGTGTTCATCTACCACCTTTTTGCAGTTTTGGAATCATAATAAGGGCTGTATTTCTGGGCAGATATATTTCCTAGCGCTCTGGAATTCCATAAATCTTAAATCACACCATGATCCATGTCTGAGGAAGCTTCCCCCTAAAATAGAAATGCTGTTAGAGATCTCACAGCATTAATATTTTAAAAAGTTGATAAATGAGTAAAAATGCAATTTAGTCATTAAAATTTAAGGAACTCTGCTCGTGCTTCTTATCTACCCAGTTATGTCCTCAGAACTCATTTTCACATTGTATTTAATGTGTGCTTTGTGGAAAGCTTTTTCCATCTGTGTGAGATTCTGATTTCAGGGAACCAAATGAATGGACTCTTTGGTGTAGGGAAAAGTACCTTCCCTAGTAGGCAATTTCTTAAGAAGGGCACTTCAATCAAGGTTCTCAGAATGCACAGAAACAAGTTCAAATATAAGGAGAAATTGGACGAACCTTCAAAGATAGGAAATGAGTTAAATCATTGTACCTGGACATTGGGAATGGGGAGTCACAAACTGAGAACAGACCCCTGGAATAATTCCTTCTGTCTTGCATTGGGTTGGATGAGAAGAACTACCTTTCAAGTTTCTGTCTGAGTGTCTCTATTTTTTCCCTGAATCCTCTTCTCTTAGACAGCATCACGTCTCTGTGTTTGTTCACAGCCAACAACAGCATCACAGGTATGAATTACCTATATGATGGGTGCTGAGGGGACCCCCACGCTCCAGGGTTCAGATTTGCTTGGGGTGGTTTCACCAGGAGGTGGTGGGGGCAGAGTTGAAGCTGTGCACCTTAAGAGGTAGAAGAGTTTATTAATTCTTTGGAAGATAATGCAGGAGATGCCCAAGGAACCCAAATGCCATTAGATTGAAACTAAACAGAGACAGAAATTGGAGAGGAGAGGATTTTTGGTTTTATGTACTATGAGCTTTAAAAGGGGACTTCATTTGGGCTTTAAGTTTTAGGTTTCTTCTTTCACTAGGAATTGAATAATTAGAGACAGTCTCTGTTACATAACATTGGAACAGTCCTCACTGTATCATCTGGGTTCATTGTATAAGCTCTGAAGGGCTCCATGGGATCGGGTGTCTGGGCATGACGGGAGATGGGTAATGGACTACAGGGTGATTCTTTGGCCTGTGAGGAAATTGGTCTTAGAGGTAATGTGTCCTTTTCCAGCCTAGAGCTTTCTGGGGGCAACAGCTGACTGGCTCAGAGATTCATATTAACAGTGACTGAAATCAGAAGGCAGGGTGACTAACTGTCCTGGTTTTCCCTGGGTGAGGGGGTTCCTGGGACGTGGGACTGTCAGTGTTAAATTCCTGAAATTTCCAGATAAATCAGAACACTTGGTTAACCTAAGGAAGGGAGCAGACTGGCCCAGTAACATGGCCAAGCTTTTCTCCTGGAGAGTGGTGATAAGGAAAATGGGGAGGAGACAGCCTCCCCTGGTCCACAGATCTTGCTGCCTGTCAGCATGGTGGTCTCAGGGTGGTTGGGCTTCTGAGATGGTGGCTGCTTTTTTTTAAAGGGGAAAGAAAAAGCTGCCAGTTGTCTTAAGGCCTAGGCTTGAAAGTTCCAACTTTCAAAACATGACTTCTGCCACATTCTTTTGGTCAAAGCAGAGATGTGACCACCCTAAATTCAAACGGAGAGGAAAAAGTCTCCAATTCTAGATAGATGGAGTAACATGTGCGTGCAACAAGGGAAGACATGAATGATGGCCATCTCTGGAGACCGTCTGCTACAAATACGATTTTGGAAATAGCGAGGCATGCAGGAGTGTACAATGTGAATGTAGGGACACACTATCTGCCAGCTCTATCTATCTGGAGGGCTTCCTAGGTGGCTCAGTGGTAAAGAATTCACCTGCTCATGCAGGAGACTCGGGATTCCCCTGGGTTGGGAAATCCCCCGGAGAAGGGAATGGCTACCCACTCTAGTATTCTTGCTTGGAGAATCCCATGGACAGAGGAGCCTGGTGGGCTACAGTCCATGGAGTCTCAAAGAGTCAGACATGACTTAATGACTAGACAACAACAGTCTACCGGGACGTAAGTGAGATAATTTGTGTCCTTAAGAACTTATATTCTAGAACGAGAGATATACACATGCAACAACATAGCATGATTTTATGTGTGTACACACACACTTATATACATATATATTTACATACCTACATGGATTTACACATACATACATGTGAGGCACAGAAGTATATAGAAATTAGTGATTTTTAAAATCTATTTGGGGGTAATAGAAAATGGCCAGATTTCACAATCTAGGGCATTTGAGGGATGAATAGGAGTTTATGTGGTACATAAGAAGGATTAGAACATACCAGGCACAGAGAAATAATGTACAAAATTTCAGGAATTCAAGAGTACATGGTTTGTGCTTTAAGATTGGAGTATGAATTTGTGCCGGGTGTGAAATGGAGATGAAGCAGCAAGTAGGGAGCATAACACTTGTCTGCCACGTTGTAGAACTGGAGAAGGCAATGGCACCCCACTCCAGTACTCTTGCCTGGAAAATCCCATGGATAGAGGGGCCTGGTGGGCTGCAGTCCATGGGGTCGCTAGGAGTCAGACACGACTGAGCAACTTCACTTTATTTTTTCACTTTCATGCATCGGAGAAGGAAATGGCAACCCACTCCAGTGTTCTTGCCTGGACAACCCCAGGGATGGCAGAGCCTGGTGGGCTGCCGTCTATGGGGTCGCACAGAGTTGGACACGACTGAAGCGACTTAGCAGCAGCAGCAGCAGCAGTGACTTAATTAATTTTAGTTATTTTAAAGTTTACTCTGATGGCAGCGAATATTGTAATAATAATAACTAATACTTAATCAGCATATGGCTTTACCCAGGCACTATTCTAAGTAATTCAAAGTCATTTGATATTACAAGAGTCCTAAGAGGAATGTTACCATTATTATAACCCCATTTTACAGTTGAGAAAATTGAGGCATAGAGAAGACATATCATTTGCTGAATATCACACACTTGGTAAAGGGCTGAGTCTAGATTTGGACAGAGGCAGTCCGGCCCCTTAACCACTATGTTCTACTGCATTTTCCTTATGGAAGATGGGGCTTCCCTGGTGGCTCAGACAGTAAAGAATCTGCCTGCAATTCAGGAAACTTGAATTCATTCCCTGGGTTGGAAAGACACCCTGGAGAAGGGAATAGCTACTCACTTCAGTATTCTTGCCCGGAGAATTACATGGACAGAGAAGCCTGGTGAGTACAGTCCATGGGGTTGCTAAAAGTCGGACTCAACTGGGTGACTAACACTTTCACATCATTTAATGGCAGAGGGTTTGGTGTCAGGGGTGGCTGGAGATGTTCCTACTATTGAAACAATACGGATGAGGGTTATAAAAGGGGTAACAATAGTGGAAAGAAATGACCCAGATGAATCTCAAAGCAGTTAAGGGAACACAGATCATGGAATTCAGAGAACAACTGAATATGGGGCATAAAGGAAGAAAACTCAGGGATGACTTCCAAGTGTCTGCTATGAGTGAACCAGTGGGTGGTTCATTATCAAGAGTGAGAGACAGAAGAGGAAATAGACCTGCATCTCTTTCTACAAAACTTTATAGGAAAAGAATTCTTGGCCTCCCATCTGTAAGGACTTCTTCCCGTATCTTTCACAATGGGCATATTTTTTCCTTCAAATCACACAGATTTTTACCATATCCTGGAATGCTTTCTCTGGAGCGCAATACTTAATAGAAATGGAATGGGTAATAAAGTTTACATTTAAAAGCACTTTTAAAAAAGAAATAGGACAGTTTGGTTTGGAGGGAAAAACAAAGAGCTCGGTTCTGACACTGATTTTGAAGTGCTCATGGGGCAGCAGAGCAGAGGCGAGTGGGAGAGAGCTGGACGTGAGGACAGAGTCAGTGGAAGAGGAGGGCAGGAGGCAGAACTCCCTGGTGCCAAATGCCTGAGGAAGGTCAAGTAAGGTGAGGCATGTGGAGCTTCCATTGGGTCTGTAAATACAGAGGTCAGCGTGACCTTGACAAGAAGAGAGTGAGTGGAGAGGTGGCTGGACGCCAGCCTGCTGTGGGTGAGGAAAGGAGGAAGTGAAATCAGCAAGGGGTGGCCTAGATTTCCAAGAACTTGCCTGGGAAGGGAGTGGAGGGAAAGAGCAGGAGCTAATGGAGATGGAGGGTGGAGGGGGCATTTTGTTGGCCTGTTTGATTTTTTTTTTTTTTAAGTCTGTGTTTATTTTCTAAAGTGAGGGAATCAGAGAGAGAGAGAGGCTCAATATTTAGGAAGAAGAGATTCAGGAGTGACGGATGTCAGTGCCTGAGCAGACCAAAGGCAGAGATAAACAGAGCACAGGTGGAAGGGTTAGCCTCTGGGGACGTTTCTCCTTTTAAAATGGGAGGGGAGAGAATAAGAATATTGAGAAATGAGCATATTTTCATCTGTGGGGGTAGGATGGGAAACTGAGAAATTTCATCATAATCTCTAATAAGTATTAGCAAAAGTCATTTGCCCAAGGAGGAAAAGAGGGCTAGAGACCTGGAGGAAGACAGAGGTGGGTAGAAGAGCACTTTGGTAAACAAGGTGATGGGAGGAAAATCACTTACATGGAGAATTCATTATTTGCCAGCTATGCACTGGATCTTTTTTCACAATAATAGCGGTAATAATTAATAAAGAATAGCTGGAGTTCGATCCCTTTAAAGTTGTACAAAGTTGGTATTCCATAAATACTTTGACGATTGCCTTTTGTGGTTCAAGTTTGCAGGTAGATTCCCTCCTCTAATTTGAATTAAGGAATATTAATTAACATCAGGTGTAAAAACCTGATGCTTAGAAACAAGGGGAGATCTCAGGAAGTTAAAGAGAGCCCCTGTTTTAAGGGGCCCCAAGTCCCTCTCTTGGAGAGCTTCCAGGCTAAATGCTGAGTGAAGTAATTGTATTAGAAACATTAGCTGTCTCTCTCCTTCCTTTCCCAGCGTCTCAAGAGCCTGCGAGCCATCTAGCATCTGGAATGGAATCCCAGAGGACTTAGACTGCAGTTCCACTCTAGTGGCTCCCGGTTCTAAGATACTAGCTCCCAGCCATGGTTGTGGTGTTGGCAATGCTCCTAAGCCTTAGCCCATTGGATCTCAGTGTGGCTCCTGAGGCCCAGCATCAGGATCTCCAGAGAAATTATTTGCAAGGCAAATTCTCAGGCCCCACTCAAAGCTCTGAGGGTGGGACCCAGTTATCTGTGTTTTGTTCTTCCTTGTTTAAAAAAAATATGGTAAAACATGCTCATAACATAAAATATACCATCTTAACCATTTTTAAGTATATAGCCCAGTAGTGATAAGCATATTCTTATTGTTGTGCAGCCAATCTCCACAACTGTTTCAATCTTAGGAAACCAGCATTCTTTACCCATTAAACAACTTCTCGTTCCCTTTAGCGCCAGCCCCTGCTAGCCATTCTATTCTCTGTCCTCTAAGTTTGAGGACTCTCTCTCACACATATTCTGCATTGTCTTTATCTATTCATCTACCCGCGGACACTTAGTTCAAAACTGTCTCCACCAGTTGGCCGTTGTGAAGAATGCTATCAATACTATGACCATGGGTATGCGAACACCTATTCTAGGCCCTGCTTTCAAATCTTCGAGGTATACACCCATGATCCACGTTCCCCACGCTCTCAGGTGGCTCCGATGCTGACTCAAGTTTGAGAACCACTTCTGTGGAGCATGGCTGTCACACTCTTGTCCTGACCCCACCTCACTATAGGGACCACTCTCAAACTTTGGATTCCAGTATTCGGCAGTCCATGTTCCTCAGAATCACTATACTTGGTCAGAGTGAGCATATGGGTGTGTAGGTGTTGAAAAAGGAGGTACCAAGAGGAAGACCAGAGGTGGGAGTAACTCTCTCTCTCTTCTTAGGTACCTGGGGCTGAATGCAGATCGGAAACTTGGGCTAGGAAGGTGCACACACTACTCAAAGTGGGATTGGTCTTGGCAACTACCTGGATCAGTGGTTCCTAATTTTTTTGGACTTCTAGACCTCTTTGAGAATAATATCATTAGTAATAATTTTATTATCACAGTTATTTATTGAACAATTATGATGTCCCCAACACCATGTACTTTACATATGTGATCCCATTTAATCCTTATCAGTTGGTTTTAGTTGATACCCATTTTCCAAATGAGAAATATAAGGTTGAATAGCTTTCCCAAAGTCACTCAGCTAGTAAGTGGTTGTGCTAGGATTCAAACTGAGAATTGTTTATCTCTAAACTCTTAAGTCACTAAATTAATATATTAATTATATATTTTTATTACATATAATAAATATTTATTATAAAATAAATATATTAATTATAATATTTTATATATTATATAATATAAAATAATTATCATAAATATATGATAATCGATTGTCTTTCTATCTCAGAAAATGCCCTGCTTCCTCTCTCTCTCTCTCACACATACACACACACAATTTTATCAATGATTTAAATATTGGCCTAATTGATGGCCATTACCTATCTTAGTGGGGCTTCCCAGGTGGCACAGTGGAAGAGAATCTGCCTGCCGATGTGGAAGACACAGGAGACTCATGTTCGATCCCTGGGTCAGAAAGATTCCCTGGAGTAGGAAATGGCAACCCACCCCAGTATTCTTGCCTGGAAAATTCCATGAACAGATGAGCCTGGAGGACTAGAGTCCATGGGGTCACAAAGTGTTGGACATGACTGAGCGACTGGGCATATATGTACCCATCTTAGTGGGATTCCCAGGTGGCTCAGTAGGTAAAGAATTTGCTTGCCAGTGCAGGAGTTGCAGGAGATGTGTTTGATCCCTGGGTCAGGAAGATCCCCTGGAGTAGGAAATGGCAACCCACTCCAGTATTCTTGCCTGGAAAATTCTGTGGACAAGGGAGCCTGACAGGCTATAGTCCACAGGGTCACAAAGAGTTGGACACAACTGAGTACAGCACAGGGCAAGGCTGTGGGATCTCTGCTTCTTCTGCTTCTTCTACCCATCTTAGTAAGAGATTCCTGTCAACTTAAGTACACAAAGGCTGTTTCCTAGAACCCATTCTTCCTCTAAGTACTCTCCACATTTCCAGCAAAATGCATGAGTGTCACTGGAAAGCACAGGTTACAAGACAGCACAATGCATCCATTTCTCTCCAAAAGGTTGCTCTCATCTCTCTCTTTTTCTCTCCCTCTCTCTCCTCCTTCTCTCCCTCCCTCGTTCTCACTCTCCTCTTCCTCTCCCCTTCTCTCTAAACAGTTGTCCCACTCAGTTTCTTAAATGGGCCCATCACATTTCACTGTCAGTACAGTTACTTTTGGAAGAAGTGAACTCGTGAACACACTGTGAACTGAGTACAGTGGAATTCTTCTCCACAAAGAAAGTGGGCACAAATCAGCTCTGTAACTACACTCTACACTGGCCTTGCTGGAGGGAAGATACTTTCTGGAAAAAGCAGCCAGATAAAAAGCAGTTTATCCCACTTTGGCAGCTTTCCTTTCTCACCAAGCCTGCGGTTGGGTTGCCAGAGTTCAAGGACCACTGTGAGTCTTCTGTGCATCTGTGATGGTGGTGGTACCCGAGGAAGCTGGGGGCTGCAGTCAGCACCTGCGCAGAGTGATGCTCTAAAGCAACTGGGTGGCTGGTGGGGTTGCTGGCTGCCCAGGGCTTCCCAGGGCTCTCACTTCTCTCTTGGGCTGGAAGTACATTCAGGGCAAAGGGCTTGGACTTTTTTCCCCTTGTGGTGTTTGGCTGTGCTGAGCTCAAATCCTAGTTTGGCCCTGGCAGGGCTGAGGACTGTATAAGTGAAAAATAGTGGAATGAAACCTCAGAACACGTTATGACCTTCAGGAAGGTTTGGTTTGGATTGGGTTCTAGAAATGGTCTGAGTTTTTTGGTTGCAGATTTTTTTTTCCAGAACACATTTCTAACCTCTTCAGAAAGCTGTTCATGATCTCTGAGAGGCAGCTGAGGCCCTAATGGGCCTGACCTAGCCCCTTCCCGAAACCCCACCCTCAACACTAACACTGGGGATAAAGGACGGATAATACCAGGAGTTATTAAATGAATGTCATATATCAGGAACTCAGCTAAAGAACTTTACAACCATCACTCCCTGTAATTTTCATGTCTCCCAGAGAGAGGTATAGGGGGCTCATTATCTATGATGAAACTAACAAAGACTCAGGGTATCTTGACTGTGTTCTCAAGATAATGGGATGTGTGATGTGATCATCAGGACATTTGACTTCAGGATATGGCATTATGAGCCTCTGTATCAGGCTCCTTTGCTTCCATTTTCCATCCTACTTCTTTCTACTGCCTCACTCCTCTTCTCTCCCTGTTTCCTCTCCTCTACTGCATTCACCAATGTTTTTGGAGTCCCTGCTATAGGCAAACTACGCTATCATGCTCTTTAGATGGTACAAAGACAAAGAAGACACATCAATGTCAACTGAGGAGAATCTGAGGGGTTAAGAAGATGAAATTGGAGCTTGGCCAGAGACCCAGTTCTTCATAGGATATGTCCTTCAACTCAGTTGAGTTTAGGAATATTCCTGCTCCCTTTGATTTGTGGTGCTCAAAAATGTCTAATTCTTAGACCCTAATTAATTGACAAGAGAAAAGAGTGATGATACTATTGTACATGATTGCTTGTGATTTCATGTTTGTGATGGTCACTGTGTAAGTCAGGACAATGTGGGACTGAAATTTGTTTTATTCACTCAAGGTTGGTGATGTGAGTCCAAGTGAGGCCAATCAGAGGTCTCCACTGAACTCTTACTGTCATTTTAATAAAGATGCTTCCTCCTTCTCTTGGGAACAGGCACTGTAAAGTCATGGTAGGCTTAGGGCTGCCAGCAATCATCTTGCCACCATACAAAAAATACCTGTCTGAAAGTGAGGCCAAAAAGAGGTGTCCAGAACTGAGAGAGAGAGAGAGAGAGAGAAAACTCCTTAAAAAAAGCATTGGAATGCTGGATCTAGCCACACCTGAAGCTGACATGTTACTTATATGAGCCAATAAATTCCAAATTTTGCTTAAGCTGGCTTAAATTGAGTTTCAGCACTTGTAAGCAAAACATTCTAAACAGGTGTGGGCAGAAGAAGATATAGACTAAAAGACGACAGGAGAAAGGAACCTGGCCACGGACTTCCCTGTCTTGCTCCCCGGTTTATACCCAGCACCTACGACAATGCTTGGCACATAATACATACTCAGTAAATATTGGTTGAATGAAAGATAGAACTCAGGTTGGATCAGACAACTTGCAGATCAGATTTAGCTATTTTCAGCTCAGAATACTATAGTGGTATGTTTTGCCAATTGCCATGTTTTTGTATATTTCTTTCTGTCTCCCCTTAGTAAAGTTCTTTTTAAAAATTCAAACTTGTCTCTTTTGACAAAGGGACAAGATGAGAAGATTTATTGAGGCTTGGGATATAAAGAACAGAGTGGAGGTTGTGTATGGTAAATGATGTAAAGAAAGGATTTATGATGACACATGAGAGAGATGGTGTGGAAAGATGGTCTAAGATCAGGAGAGAAGCTCTCCCTCTCCCTTTCTCATCTTTCCAGTGGAAGGTTTTGTGTTATTTGCTGGGATGATTCTCCCTCGGTGAGTCCTATGTAGTTCTCTTTGTCCTCCTTTCTCTTATTTTCTGCTTCTCTCTCTTCTTTGGACTGTCTTTATTCTTATCCACTAGCCTTTTCCTTCTCTCTCTGCTTCCTTTTTTCTTTCTTCCATTTTGCCCAATCATTATTCCTCAATTATTGATCTCAAAGCTACATGACTTTCAAAGGCTGGTCCCTGTGGCTATACCTCTCCAAGTTTATACCAAGCCCCTCATCTTCCCTCTACCCCACCATTATTCCAGATCTTGGATATGTTATGGAAAAATGTGACAAAGAAGCACATGTCATAGAACAGAAGGACAGAATCCCTGGAGAGGGTACCAAGATTTGTCAACTCTCCAACAGCAGTCCAGTTGTTTCAGGGCCGAAAGGTCTTGAGCAGATGGCCAGAGCATTCTGCACAGTTTGCCACCAGCTGCCTCTATAAAGGCCACCAGTGTCCACCCACTAGGCAATTAGTTGGGGGCACTGTGGGACAATGCAAAAGGCATAGTGGATCTCACAGGCAGAGAAGTGGTGTGAGTGCTTGCTCAGTCGCTTCAGTTGTGTCTGACTCTTTGGAACCCTGTGGACTGTAGCCCACCAGGCTCCTCTGTCCATGGGATTTTCCAGGCAAGAATAGTGGAGTGGGTTGCCATGTCCTCCTTCAGGGAATCTTCCCCACCCAGGGACTGAACCTGTATCTCTTACATCTCCTGCATTGGCAGGTGGGTTCTTTACTACTGGCACCACCTGGGCTAAGACAGAGCAACATGTGGACTCCTTGGAGTCTCAGATTTTCAACCTAATTTTCATCTACAGAAGACTGGATTTGGCCAAATCGCTTAACTTCTTTTTGAGTCTTAGTTTCTTCATTTGTACAACCTAGATAATTGTGATATTTACCTACCAGGGTTTTTGTGAGGATGAGAAGATTCAGCATATTTAAATTGCTTAATATTAATAATTATTCTCCTTCTCTTGCTGCAGAAACAAAGCATAACCCTTGTCTTCAAGAAAAAATTGCCTGCAACCCCCAATAGATTCCTTCAAGAAGAAATTACCACCGCCAATAGATCTGTCATAGTTTCTCAGCCTTATAGCAGGGGTCACATGAAAGGTAAATGAAGGAAACTGGTTAGGTTCACTCAGGGGGAAAGGGAGTGGTGGGGACTGTGGGAAACTGGAGAGTGTGTGCATCACGCAAGAGGCAACCTTATCCATCTCCTGTCAATTGTTTCCCTGTGGTGTTGTAGATGCAGAATCACCACATTGTGTTTACTTATTTTTAAGAAAAGCTAAAAGTCTGAATGAGGTCTGCTGAATTTTACAATGTTGTCAAATTCATTTAGATTGAAAACAACAAGAAATGAAAATAACAGAAAAACCCTGTGATTGATCAAAATACACATAAAGCACATTTCTTGGCTGTTTCTTGGCTGTCTCTTCGGGAACTATGGCTTATCTATTGGGGACCCTTTCCACTTGGGTTTCTGCATACAGAAGCTGCTCCTCCACTGATTTCACAAGTCCAATAATCTCACTGAGCATGAAGTGTGATGAGAGATTTAGATGGGAAATTGATGATCACAGAAAAGTCACATCACACCACTTGTTTCCCTTGCCTCTTTCACCTACATTGCTCTCCCTTTCCCCTCTATTTCTTCCTCCAATACATTAGGATCAATTACATTCTTTTTGTCTTATATGGATTTGCAAAACTCCTTTCTTGCAAGCTTTGGCACCAGCTGGCATGTATGCCCCCTGGAAACTGATCTATTGTAAGATGATTTCTCAAAACATTTTCCTACCAAAGATTGTCCTTCCTCCTAAAGAATCCTCTGACCAGCTCCATATAGGAAAAAACCCTCCATCTTATTACAGATGACTAGACCAATCAGCAGGGAAAGCATGGTTTAGTAAGTGTCAAAGATGTAGCCCATGCATCGAGTGTCATTCATTATGGAAACTAGGGTTCCTGAGTCTGCAGGTGGGCTTCTCTCCCAGAGGATACTTGATCTTCTGTGGCCAGTCCACAGTGACCCACAGAACACTGGCTGAAACACATCATAGCAAGTGGTTTGCCAAGTCTGTGTGTGAAGAGAGATTTTCTAAAAGTTTTGCAGAGATGCGAATGGCAGACCTAGGGACTAAGGATGGAGGCTAACACCAGAGATGGCAGACTACAGTAGTTATGAGCAGAAGCTTGGTGTGCTATGCCTGCTATTTGCAAGTTAACACGTTTTGTGTGCTCTCTTTAAGCCTGTTTCCTTATCTACAAATAGGAGAAGATGATAATGTTTCCCTAGGGTTGTTGCAAGGATTTCATGCAAAACCATGTATAGCACCTGCTCATTTTAGACACTAAGAAAGGCAAGTTTCCTTCCTTCTTAATTCCTACCCACTCTTCAAGGTCCAACTGGGGCATCACCCCTTTCAGGGTGCTTTTCTTGCACTGCCCTTCGTTCCTTCCATGTGGGGCCGGGTTTCCGCTCTTCTCTGCGTCCTAGATTTTCAGGCATACCATTTGTATCATCCGTATTGCATAGTACTGAATGGCCTGTTTTTATTTCTGGATCTCCTTGAATGCCAGGAACCGTCTCACATTTACCTTTGTCTCTCCAGCTCCTCGTACCGTGTTCTATGAATAATAGGCTCGACAAATGGATTTGTTGAACCTGGGGCTCTGAAGTGAGACAAAATTGTCTTAGGTAATCAGATCAACTTACAGGTTAGAAAAGCCTTCTAAAAACTCTAGTTCTGAAAAGATTTCTTTTCAAAAAAGGCACTATATTTGTATCTTTATAGCTATACATTTTATTACACAACATCAGTGCTCGATCAAGCTTTAGCACTTGACAAAGGTGCTAAAAGGCAAAGCATAAAGTTTAACCCGGTGTCAACCTAAATGTTGGGTCGAGATCTCAGAGAGAGAGAATTGAGTGGGAAGAAGAATGGCTCTTTCCCTTGTGGAAAACGTCTTTGAGGGAAGGCGATTAAAGACCCAGTGTACTTGAAAGTGTCTCTTCCAATCTGAAAATAAACTGTGCTTCCTGAACTGCTGTTGGAAAACCAAGGCTTGGAGGATTTTTCTGACTTTCGTCCTGCCTGCATCAGCATTTGGAAGAGAAACAAGGAAAAAATAACAATTAAAAGAAACCGACTGTATTAGCAATCGGTAGATTGAGGGGAGAAGGAGACAGAAAGGCTAATGACTTGAACTTTTTAATTGCGTGAAGCCTAAAAAATTAGGGAATTACCTAGAACTTAAGCTTTTCATCTTTTTTCATTTGATCTCTAGCCAAGTAACTACTGTAAAATAGTTTAATATTCGCTGGGTCGTCAATAATAAGGCTTGCAATGTGATAGTTAAATGCACTTGAAATTTTGATGAGATCATTAATAATATCTCTTGTCAGTGACTTAACTCTAGTTAATAACTTCCTTGTGACTTTCGTCAAATAGATTTTCCTGGGGGATATTAATTTCCAAAGGTTTATGGATGTCCTTCAATTGTTAGCCAGTGACAGAAATAGCTTTTCTGCTGTGGCATGTTTTGAGGTTTTGCCCTTACTTCTAAGAAAAAGGCGATAATTGTGTAAACCAACTACTCATCTGTGTTTGGCATCAAGCTTTAACCTAAAACTTGAAGTAATATTTTCTAAAAAGAATAGTTTCATGTAATTTTCACAATAGCATGCCAACACCAACTATTCTAAAATGGCAGCCTGTTATTTTACCAGTTATATAAGTCTAATAGAGGAGAAAAAGTCCTCTTACCACCTCTCTTTGGGAACAGTTTCTTAGAATTTTCCTGACTAATACGGGATCACGTCAGTTTGCTCATTTCTCATCTTCCGTAGCTCATGCCACACAACCAATCCAAACCCACTCCCTTTCTAAAGCCAACCCAAGACTCTTCAAAGTGAACTGTATTTGTATCTGCTCTGTGGTGGAGAGGAAACGCTTGGGCAAGGGTCAACAGAGAATTGCTCATCAAATTCTAGAATGTTGGGCAGTGAGACACTCTTTGAAGTTGGAAGGAAGCATCTGAGGGTAAATAAGAGAGAACGGCATCGTGTATTGAATAGTACTCATTTGGAATTGGTCACTCCTCATGGAAACCTGGAACCCCAATGTCAAACCCATACACGTTTGTTGAATGAATGAATGGAATAAATAGGGTGAAACAGAGTTTGGATAAACTCACAGATGATTGATATGTAACTGATTAGAAAAGGAGATTCTATTTCTTTTAGGCTATGGACCCTCTACTTCTTTCTCCTTTCCCCTTCCTCTGTTAATTATGTGAATGACAAAGAAAGAGATACTCTTACCCCTGAAAACAGGAGAATCTCTTTCACTATTATATTCTTAGAAGACATAAACATATTCTTTGACATTTCTTCTTCTAAAAAATGATTGAAAGAGAACTTTATACATGATCTTGAAGATCCTTTAACCCTAAAAAGAGGTCTTTTCCACTGTATGTGTCAAAAAGGGCTGGATTAAGAGATCAGAGCCTCCCCGGACTTCATGGTCCTGTTGGGGGACAGGACATATTCAAAAATTGAGAAATAATGACACAAATGAGTTTATGCTGAATTCCCAACAATTGTCCTCAGGAGACAAGACATTCTTTAATTAAGGGAGACATTGGCTCTGGGCTCCTGCTCCATTCCACCCCTTTCTTCTAGGCCATTATTCCACCAATTTAATCCTTTCTCTGTGAACCTAGAACTTACATCCTTTCTCTCTTAATATTCTGCGCCCCTCCCCCACCCCCGCCCCCCATCTTGGAGATTTCTCCTTGGCTCATAAGTATTTCCTATACTCAAAATTTTTATATTCTAAACAAACACCCAACAACCTCAATTTGAGCAACATCTCACTCCAACTACTGGCCTTCATTTATCCTATCTTCTCCAAACTTCTACATGTATTACTTCTACTTTCTCATCTGTCTTTCATCCCTTAACCCTCTCAACCCCTGGTTTTCACAACTCCCTGTCCTTAGAGAAATTCCCTCTATGATCTACGATGGCCTCCCTACAGCAGGTAAGAGCACTAGCCCAATCTTTTAGACACTTTCAGTCCCTGCTGTATTGGGTGGACCACTCCTTTTCACTTGGTACCACTTCAATGATCCAACTGTGATCCCTTTAATATTCTTTGCTCCCTTGGTTCTCTGCTTTCATTTTCTCCCTCATTTTCATTCTTTTCACCATCTCCTCTGTGAAATCTGCATTCCTCTGATCTTCTTTTAGATGTTGGTGTTCTTCCCTTCTTTAGTCTACTTCTCTTCTCTCTTGGGCCAGTTAAATTCACCTTATGGTTTTACCTAGAACTTACATATTTTTGCCTCATTAACCTGTATCTTCTTTGAACATGAGACCTATATGTTCAACTGTCTACTCATAATGTAGTTTTATATCAGGTGTGATTGGCGTGGTGTTATAGCTTACGGGCTTTTCAAGGGCCTATGACTCCTATGAGACCTAAATAAATGAATAATTAACTCCCAAATATGAAAACAACACTGAAAAAGTCAAGTTAATATGCAATTTAAAATATAGCAGCATGTCAATTTCATTACAAAAGTAAATTTACTACTTTAAAAGGTCAATTTGTAAACAACTAAAAAAACATAACCAGTCAAAAATTAAATGAATTGCAAATAACTTAAAAAATCAGAATTATAAAAATCCTCTCACATTTTTATTGCAATAGTTAGATCTAATGTGGGATGTGGGTAAATTTTAATGTATTTGCTATGATGTGGGATGGGGCTTCCAGAAATAAGAGTGCCTGGGACTTTGAAGGTCTTACAAACAGCCCTACTTCCTGTATTATCTCCATCTGGATATTCCACAGGCATCCAAAACTTGGCACGTCCAAGGCCAAATTCATCTTCCCACTCTGGTATCCCCTATTTTAGTTGGCATCACCCAATCACCCAAGCTGGAAGTCATCCTTGGCTTCTTGATCTCATCCAAGACTCCTCATATTCCCCCACTCAATCAACTGCCACATCCTATTGGGTTTTATCTACTAATTATGTATTAAATCCATTCATTTCATCCCTTTCTCTCGCGCTATGGCTCCAGCCCTGATCAACCCTCATCTTAACCTCTGCAATAATTTTGTAAGTGGTCTCCATACAGCTATTCTGTCTGCTCTTTCCTTACAGTTGACATAAAATTCACATCCGACTCTTATCACTTCTACTTAAAATGCTTTGGTAGCTTGCTAGTGATTACAAAGGAGAATCTGAGAGTCTGAGCTTCTGAGCAAAGCCACAAAAGGCTCTGGTGACCTCTTCTCCAGTCTCATCTCTCACCTCTCCCTGCTTGGCATTTGGCAGCTAGTCAGTTGCCTTCTAGGCAACATCAGGGCTCTCCTGTCTTCTGGGTTTACTCAAAATGACCTCCTTGCCTGGAATGCACTTTCCCACTTTCCTCACTGGATCACAGTCAGTTTATCCTTTAAGATTCAGCTCAGGCATAACCTGTTAAAGGAAGCCTTCCAGTTACACCTCAGTCCTGGACAGAATTCCCTCCCCTGGATCATCCATACATCCTACATCTATCACAGGCTCACTACACTGTGTTGCAGAAATTTAACACGTCCTTCTAGGTCACAGGATGTCAGGGAGGCTGCCATTCTTCTTTTCTTAATATTTATTTATTTATTTGGCTGAGCTGGGTCTTAGTTGTGGTATGTAGAATCCAGTTCCCTGATAAGGGATTGAACCTGGGCCCCCTACATTAGGAGCATGGAGTCTTAGCCACCGGACCATCAAGGAAGTCTCTGCCATTCTTATTTTCAAATTTCCATTCCATACTGTAAGCCCTGAAACAGTCTTCTGTTAGGGAAGCTCTTTCCCAAATATTAATCTGGGAACCCACCTCTTTACTGGATTATTCAGGTAGAACCTAGTCCCACTTAGCCCAGAAATCTATCTAAGATAGTCCCTGTAAAGTGATTCTTTAAAGTTTAATGGAGAATGAATGGCTATGTTCTTTGGAGTGGGAACTACATCTAATTTATGTAATGCTAAACACAAACAATCATATATGACCAGGGAGACTATATTGCAGATATTAATTTATAATCACTCCTAAGAATTAGCTAAAATCCCTTGACTAGGTGTGTCTAAGAATTGTCTCTGTTCTAATCTGGTCCACGTATATTTTTCCTTAATTTTCTACTTTCTGCTGATTTTGTTATGGTGTTGTATGTTCTTATGGTCTCTGATATTTTCATGCAAAACTTATTCCCTCTAGTGCTAAGTTCACTATTGAAAAGAAGCCTCATTCTCCTCATCTTCACTTGTTCAATGTCCGTGTCCAAGTTTAAGGAGGTTCTTTTTCTCTAGCACATTGCCAAATGCTCTCAAATAGTTTCTGATTCTCAGGGCTTTTCTACCCCTTTCCTACACAACCACAGCAAAAAGTGGACAACAGGTAAAGGAAATGAGTGAGAAGACATTTGTTTTCTAATGGCCTCTTAAGTGTGGTTGCTGAATCTGACAAACAGAACCCCAGATGCCCAGTTACATTTAAATTTTAGAGAAACTATAATTTTTTTTAAGTATGTCCCGTGCAGTATTTGGGATATATTAAAAAAAAAAATCTGTTATTTATCTGAGATTCAGATTTAACTCATGTCCCATGTTGTATCTGACAATCCTACTCATAACTTGTCCTGTTAAATCCAGACACACTTCACTTGCATATTCAACATATAAGAATGGTTTTCGCTTACACAAGGAAATGCCCTCATTCCCACTTTTCCTAAAGCAAAGGTGACTTATTGTCTATCTCTAATTTCTCTGCATGGAACATGTGTCCATAACATAGTTGTTTTCTTTAGAACTCTACAGATAGAAAATGACATCACAATTACTACTGGTACCTGGCATCCAGCTCCATATCTAGATGGTAGGGAGTTAGGAGTGTTGCTGTTTGTGGGAAATCAGAGGATACAAGTTTGCTTGACCTGAAGGGGTGCCACATTGCTCAGCTCGTGTCGCCATGTGGGAATACATTTTCAGTATTTTTTGAGAGTTCATTTTTTTTCCTCCCAAAAGAAATACCAGATTGGTTGATTTAACATGAAAACTCCAGAATTTTAAACATCAACAATTTAGGCAAGTCGTCACTTTGTTCAGCTGGTAATGAAAACAAAACTAAAACACGAACACATGCACACGCACACACACAGGCACTTACACCCACCCGCGCACGCAACAAGCGCATGCGCACACACGCTTCTCGGCCCTTCCGGTGTCCCGCGTGCGCGCATGCTTCTTGGTCTCTTTCGCGTGTTCGGCCTGCTGCTGCTGCTGCAGCCTTTCACGTTTATCGTGGTGTCTGAGAGTAGGGAGGGAACCGATCATCTCTGAAAGAGGCAGTTTTGAAGAGATTCTGATGGCAGTGGCTCCACTTCTCGGTTGGATAGAAACACAGGTGCCGCGGCAGCGAGGTAATCTTCTGAGTTTTCTCGTTTGCTGACCCTCAGTTAAGGCAGGCGGAGAATCTTGCTTCCCAGGACTCAGGCAGGTGTGTGAGAGGGAAGAAAAGAATGCAAACAACGACCTTTTCCTGGCTTTTGTTTTCAAAATTTGTGCCCTTGAGGAAATTTTCTAAGGCTGTAGTTTATAGCAAGTTTGAGCAGGGGGGGAACGGCCCTGAGGAAATAGTAAGGCGTGAGATTCTCCCAGACTAAAAGAAAAACAGTTCTCAGACTGGAGGAAGGGGTAGAGGCTTGTGGTTTCTGTAAGTAGGCGCTTTCTCGCCATCACTCCCTGGCAGTGCTCCAAGGAAGTGGCCTGATCCCAGAGGGGACAGCGGCTGAGGAGGCCAAGAGTAAACACCGAGCTCTCTGGATCCCACGACCTGAGGGGACCATCTGAACAGAGAAAAGACAAGTCAGGACTAACTGATCTCCACAGTGATTGGTGAATAAAGGGGCTTCCCTGTGTCAGAGTGCTCCTTAATGACCTGGAACCCACCTAGTGCCGGTTGTGAGGGGAGACCCCAAAATGACCATGATGAGTACACCAAATTCATAGTGTAATGGAGACTCAGAACTGAGACTAGTGGATTTTGAAACACAGAAGAAGAGGTACAAAGGAATAGGAATATTCACCTGAGAGTATATAGATGGAGGTTCCTACCTGCTCTCCCTTAGTACTTCCCCTACACATGTTGTTGTTGTTCAGTGGCTGAGTCATGTCCGACTCTTCGTGACCCATGGACTGCAGTACTCAGGCTTCCCTGTCCTTCACTATCTCCTGGAGTTTGCTCAGGTTCTTGTCCACTTAGTCGGTGATGCTATCTAACCATCTCATCTGCTGCCAGCCTCTTCTCCTTTTGCCTTCAGTTTTTTCCAGTATCAGTCTTTTCCATGTATATGCATGTATAGAATGCGAATAATATTTGTACCTACTCCTGTGGCAGCAGCTCAGAGATTTATTAGTTAGACATTTATTCTCTTTTGGCATATTGGGTACACTTAGTTATGGTTGGGCTTTTTCATAGACTGAAAGATAAACATAGATGCTCTTGAATTACTTGGTATAATAAATGTTTGTGCTTTTGTCCAGAAAATCCTAAGTAGCCACACTAGGCAACTCACCTAGATTACTACTTGCAAAATGCCTGACCTCCTATTGCATACTTTCCCAAACCCCTAGGTAGTGTTGGCTGTTTTTAGTAGGTGCTTATTGCATAGCACTTACAATTAATCTTTGTAACAAAGGAAACTATTATACACTAATATCAATAATTACTATAATGTGATGGTAATAACAAATATTATTTTACAAGTGAGGAAACTAAGGCACAAGAGATTAAATAACTCATACATAGTTACGTAGTTTATAAGGATTTGATTATTTTCTGTCTTCCCCTAAATGGTGAGCACGCATGGGATACTGTGAAGGCTTTGTCACTGAGGCCAAGATGGCTCACTGTTTTTCCAGGCCCATTCTTGTCTTTTCCACAGTGATAGGCTCATAGCCAGGCACGTGGCTGACCAGCTGTCTTCATTGTCCAGCCTCCTTTGTAGTTACATGTGGCCAGCCTCCCTTGTAGTTACATGTGGCCATGTGATGAAGTTTCTACAAAGAGAATGCAGGCACAATTGATGGATATCACTTTTATTCCTGCTTCCTGTTCCTGCAACTGTGACCCAGTGTCTACCATGCAGAGGATGGATGCCAAAGTCGCGGTG
>NW_011494899.1:6684477-6696527 GCF_000754665.1 Bison bison bison | reverse complement strand
AGTCGCGGTGGACAGCAGAAAATGAGGGAAGAAATCAGAGTCTCCAGACAACCAAGTGGAGTAGAGCCTAAACCTTACCTCGAATTGTTACAAGAGAAAGGAATTCACTTCAGTTTTCTTCAAACCACTGAATTTTTTTTTTCAGTCCTCCTTGTTACAGTAGCCTAGCCTCACTCTGACTCACCAGCTGCATTTCTGGACTCTGGCGCCGAGCAGGGACTTAACATCTGTCTGTCGGGTAACCAACTGAGTCTGTTGAGTGACCAGTGTGAGCAAACCTCCTCCTCTCTAGTCTGTGCTAAGAACTCCTTGAGAGTTGGAAATGTGTCTTCCACTTGTTTTCTTCTACACCAAGCACAACATTGAACGTACGGTAGCTGACGTTCCTTATAGGAAAAGCAGTTCTACCTGAAGTTCATGTATGAGGTACCTATATGTAGATTGTCAAGTCAAAGTAATTGGAGAAAGGCAGAGCAATGTGCTGTGCTTAATAGACATGGAGTTGGGGAATCTAGGTTCTAGTTCTGTGTTTATGTCTGTGGACTTGGACAGATCAGCTAGTTCTCCAGACACGTGTTTGCCTGTTATGTTAGCTGAAACAGATGAAAAGACTTCTTGGAGTTTTCTTCCTTTCTAAAAGTCCATGATTCTATATATGCCAGACTTTTTATTTTCTGCAGTGTCTCGACTCATGCTCCTTAGGTGCCAATTCCTCTTAAAGATTGTTCTGTGGTTCATAGGAATGATTATTTTCATTTTTTCGTTGCCACATGTGAAGCCTTACTCCATCTAGCCCAGACACTGCTGTGCGTGTCAAGTGCATTTAATGTTCAGTCGCTCAGTCGTATCCGACTCTTTGCGACCCCATGAATCGCAGCACACCAGGCCTCCCTGTCCATCACCAACTCCCAGAGTTCACCCAGACTCATGTGCATCGAGTCAGTGATGCCATCCAGCCATCTCATCCTCTGTCGTCCCCTTCTTCTCCTGCCCCCCATGCCTCCCAGCATCAGAGTCTTTTCCAGTGAGTCAGCTCTTCGCATGAGGTGGCCAGAGTACTGGAGTTTCAGCTTTAGCATCATTCCTTCCAAAGAAATCCCAGGGCTGATCTCCTTCAGAAAGGACTGGTTGGATCTCCTTGCAGTCCAAGAGACTCTCAAGAGTCTTCTCCAACACCACAGTTCAAAAGCATCAATTCTTCCGTGCTCAGCTTTCTTCACAGTCCAACTCTCACATCCATACATGACCACTGGAAAAACCATAGCCTTGACTAGACAGACCTTTGTTGGCAAAGTAATGTCTCTGCTTTTCAATATGCTATCTAGGTTGGTCATAACTTTTCTTCCAAGGAGTAACCCTATATAATGAAGCATTGCTATCCCATTTAATGGGATAAGGTGAGCAAACTAAGGCTCATGAGTTAAATATTTTCCTAATGTCCCATAACTAGTGAGTGCTGGGTATAGGTACCAAATCCAAACCCATTTTTCAGTCACTCATTCATCCATCCATTTATTCAGCAGCTGTGTATTGAATATCTATATGTTAATATGAGTCACTGTTTGAACTGGTAGAATTCAACAGTGAACAAGATATACATGGTCCTGCCCTCCTGAAGCTTAAATACTAGATTCTTAGCTGGAGGTGGTGCAGATAATGAACAATTGAAGACATAAATAAAGAAATTTCATATAGTACTAAATTATATGAAGGAAATAAAATGCATCAGTATGATAAGGGTGTGAGAAAACCAGAGTAGAAATGAATTTTAATAGGAGAACCAGAGTTCTATTTTAGGGACATTAACTTTGACTCTTTAACATGACTCTATGATGTCTAAGAGAAGGCATTCCTATTGCTATTATTGGTAACAATTGCTATCATTATTGAGTATCCATCATGTTCTTAAGGCTGGTATATATTCCTTAAATACATCAAATTATTTAATCTTCAAAAAAATCCTAGGAGGCATTATCCCCATTTGAAGGGAAAAATGAGGAAAGAGGCTCTATAAATTCTCAAGGTTTTGAAGCACAAAGGTAGCGGAGTAAGGATTTGAACTCAGGCACTCTGGTTCTGTGGGTCCCATGCTTCCTTCTATGTTACATTATCTCTCTGGCTAGAGAACTGTTAGGTAGGTGAGTGAAAAGTCCACAGACAAAGCCAGGACAGGAAGAGTCATCACCCTCTCTATTAAAACCACAGGACAAGACCCAGTGACCACAGGACAAGACAGGAAGGCAAAGAGAGCTTGGCCTGAGTCTTGAGTCATGCCAGGATTATGAAGCCAAAAGAACAGCCCAGGAGATGGTAGAGAGAGATAGCCTGGGAGACAGTGGGGTGAATAGCAGCCCAGAGATACTTCAAGCAAGGAAGTTGGTCCTTATGTGTGGACTTTAGTGCTGAAATGTCAAATGACAGGGAGGTGACCACGTGCAGGATGGGGTGAACTTGATGGAAGTGACCTCAGTCTGAGGGGACAGAGACTTACTGGGGTTCTGGAGAGAATGTGAGATGAGGAAGTGGGGTGTATGTGTAAATACCTGTCGGTAACTCTTGAGAGAGTCATGCTGTGAAGAAGATTTACAAAACAGATGAAAAGAGGATGTGTGGCCCAGAGAGGCACATTTGCGCTTACATATATTCCTACCTACTCACAGGCATGTTACAGATGGTGTCACCAGAGCATGTTTGGTTTATCCAATTCCAAAATCGATACTCACCATCTCCATGCCACACTATCCCCACAATTACGTTAAGTGGGAAGTGAGTAAGTGGGCTTATAACTTTGAAATGGACTCCAGATGTGATCAAAAAGCAACAGAGCTATAAAGTTACTTCACTTATGTAAAAAAGCAGTCCTCAGGGCTGTCAGTTTCTTCATCTCTTCACCTCACTTACTCATCACATAGACACAGAGGAATTCAGGGAGGGGCCAGGGCCTCCAGTGCATTGGAGTCAGTTTATCTCTAGGATGTTTGTTTTTGAACCAAGTCTTCAGCTTCAGCCTTCTCTTAGTTGTGTGACATCTGCACTTGGGTAGTTTGGAAAGCCAAGAAGTTGCCTCATTATTTGAGAACTGGATTCTGTGTATGCACAGTCAAGCCCTAGTCAAAATAGAAATAAGGCTCTGTTTATGTATACATGGACATTAGACTGTTCATTCAGTCATTTATCCAGCAAACATTTGTCGAGTGTCCACTCTCTGATAATCCTTGATGATAAAAAAAACAAAGAAGACACAACCCCTGCCCTAAGGACCCCTCAAGAGTGGACTTGGGAAGAAAGTTGGTGATGTTACAAAGTTGTGAGTGGATGCAATTTATGTGGTGTTTGTATGTGTGTTGTCTGAATGTACCTAATGAGGAAGGGAGGTTTGAGCAGGGTCCTAAATGGTGATTACAGATACACCTGGCATAGGACACAGCATCAGCAGAGACACTCAGTTGCATCAGAAACTGAGACTGGAAAATGTAGGTTGCCTCAGATCATTCTTCATTCATTCATTCATTTCCCCATTCACTTAACAATGATTTCTGAGGGCCTAATAGGTACTAAGGACCTGTGTTTGTTGTTAAGGACACAGTGGGGAGGGAAAATGCACACAATCCCTGTCTGTATGGAGCGTTCAGTCCAAAAGGTAAAGGCCATTGGCTGCTATGCTAAGTTAGGACTTTGAATTTTTAAGAACTGTAGTAAGATGATCAGATCTGTGTGTTGAAAAGACATGCTAATAATCATATGGTCTTGAGAAAATAGAAGTGGTACAGGGATAGTACTTGTGAGGCTGGTGCAGTGGGCTCACAAGGGAATGAGGAGGAGGGAAATTGGGGTACTATCACTGAACATGCTGGCATTCTGCCATTTTTGATTATTTTATTCATTCATCTGGGAAATATTTTTTGATAGACAGCTAAGTGTAGCAGTTAAGAGCATGGGCTTTGGAGCTGGATCTTGGCTTTGCCATCGATTGTCTGGGCGAACTTGGAGAGGGATTCCATCTCTGTGTCCATATCTTCTCATCTCTAAAGCTGATACAGTAACAAGCTGGCTTGCTTTGTGTGCCCCCAGATTCATGTCCAGCCAGAACCTAAGAATGTAACCTTGTTTGGAAATAGGGTTTTTGCAGATGTACCTGATTAAATTAGTGAAAAGTGAAAGTGTTAGTCACTCAGTGATGTCTACTCTTTGGGACCCCATGGGCTGTAGCCCGCCAGGCTCCTCTGTCCAGCCGGGCTCCTCTGTCCAGGGGATTCTCCAGGCAAGAATTCTGGAATTGGTAGCTATTTCCTCCTCTAGGGAATCTTCCTGACTCAGGGATTGAACCAGGGTCTCCTGCATTGGCAGGCAGATTCTTTACTGTCTGAGCCACCAGGAAATTGGTTAAATTAAGGGAATCGTGTGAGCTTTAGTCCCATGACTGGTGTCCTTACAAGAAAACAAACGCTGTGGGTGTGGGGAGACAGAGGGGGTACCATGTGACAATAGAAGAAGAGACTAGAGTCATACAGCTGCAAGCTAAGTACAACAGGAATTGCCAGCAACCATGAGATGCTGGAAGAGGCAAGGAAGGATTATCCTTTACAGATGTCAGAAGGAGCATGTCTCAGCTGTTGATCTTTTGTGACTCTGTCTGACTGTCTGACTCTTTTTTGACCCCATGGATTGTAGCCCACCAGGCTCCTCTGTCCATGGGATTTCCTAGGCAAGAATACTGGAGTGCGTGCTGTTTCCTTCTCCAGGGGATCTTCCTGACCCAGGAATTGAACCTACATGTCCTGCATTGGCAGGCGGATTCTTTACACCTGAGCCACCAGGGAAGCCCTCTATTGACACATTAATTTTGGGTTTTTCAGCTTATAGTCTAGCCTCTGGACTTGAGAACTGCAAAAGAATAAATTACTGTCACTTTAAGCCACCCAGTTTGTGGTAATTTATTATTGAAACCCTAGGGAATGGTGCATAGGTGATAGTGAAGGTTAAATTCATTAGAACATGTTATGTGCTTAGAGCAGTGGCTGTCCTATAGTGTGTGCTCAGTAAAGTACAGTATTAGATGCTTGACACCTTTCTGTTGCAGACATCTGGCTGGGCTCGCTGGAACAGGAAAATATCCCATTGGAAAAATTGTTGATAATTATGTGTGAAAAGTGCTTGGATGGGTGAAAGTGATGTTGGGCAGTATCCTTGTTAAGCAGAACTTTTTAGAGAGATGGCTCATTTCACTGGGCATCACATGCTTCTGAAATTAGCCTCAATATTGTCTGTCATTTACTCAACACACTTCTGTCCCCTCTCTGGCACAAAGGTTCCTATTTCTCTACTGTATCCCCTACTTCTCGTGAGTTTGAGCAGGCTCCGAGAGTTGGTGAGGGACAAGGAAAGCCTGGTATGCTGCAATCCGTGGGGTCACGCAGAGTCAGACACAACTTAGTGCCTGAACAACAGTCTCCTGCTTCATGTAGGAGAGCAACAGCATGAGTTTGTTAGGGCTGCCACAACAAAGTAGCACTGCCTGGGTGGTTTTAACAACAGGCATTTATTTTCTCACTATTCTGGACGCTAGAAGTTCAATATCAAGATGTTGGCAGGTTTGGTTTCTCCTGAGCCCTCTCTCCTCAACTTGAAGATGGTTGCCTTTTCACTGTGGCCTTTTGTGCACACATCCTTGGTGTTTTGTTTTTTATGTCTCCACATTTCTTCTCCTTAGAAGCACCCAAGTCAGTTTGAATTGTTGCTGTTGAGTTGCTGAGTTGTGTCTGACTCTTTGCAACCACATGGTCTGCAGGACGCCAGGCTTCCCTCTCCTTCACCATTTCCTGGAGTTTGCTCAAACTCATATCCATTGAGTCAGTCATGCTATCTAACCACCTCATCCTCTGCTGCTCCCTTCTCCTGCGCCTTCAATCTTGAATTATGGCCTACTTTAAAATGGTTGGGTTTCTGTGGTAAAGAATCCACTTGCAATGCAGGAAACCCACCCAGGTTTGATCCGTGGGTCCTGGAGAGGGGAATGAAAACCCTCTCCACTATTCTTGCCCGGAGAATTCCATGAACAGAGGAGCCTGGCAGGCTGCAGTCCATGGGGTCATAGTGTTGGACACCACTAAGCAACTAACACTTAACTTTTCACTTGAAATGGTAGGTACCTCACTGTAACTTAATTGCATCTGTACAGGCCCTGTCTTCAAGTTCAGTCACACTCTGAGGTACTGGGGGTTGTTGCTGCTGCTGCTGCTGCTGAGTCGCTTCAGTTATGTCTCACTCTGTGCGACCCCATAGACGGCAGCCCACCAGGCTCCCCCGCCCCTGGGATTCTCCAGGCAAGAACACTGGAGTGGGTTGCCATTTCCTTCTCCAATGCATGAAAGCGAAAAGTGAAAGTGAAGTCGTTCAGTCGTGTCTGACTCGTAGCGACCCCATGAACTGCAGCCTACCAGGCTCCTCCATCCATGGGATTTTCCAGGCAAGAGTACTGGAGTGGGTTGCCGTTGCCTTCTCCTACTGGGGGTTAAGACTTCAACATATGAATTTTGAAGGGGTATAACTCTGTTTACAGTAGCAGCCTAGGACAGGTCAAGTTCTAAGGCTCAGTCATTGGTTGGAAACTGTTTGCTCATCTTCTGAAGCTCTTGTGACCCAGGAAGGCTTGGGGCAAAGATGTCAAATCCTCTTCGTGGATTGGCAGGAAGTGGGATGTGAGCCTGAGGGCCTGGTGTAGTTTCTGGGGTGGTGGGAGTTGGGGAAATGCCCGGGGGCTGTGTGTGAGAGATGGGACCCTGAGCAGACCGCTTGTTGTAACTGCCTGTTTCTTTGTCTGCATGCCATCTAGACTGTTAGCTTTTAGAGGGCGAGGACCATTTCTATCTTGTGTGTGTGTATTTAGTTGCTCAGTCATGTCTCACTTTTGTGACTCTATGGACTGTAGCCCGCCAGACTTCTCTGTCCATGGCATTTTCCCAGGCAAGAATACTGGAGTGGGTTGCAATTTCCTTCTCCAGGGGATCTTCCAGACCCAGGGATCAAACTGGCATCTCTTGAATATCTTGCAGATTTTTTAACTCTGAGGCACCAGGGAAGCCATTTCTATCTTACTTGTCTTCAAATTCCCTATTGCCTGGCACATAGCTGGCATATTTGTGAAGTGAATGATTCACTTTTGCAGCCTTTTCCTTGTGTGAAAGTTACTTTCCATGTAATGACAGTAAACTCTTTTTGCATCTAGAAACTTTCAGCATCCCCCAATACTGACCTCAAGAGGTCCTGTCTTATTTTTCCTCTTTGGGAATTCTGATGCCCATAGATGTAGTTGGTGCCATTTATGGAAGGTTTACTATGCCCTGGCACAGTGCTAAGAACTTCACAAATCTCTTGTTTAATCCTTTTGGCAACCCTGTGAGTTACTCCATTCATGTTATAAGTGAAATATTCATCACTCAGAGAGGTGTGCTCCATGTCCCATGTTACTCAGCTGATTCAGGTGACTGCTATGTTGGGTTTCAAACCCAGGTATTTTGGCTTTAAAGCTCAGGTCCTTAACCTGAGCTTAATCTTCAACTAAGATTAAGATATATCTGCCTCAGATACAGAATTTCCATCTCAAAGTGGATAATTCTTGTAGTTCTTCAGAATGGATTTCGAAAGAGACACAGGCCTCCAAAGGATTTAGGTCATGTGACTTTGGAAAACTACATTTCATTCATGAATGAGTCAAGAAAGGAGATATCAATACATTGCTCAATCATATAATAGTAACACTTTTATAAAAACCTTTGCTTGGTAGAAATGAAATCTCCAAATTGCATCAAGCTTCATCTTCCCTTTCTTTCAGCATTTGGTGCAGTGTGGGGGTCGGACAGAATGTTTAGGTCCACACTGAGATGAAAATTTACAGAAGAAATGTCAACCAGACTTGAGCTACAAGATTCTTTCCTTTCCTCTTCTTTTCTTTTTCCTCTTCTTCAATGAGTTTGACTTACTGTCTTGGTATTGTGCAGCCACAGCCCTGGTGATCCCCTCTGATGAGCTGGGCATTCTTCAAGATCTAAACACAGTGGGGTGACTTAAGGACAGAGGTTCAGCTTTGCTTCTGACTCTCCTCGGTTTTGTGGGTTTAAGTTAATGTTATTTGAAAGTTTTTTTGTGTGTGTGGTTGAATATATACTATAACTTGTTCTTTTGTGACAACAAGATTTATACTGGCGGTGTCTCTCATACCACTGGAAACTGGAAGGAAATCTACCATGTGAACCTCCGACAGTTTTAAAAAGACAGCAGCCATTATTCAGTGGTGATGGCTTCAGGCTGCCTTCAAGCCTCGTTACAGGCTTGTTCTGCATCCTGGCTCCCTGGCAAGGTCAGCAAGCAAATGGTCTCTCAGGTATTTAATACATCACGTATGCATGTAGACCAATTCCCTGCCTTCTCCTTCATGAAGATTTCTTCAGTGAGTAAGACGTCAGGGGAGAAAAAAGGAGCTGATGGAATTGTATTAAATACCAGTTTACTTCCCAAGTTTCTGATTTTTTTTTTTTTTCCACTTAAGATATCTTGGCCTGAAAGGCGAGGGAATTTGAACAAAGTATAGAAGCTGGCACTGCATTTTGTATATCATTTTGGCTCCAGGGAGCTGCTCCTGGTAAAAATGAGCCTGTGAGATGTAGCTGTTTTATGCAAGGGCTAACAATGCTGGCCTTTTATAAATCATAAATCCTCTTAACCTCAAACAGTTTGGAGCCACCAACTGTAATCTATAAGGTTTCAATTCACAGGGGTTTCATTTCTTCTCAGTGCCTTTCAAGCCATTAGGCAAATATTTATATGAAGTTCTCAGCTATTAGGGGATTTAACATAATTTTGTATGGAACAGAAATTTCTTGTCGATACCTCCTCGGTTAAACGGTTCAATATAAACTGTATGCTTTTCCTTTTGTTAAATACTTTCCATAATTGTTGACAGCCATTTGATTTAGTCTCTTTTAGTACAATTTGTGATAAACAAACCTTAGCCGTCGTCGTTTTTTGGATGGAGAGAATGGTGCGGTAGGCAAATTATCATTACATAATTCTTATGTTGGTGGTGTTTTTTTGCACCATGTCTGTTTCTTTTCTTGAAAATAAATAGGAATCAGAGACAACAATTATTTGATACTCTGCGGCAATTAGAATCCTTTGGCCTAAACAGTAATAAACAACTGTAGGCAACTTTGTCTATGAGAAGAAAAGGAATTTATTAGAGGGATACAGAAGGACACAAGGTACTCACAGAATCAGAGAGAAGTCTGGGATATTGGACTCTGAGGAGCAGAGGAATCTGAACCAGTCTGTGGGGTGAGTTGTAAGAGCCATTGAAGGGATTCATCATGCCACTGTTTAATGAGACGACCAGTGAGCACCAGCTGTTTATTTCCTGTCTGTGTCCTGTTGCTATCATTCTGATCAGTTTCACAGTAGTGATCTTGCCTGGGAGGCGAGATCTGATCAGCTTGGTCACATGCTTCATCCTTGTCTAGGGCAAGGTGGCACCTGTGTTTTTGGTACACCCCAAATCTCCAATTATCCATATAATGGAATCTTCGTGAAAGGAAAGAGGACACTGTTAGGAAGGAGAACTGGATGCTGGGCAGCCAAAAACAATACCCATTTCTTGCTTAAAATCACATTTAGAGAAATAAGCAAAAAAAAACAAAAAATTCCACTCTCTTTTCCAACCTAATGCAGGAATCCCAAGGGATTCAGTGAAGTCTCTGCAAATTAATTTTATGTCGCTGAGCAGAATCTGATCATCTTAGATTCGATTCAGTGAAACAATTGTGAAATCTGTTTGGCTTCAAAATACAGAGAATCCTGGGAACAATACCCTTGATTCAATTCCACACTGTAAGCTGGGCAGTTTGAAAGACTGTCCTGAGTTTTTCTCCAAGTCTTAAGGAAAATTAATGACGGAGACCTGAGCTACATACTTTTATATAGTTGCTTATTATGAGCTATTTAACTTTTACAGCTTTATTAAATGTTTTATGGAAAGGTTTATTTCATGCTTTAGTACAGCTTTGTAGGATGGCCATGTTTGGCCAAGAAGCTGAACAGATGAGCAAAAATGTTTTACAAATATCACTGGTGAGCGGTTTCTGGGTAAAATCGTGTTTCCTTTGGATATTTCGTGGAGCTGGGGTGGGAATGGTTCTATTTAATAAAGCACAGTAGAGCTAGGTGATTATGAAAGGAGAGGGGTAGGGAGCAAAAAGGAAGAGCATACCCGCATTCTACTTTTTCAGATGTAAAAACTAAAAAAAAAAAAAAATTTATAGAGATCCACTTTGGCTGAAAGTGAATTTATGAGTTAGGAGCTGATATTAACTGTGCTTTGTAAAACTAAAACTAATATTTTATAATGTATTTATTTCACCTTTAAAATAAACCTATGAGTTGGGTAAAAATAGTAGCTCTCACTACTTGTGTTATAAGCCTTGTTCTAAGCACAGTATGTGCCATATCTCATTTAATCCTTATAATAAGACATCGTATGTGTGTTAGTTGCTCAGTCATGTCTAACTCTTTGCTACCCCATGGACTGTAGCCCACCAGGCTCCTCTGTCCTTAGAATTCTCCAGGTAAGAATACTGAAGTAGGTTACCATTCCCTTCCCCAGGGGGCTCTTCCCAACCCAGGTATGGAACCAGGGTTCCATCCTGAATCACAGGCAGATTCTTTACCATCTGAGCCACCAGGGAAGCCCACTAGGTGAAAACAGATAGCAACCCCATTTTACATTTTGTGGATGGGGAAACTTAGGCTTACATAAGTTTTTCAAACATTCTGACTCCAAGTCTAATTTATTTTACTCTCTCATAAGGACCTCACTGCCTGGTGGTATGATGTGTAGACCATTCAAGTTACTAATATCAATTGATCTTTGAAACATCCTTTTCTTATATTTCTATGGGCAACATAAGACATACACTGGCTGTTTGTTACCACAGTTTGCCTTGTGAATACTCCTTATGCTCTCCCCTAACTTCAGGTTTCTAAGCACTTGTGTCTCCAGATTCTTGGATCCCATTTGTTATCTTTGCTGGGAAATCTGGGATTATTTTTTCAAAACTTAAATGGATAAGTTCAGTCTCTCTTTTTTCCCTAGCTATTTGAAAATCAAAGCCTCATGCAAAGAATTCTGAAATCGTTGACTCCTTTTGTACTAAGAATCCAGTATTTGTTTTTTCCTCCCATTTAAAAATACGTTGCAATGAGGAGTACAGTCGAAATGCCATATATGGGTGAAAGCACCCATATATTCTCTTAGACAACTTGGCTTTTGTGTAACATCTCATGTGTTTGAGTGTACACTCGATTATTAATTGAGACCTACTGTGTGTCAGAGACTGTGGGTAAGTACTTTATATATGTTGTCACTCTTTAATTTTCATTGTAACACTCAGTGGTATTATCATCTCATTTTTACACATGAGGAAACTGAAGCCCATAGGATTTAAGAGGTAGATCTGAGCTTTAAATTGAGGTCTGCTTCCAATGTTCAGTGGTTTCTACTCTAGGTAGACTTTTTCTCAGGTGAAGAAGAACCCTAAAGATGTCCAAACTAAGCTTGCAAGGGACATTTTCTGAAGTATGGTGATATCTGAGTCAGGGAGATATTTGTGAATGGGTGCCCTTGATTGCACTGTTTTCTGGCCTTTGACTTTATTAATAAGAGAGTCTCCTCATCTTACATTCGGACTTGCTGGCCTGGTCTCCCTACTGCAAGGTCTAAAGTCCTCCCTTCTGCCTTGCCTGAGGAGCAGTCTCAGTCCCTAGAGTGAAGTTCAGAGAATTCACCATGCACATTCAGGACCTGACAGCTGACAGGACTCTTGATCATTGTGAAACCTGGCATTTGTGTGTGAGTAAAAGTGTATTCAGTTGAAGGGGTGTGGGATAGGAAATGAACAGGAGAGACCTCCAGAGGGGTATGGATGTGTCTTAAGTGTCCATATGTGCCTTCCTGTTAGGGAAAGTAAGTACAATAAAAAGGTGTGTGTGTGTGTGTGTGTGTG
>NW_011494899.1:6674750-6684377 GCF_000754665.1 Bison bison bison | reverse complement strand
CACTGGGAAAGATTGAGGGCAGGAGGAGAAGGGGACGACAGAGGATGAAATGGTTGGATGGCATCACTGACTCAGTGGACATGGGTTTGGGTGGACTCCAGGAGTTAGTGATGAACAGGGAGGCCTGGCGTGCTGCGGTTCATAGGGTTGCAAAGAGTAGGACATGACTGAGCAACTGAACTGAAAAGATAACTGTTTGAATTCTCCCTGTTGTTGTTCAATTACTCAGTTGTGTCTGACTCTTTGCCACCCCATGGACTATAGAATGCCAGGTTTCCTTGTCCTTCATCATCTCCTGGAGCTTGCTCAAACTCATGTCCATTGAGTTGATGATGCCATCCAACCATCTTGTCCTCTATAATCCCCTTCGGCTCTTTGCATCAGCTGGCCAAAGTATTGGAGCTTCACTTTCAGCATCAGTCCTTCCAATGAATATTCAGAACTGATTTCCTTTAGGGTTGATTGGTTTGATCTCCTAGCAGTCCAAGGAACTCTCAAGAGTCTTCTCCAACACCACAGTTCAAAAGCATCAATTCTTTGGTGCTCAGCCCCCTTTATGGTCCAACTCTCACATCCATACATGACTACTGGAAAAAGCATAACTTTGACTATGCAGACCTTTGTTGGCAAAGTAATGTCTCTGCTTTTTAATATGCTGTCTAGGTTTGTCATGGCTTTTCTTCCAAGGAGCAAGTGTCTTTTAATTTCATGGCTACAGTCACCATCTGCAGTGATTTTGGAGCCTGAGAAAATAAAGTCTCTCACTGTTTCCATTGTTTCTCCATCTATTTTCTATGAAGTGATGGGACCAGATGCGATGATCGTATAGGACTTCCTATTCAAGTAGAAATGCATCTTATACTCAACATTAAGGTGCTGTAGATTGAGCATCATATGGAGTATTACAGGTCTGTTTTGGATACTCCCCTGAGGAATTAGGACAAAAGGGACAGCATCATAGGGTGTTACTGCCATTGAGACAAGTCTAGAGCTGTCTAGACATGAGCTAATTGTATCTATTTATCTTTCCTGATTTCTCAAGAGTGGGTTATCTCCCTGATAACTGTTGAGCCTTTTAATTCCTGTTAAGATACTGGTTAACAAGGGAAATGGCTGGAGCACAGAATCAGGAAGCAGGTCTCTCACTGACTAATTTTGAAAACAAAAACAAGGAAAATCACCTAGACTCCTTGGACTTCAGGCTTCTTGTCAGCTAAACAAACATAAGGGCATTTGTCCCACCTACTTTCAGGGCTGTTTTATGAAACAAATGGAAGGATGTGAAACCCTCTGAATAGCACATATAATGTAAACCAAATAAATTGTTACCAATAATGTCGTTGTCCAGGAACCAAGTATTTGAATGTATTTGTTTCATGGGTTTCTTTGCTAACGGATAAAGTGAAATGAGCACCTGATTTAAACACAGAAGGTGAAGATTTGAGCTTGAGTATTACGTTCATGACCTTTTGGCATTCCATAAATGCTTGATGAACAGATCTATTAGTGTCTAGATATTAAGTTTGATGATATAAAGACAAATGTACTTAGATTGGTAAAAAATGTACTTAGATCACTAAAATTGGTGATCATTTTACTTCTTGAGCCTTAAAAGTGTCTGTAAAGTAGGTTTATGATACTCTGACTCACAAAATTGTGTTAAAAATTACATGGGATATGAAAGCACCTTGTAAACTTTAAAATGTTGTACAGAAGAAGAGGGTATTTATTAGTATTTCCCTCACGGGCTACTGGAAAAATCCATTTTCTCTTGTTGCATGTGACAAAGAGAAGGCTGAAAAGCTTTGCCAGTACACACACATTTAATTACCTCTCTGTCTCCAAGCACATAATTTATAGCTGACTGGTATTCATGGATCCAGATGTATTATTGTGAGTTAGGATTAAGATGCTGTTTAACTCCTCAGGCTTCCTGAAAATTAGTTGATCGTGTTATACCAAACAGTTAGCTAGTGGATTAATTAATATTTAAATAATGACTTTCAGTTCTTTTACTAATCTAAGTACATTTGTCTTTATATCATCAAGCTTAATATCTAGACACTAATAGATTTATTCATCAAGCATTTATGGAATTCTTAACTCGGTGCCTAGTAGAAGCTAGATTTGTTGTTGTTCAGTCACTCAGTCATGTCCACCTGTTTTACCCCATAGACTGTAACCCGCCAGACCCCTCTGTCCATGAGATTTCCCAGTCAAGAATACTGGAGTGGTTTGTGGTTTCCTTCTCCAGGGGATCTTCCTGACCCAGGGATTGAACCCAGGTCTCCTGCACTGCAGGCGGATTCTTTACAAAGATGAAAAGTACATGGTCCCTGTCTCCACAGAGCTCCCAGTCTAGTAGAAAACAGACAAGTGAAAAACAAAAAAGGAATTCCACCAAGATGCGTTAGGTGCATTAATAGAGGTGCTTGGGGGAAGAGAGGATGGGAATCTGACGTTGGAGATTTTGGTGGACCTGCAGCTACCAGGCCAGATGAAATTTTATCATGCAGACAGAAGGAGGAGGGGGAAATGATTTGAGGGAGAGGGAACGACACAGGTCATGCAGACATGGTAGTGTGAGGGTACACGCATACAGTGGAACTGCAGGTAGATTGGCATGACCCATCAGGTGTCTATGAGGATATAGTTAAAGTTTCTGTCCTAAGAGTGGGAGAAGCAGGGGCCAATTTATTAAGGGGCCAATATTATCCAAACTAAGAAACTTGAATTCTCTCTGCATTCAGGGACACGTTAAAGTATAGTCAGCAGGCAGGTAGATGACATGGTCAAATTGGCATTTTAGAAAGAGTCAAATTAAAACCTTTACTGAACATCTACTGTATACTATATGAAGCTCTGACAAATTAAAGATAAAAATAACTTGAGGATTCTGATCTTCTGGAACTGTGCATGTTGGGGAGTATAAATGTTTCTCCCCTTGACTAGTTTAAGGAATAAGTGGGGAAGGCACTAGGGTGGATAAATTCATCTCTCAAACACCAGAAGAAAGCCAAATAGACAATGATGTTTGGGCAAGAACTTGTTTATGTCAATTCATGCTCCCTCCCGTAATATTTTGATAAGGGGGTTCCCTTCCACACCTTCATGAATAGACACAAATGCAAAACACATGTCCTCTATTAGCAAACACTGGCTATAGATTTGTCCTCTTTTCAGGTGAAGAAAAGAGAAACTTCTGAAGAGTATGAAACTATATAAAAGAGAAATCCTCCAGGCCTGTGAAAATTTATTATAGAAAAAAGGGAACATGCTTTGAGGATTGGAAGATACAGATCATTATCTTCAAAAATTATTTTTCATGGTAACCAGAATAATTTTTAATAAGATGCAAATAAACACTGGCTTTTTAAAGATAAGAGCAGAGAATCATGAGAAGAGAACATTCTGAAATCAAAATATAATAAGATGAAAGATAAAGACAGTAAGTTGAGCAGAAAAAGGAACTGGGTAACATGAGGATGATGAAACAATTCAGTTAATTTACCTGCCTGTTCCTCTTCAGAGTGGGCTCTCCTGCACTCTCCATTCTCAGAATGAAGAAAGAGCACAGCGTTTACCCCCACTCACAGCTGATTGGACTAAGAATGGACACATGGTCCAAACTTGGCCAATCAGTTTCTTTCTCCTAGAAAATTGGAATAGAGATCCGGGAGTGCTATGTGGGCTCAGATGATGCTGAAAGAGAGAGGGTAGGAAGAACTGCCTTGGGGGCCATTTTCATTCCTGTTCACAAATAGAGCTCTAGACTGAACAGAGGAATGAATGAAGAAGATGAACAAAGAAAAGCAGAGACTAGAGACCACAGAGTCTGGAGAGAGATAGACACAGACAGAAAGTAGCTATCTTGGTCTCTGACAACTTTCCAGTTCCTCATTCCAGTTTCCCATGAGGCCTCACTAGACTTCCTGACTTTGGGTTCTATGAATTGCACTTGTATTATTTTAAAAACATTCTACTTTTGGCTTACCCCAATTTGAATAGGATACTATTATTTGCAACCAAATGGTCCTTGACCAAAAAAGAAGGATTGCAAGAACACTAAAAACAAACCAAAACAAAAAACCCAGTTCTAGTGTAGACTTCTGTTTTGAAAGTCAGCTGGAGAAGAGCTTCTACTGCAGAATTTCTTGATTTCCCACAAAGATACATATAAATTAAAGGATTTAGAAACAACTCAGAATAACATTGAGAATCTAGGCTGGTAGTCAATGTAATTCCAGAATCAAGAGGGTTGATTTAAATACTTACTTGGCTTACCCTCTGAAAGGACATTTGTCTCGATGGGCTATTCCCTCTTCCTTGAAATGGTCTCTTCCTTTGATTCCCATGATTGTATGCTTCTGATAGTTTTTATATCTCTCTAGCAATGTCTTCGGATAAGGCAATGGCACCCCACTCCAGTACTCTTGCCTGGAGAGTCCCATGGATGGAGGAGCCTGGTGGGCTGCAGTCCATGGGGTCGCTGAGAGTCAGACATGACTGAGTGACTTCGCTTTCACTTTTCACTTTCATGCATTGGAGAAGGAAATGGCAACCCACTCCAGTGTTCTTGCCTGGAGAATCCCAGGGACGGGGTGCCTGGTGGGCTGCTGTCTATGGGGTCACACAGAGTCAGACATGACTGAAGCGACTTAGCAGCAGCAGCAGCAGCAATGTCTTTGTCCATTTTCCCTGTTCCTCCTTCCATACTTGACCCTTTAGTAGTTTTTTTTTTTTTTTTTTAAGGATTATTCCTGGGCCTTCTCTCTTAGTCTATTGATGTTGGTCCCACTCATGACCCTGGTTTCTGTTATTACCCTTATACTGATGATTCTAAAATCTATACTCTTACCCATAGCTCTAGAGAATACAAACATCTTCCTACTAGAAATTTTTACCTGGATATAAGAATACTTCCATGTATGTTACCCAGGTCATCCTCTTTCCAGCCAAATCTGCCCCTCCTTCAATAAATACTACCTTAAGTATCTCCATCTGAATCATCCACATTAGAAAAATTTGGGAATTATCCTAAAGTATTGCCTCTCCCTTTCTCTTAGTGATTTCCTAAGATGATTGGGGGAAAAAAAAACCTAGGATCCCCACTGACATTTGATTTAGTGCCAGAACCTTTAAGCTTCACCTTTCTCCCATGTTCCTCACCTCTGGTGCAATTCCCATAGGTTGGTACTCTTCTCCTATTCAACACACACATTCTGGTAAAATGAACAGTCTGTATGTGGTATGTGTGTGTATGTATGTGGCAGAGGAAGCAGATGCTGAAATAAAGAACTCTAATACAACAGATGATGGACATTGAGATTTAAATAAATATGAGTTCAGAATATCAAAAGCAAGGTGATAAGTATAGGGGAAGAGATGTGTTACGTGAAATTGTGATAGAACCTAGGGATTGGATAGGAATGAAGCTCACTGACTTAATCTTGCTACAGCTTCACCTTCTCTCTCATACCCACACACTGTATAGATGCAAAGGAGGTTTTTCCTTTAGATGACAGAGCATAAGCCCAAGACAAACCATACACTCTGTCTGAAAACACCTTTCCATTTTCAAGAATGAATAAAGGAGTGGGAGACCAATATGGAGATTTATGAAAAAGGGTTGTTGTTGTTCACCTTTTTTTTGTATAGTTCTTCTATATGTTCTTGCCATCTCTTCTTAATCTCTTCTGCTTCTGTTAGGTCCTTACCATTTCTGTCCTTTATCATGTTCATCCTTGCATGAAATGTTTCCTTAATATCTCCAATTTTCTTGAAGAAATCTCTACATTTTCTCATTCTATTGTTTTTCCTTATTTCTTTGCATTGTTCATTTAAGAATGCCTTCTTGCCTCTCCTTGCTATTCTCTGGAACTTTGCATTCAGTTGTATATACCTTTCCCTTTCTCCCTTGCCTTTTTCTTCTCTTTTTCCTCAGCTATTTATAAAGCCTCCTCAGACAACCATTTTGCCTTCTTGTATTTCTTTTTCTTTGGGATGGTTTTGGTCACTGCTTCCTGTAAAATGTTATGAACTGCCATCCATAGTTCTTCAGGCACTCTATCTACCAGATCCAATCCCTTGAATCCATTTGTCACCTCTACTGTATAATCATAAGGAATTTGATTTAGGTTGTACCTGAATGGCCTAGTAGTTTTCCCTACTTTCTTCAATTTAAGCCTGAATTCTGCAATAAGGAGCTAATAGTCTGAGTCACAGTCAGCTCCAGGTCTTATTTTTGTTGACTGTATAGAACTTCTTCATCCTTGCCTGTGAAGAACATAATCAGTCTGATTTTGATATTAACTTTGTGATGTCCATGTGTAGCATTGTCTCTTGTGTTGTTGGAAAAGGGTGCTTGCTATGACCAGTGTGTTCTCTTGACAAAACTCTATTAGCCTTTGCCCTGCTTCATTTTGTATATCAAGGCCAAAGTTTCATTCAGTTATCTTTTGACTTCCTACTTTTGCATTTCAATCCCCTGTGATGAAAAGGACATTTTTTTTTTTTTGGTGTTAGTCCTAGAAGGTCTTGTAGGTCTTCATAGAACCATTCAACTTCAGCTTCTTCAGCATCAGTGTTTGGGGCATAGACTTGGATTACTGTGATGTTGAATGGTTTGCCTTGGAAATGAACAGAGATCGTTCTGTCCTTTTTGAGATTGCACCCAAGTACTGCATTTGAGCTCTTTTGTTGACTATGAGGGCTACTCCATTTCTTCTAAGGGATTCTTGCCCATAATAGTAGATACAGTGGTCATCTGAATTAAATTTGCCCATTCCTGTCTATTTTAGTTCACTGACTCCTAAAATGTGGATGTTCAATCTTGCCATCTCCTTCTTGGCCATGTTCAATTTAACTTGAATCATAGACCTAACATTCCAAGTAACTATGCAATATTGTTCTTGATGGCATCAGACTTTACTTTTACTGTCAAACACATCCACAACTGAGTGTCATTTCCACTTTGGCCCAGCTGCTTCATTCTTTCTGGAACTGTTAGTAATTGCCCTCCACTCTTCCACAGAAGCATATTGGACACCTTCCAACCTGAGGGGGCAGTACTTATCTTCTGGTATCATATCTTCTTGCCTTTTTATACTGTTAACAGAGTTCTTGGTGGCGAGAATACTGAAGTGGGTTGCCATTTCCTCCTCCAGTGGACCACGTTTTGTCAGAACTCTTCAGTATGACCCATTTGTCTTGGTGGCCCTGCATGGCATGGCTCATATTTTCATTGAGTTATGCAAGCCCCTTTACCACAACAAGGCTGTGGTCCATGAAGGGGATGCAAAAGAATACTGAAGAAAAAAAAAAAAGAATACTGAAGAATAAAGGTAAGGGACAAGTATCAAAAGACTCAAAGGGAGAGCCTATTTCAGAAAATGATCTATTACAGCATACTACTTAAAGTATAGGCAAAACTGCTAGAAAAAAATACAACTGAAAGTACAGTGTTTCGAGAAATTCATTCATCTTTCGTAGACATGTCTAAAGGCTGAGTGTTAAAGGACAGGAAAGGAATAAGGAATGCTGAGGGCTGCAGTTTCCTTCTGTCCTGTTACCCTGCATACATTTAGAGCAATGAGAGTGTGGTTCAGAACAGCACTAATTTGGGGACTGCTTATCACCAGTCAGCAGTGAAACAAGTACAGAAGTAGTGAGTGTTTCTCTTATCTCATTGTGTACTAATAACAATTTAGAGGAAAGCTACTCATCTTATTGCTGACAGGTAACAAAGTTTTCAGATTGTACCTGCGTATATACCACACTTCAGGTGACACTGCCCTAGGGTGCTGTCCTCATTGTTATGCTTAAAACTGGCTAACTAGCACCATGCTGCATCTAAAGAGACACAATAAAATCCTTCTGGAAGAGCAGGCAGCAATTAAAATGTACCAAAGTGAAATTAACAGGATAAAGTGAAATATAACAGGATATGATAATAAAATTAAAAAGAGAATAGGACATGAAAAAGGAACTGATGAGATAAAGATTGAAACTACATTAAAAACCTTAAAGTCTAAATTAGAGGGAGTAGAGAGCATAATCAATCTGTGCAAAATCCAGTAAGTGATTTAAGAGTTAAATTTGAGCTCTTTTCCTAGACTGTAGGAATAAAGCTCAAAGGAATCTAAAAATTGAAAGAGAAGATGACAGACATGCAAACCAAAACCAGAGAGCCAAAAAAATAAAAATAAATTTTTCTCCTGAAAAAAAAAAAAGAAAAAACCCACAAATAGAATCAAATTATAAATTAAAGGTGTAAGACAAAATAACCTTAATTGAGGTGAAGTGAGGCATGTTTAATGATTTAAAGGCTCACTCCTTTCCAGGAGAAAACCAGTGAAAAGCTAAGGTTTCTGGACTAGGAGGATAAAGAAAAATTCATTGACCATCCAGGCAGCAAAAGCAATAATGGAACAAATCTAAGCTTATTCTTCGTCATAGAAATAAATTTTATATTTGAAAAATTTTGAGGGAAAATAACTATTGACAAAGAATTTTATGACCAACCAACTTACCTTACTCTTTTCATATGCTGCTGGTGGTTAGTCACTCAGTTGTGTCCAACACTCTGTAGCCCCATGGACTATATTCTGCCAGGCTCCTCTGTCCATAGAATTTTCCAGGCAAGAATACTGAAGCAAGTTGATATTTCTTATTCCAGGGGATCTTCCTGACCCAGGGATCGAACCCGCATCTCCTGTGTCTCCTGCATTGGCAGTCAGATTACTTACCACTACTGCCACCAAGCAATCTTTCATACGGGAAAGTACTAAAATGACTTTGAATTAATATGTTGTGTAAATATAGCCATGCTTATTAGATGTCAGGGCTTCCCCTGTGGTGTAGCCTGGCAGGCTACAGTCTGTGAGGTCACAGTCAGATGCAACTGAGTGACTGAGGATGCATGCATTAGATGTTAGGATAAGCAAGATGTGTGTGTGTGTGTGTGTATGTGTACACACTGGGAAAATGGACTAACCATGCACCCTCTTGAATATTTATGTATGAAAATATTCTCTAAGCTACTGATGATGGCATCACAGATTCAATGGACATGAGTTTGAGCAAACTCCAGGAGATAGTGAAGGACAGGGCGGCCTGGCCTGCTGCAGCCCATGGGGTTGCAAACAGTCTGACACTACTGAGCAACTGAACAATAAAACTACTGAAACATGAAGCAAAGCAAAATTATCAAGTCTGTTAAAGTAAATATATGAAAGTTCTGGGCATAGGAATTGAAGCCAGTGAAAGTAGAAAGCAGATAAGACCAAAATATTGTTAAATATAAATATGACTATAGTCAAGGTCAAATTCAAAGTCAATTTCAAATTTTTTTCAGAATTGAAAATATGAAATGACCAGTATTATTATGTTACAAATAACTTAGATTTGAAATGCAGGATTTTGTCAACAAAGACCATGAAATGGTCTGAGATAAAAAAACTGAGATAAAAGAAACTAGTGGTTACAAAATCATTTTGATAATCTTATAAGTATTAATTTATAGAATTAATAAAAGAAAACCAGAATAATACAGTATAAGATTATATAGTTCATACATGTATGTTATTTATGTACACAGGTATTTATGAAAAGAAAATTATCCAGTCC
>NW_011494899.1:6674547-6674650 GCF_000754665.1 Bison bison bison | reverse complement strand
TTATCCAGTCCATCCTAAAGGAAATCAGTCCTGAATATTCACTGGAAGGACTGATGCTGAAGCTGAAACTCCAATACTTTGGCCACCTGATGTGAAGAACTGA
>NW_011494899.1:6659682-6674447 GCF_000754665.1 Bison bison bison | reverse complement strand
CCCTGATGCTGGGAAAGATTGAAGGCAGGAGGAGAAGGGGACGACAGAGGATGAGATGGTTGGATGGCATCACCGACTCAATGGACAAGAGTTTGAGTTCTCTGGGAGTTGGCGATGGACAGGGAGGCCTGGTATGCTGCAGTCCATGGGGTCACAATGAGTCAGACATGACTGAGCGACTGGACTGAACTGGCCAACAAAATTGTGGATCATATATGCTAGTTTTAACTGAAAGCATCCATGGGCAAATTTGCTTTGTTAAAAGACAGCATGTCAAGCTAAATTTTATGAAGCTAATTATTTGTTTCTTGATAGGGAACGTATGTAGCACATCTTTTAAATTGTAAAAGCAAAATTATAAGCACTGGTAGATGTTATTACATACGAAAGAAAACAAGGAAAAGCATTACATGTTACAAATAATTGTTTTTAACACACAAAAAAGATATCTCATGAACCTTTTCTAGCCAGGTACTTACTATCATATTGAGCTAGATAAGGTGAATATAGAAATACAAATAAATTGAATAATAAACTGAAATCTTCCTGGCCTAAACCTAAAAAAATGAAATAGAAGACATACTTAAATGTTAGAATAATACAATTGTATTTCAAAATGAGGGAAAACATTAATAGTCCAGAGGCCAGTCTGTAGAAGAAAACAAGAGAGTGGAGGTGCCAGCACTAAACTATGACTGCTTTCTCAGTAAGAACCCAACTTACAAGCCACAGCCGGATGGACAACACTTAAACCTGGGGCACAGGGATAAGGGTTCCATTGCAGAGGTTGAACCCACAACTGGAAACTACCAAACAGATGAGAAACAACTGTACTTCAGCAGGGAACAGCAAACCTAACAAATAGAAATACTATCATCTTAAGAAGTAGAGTTAGTAAACCAAAAAGAAAAGAAATTCAAATAAACAAGATCTTTTAAAAGATGTAGGGAGAAATCTTGAGATAAGAACAGGGCTTTTAAACAGGGACAGATGGAGAGATACCTGGGAGGAAGTGTGTGTGTGTGTGTGTATGTTGATGTGTGTTTGTGTATACACAAAATAATTTATTTGGTATAGTAAATAATGTACTAGGTAAAACTGAAGCATAAGCCAACAAATTGAGATAAAAGCAAAATTTTATAAATTAGAAGAAATTCACAAATACCAAAAGTAGTTGATTAACAAAATCAAAAGCTACTTCTTTGAAAAGTGCTGTAAAATAAACAGTACTCTAGGGAAAAATCAAAGAAAGAAAATACAGATACACAGAATCTGAAATGAAAATAGAGACTTAAACAAAAATGCTTAAATTATTTTTAATTATGAAAATTTTATGGGCAACTTAGTACCAAGGAATTTGAAACCTAAATAAGTAGGGTGTTTTAGGAAAATATAAATTATCAAAATAAGCTTAATAAAATAGGTGAACAAACAAAAAAAGTATGAGAAATAGAAGCCAAAGATTTTTCTAAGAAAAGGCACCAGACCCAGATAACTTTATGGGTGGGTTCCAGCAAACCTTCAAGGAACAGATAATTCCCATCTTATGTAAACTGTTCCAAAAAATATTGAAAGGTAGGAAACCATCCAACATATTTCGTAAGGCTAGCTTAATAGTGATATCAAAACCAGGCTATGTTCGTAAGTGTGATTTGGTGTATACTTTTTGTTGTTTTTGTGTTCATTCATAGGTAGTTTAGAGTTTTGTTTTTTGCTAATGTGAACGGAAACTTTCATCCTATTACTTGTCCTAATTGGTTATCACTGCTTCAAATAAAATTCCATTTAAAATAATTCTGAAATCAACACAACCTAGTGGAGTTCGGTGAGAAGGGGCTTTGTCCTTGAAAGAAGAAAGTGAAAGTGAAGTTGCTCAGTCATGTCCGACTCTTTGCGACCCCGTGGACTGTAGCCCACCAGGCTCCTCCGTCCATGGGATTCTCCAGGCAAGAATACTGGAGTGGGTTGCCATTTCCTTCTCCAGGGGATCTTCCCGACCCAGGGATCAAACTTAGGTCTCCTGCATTGCAGGCAGACGCTTTAACCTCTGAGCCACCAGGGAAGCCCATTGTCCTTGAAGGGACTTATTTGTCCTTGAAGGGACTTATTTAATTTCATGTATGATTTCAAGAATTCTCTCATAACTTCAGGTTTATAGTAATTTATATAGTGCAGACATACTGATTTATGAATATCTTATTTGGAAAGGAAAAAAAGGATGAGAAGACAGCCTCTAAGGTCCAAACCATCATACATCAAAATTCCCTTTCATCTTCCTACATTTTACAGATACCTCTGTATATAAGCTATTGAGAACTATACAGATGTTAGCCACTATGGGAATAGTTACGCTACTATGACAGGGTTGGGAAACAATTTTCTCTCTCATCTCAGGGAAATGTTTTCTCATTATAGTTCCTTCTGTTTACTAATGTTTTCTGAGGGCATTGCTGGAAAGACAGCAGATATTCAAGTTGTCACATTTACTGCTTCTGAGTTAGTGGGAGATTGAAGTGGCTGTAGCCGGGGGCACACACATTCTCTGAGCTCCCACCACCTTTTGTTGCCATTTATTGGCATCCACTTTCCTATGGGGGTTTCCCAGATGTCTCAGTGATAAAGATGCCACTTGCCCATGCAGGAGACATAGGTGTGATCCCTGGGTCAGGAAGATCCCCTGGAGAAGAAAATGGCAACCCACTCCAGTATTCTTGCCTGGGGAGTCCCACGGACAGGAGGAGCCTGGCGGGCTACAGTCCATGGGGTCACAAAAAAAGTCAGATGCGACTTAGCGACCGAACAGCCAAACTTTCCTATAGACTCAGTGCTATAAGTGGTGATGGAGACTGCATACACTTGTAAAGTAATAAAAAGAGTATGTAGCACCACTCCTCGGAGAAGGCAGTGGTACCCCACTCCAGTACTCTTGCCTGGAAAATCCCATGGTTGGAGGAGCCTGGTAGGCTGCAGTCCATGGGGTCGCTAACAGACATGACTGAGCGACTTCCCTTTCACTTTTCACTTTCATGCATTGGAGAAGGAAATGGCAACCCACTCCAGTGTTCTTGCCTGGAGAATCCCAGGGACGGGAGAGCCTGGTGGGCTGCCGTCTATGGGGTCGCACAGAGTCGGACACGACTGAAGCGACTTAGCAGCAGCAGCAGCAGCACCACTCCTAGTTCAAACCAACTCCTGATTCCACTGTTGTAATTGTGTGACTTCAGGCAGGTTAGTTAACTTCCCAGTACCTCAAGCTTCCCATTTGTGAGATGAGATTATTAGAACTTTACACTCCAAGGTTGTGAAGGAGAGTGTATTACATAGCATATACAAAACTAACGACTTGGCACAACTTCTGTTATTTTATAGCCAATACTCTATGTATGTTGGTTCCCTTATACTTGATTTTTAGGCAAACTTGAACCCATATCACTTGATCATAGTGTTCTTTTGAAAATTTTGCTTTAAATTTCAAAAAACCCATTGGCAAGTGAATTTTAGAATGATAAATAACCAGGAGTTGCCTGTAAAGTGCTTAGCACCATGGCAGTTAAGAATTAAAAAAAAAAAATGTAGTTACTAACCTTCCTGTTCTTTGAGTAGCAGCTAAGTCTCCATTTGTTGGCTGTTTACATAGTAGCATGGTAAATCGCTTCGGTCATGTCCAACTCTTTGTAACCCTATGGACTATAGCCTACCAGACTCCCCTGTCCCTGGGATTCTCCAGGCAAGAATATTGAAGATTGCCATGCCATCCTCTGGGGAATCTTCCTGACCCAGGGATTGAACCTGCATCTCTTACATCTCCTGCATTGGCAGGCAAATTTTTTACTACTAGTGCCACCTGGGAAGCATATTTACAAAGTAGAGACTCATATTTAATGAATGAAGGTGACTGATTTATGTGTGTCTGCTTATTAAAAATAATTAACACAATTCAGCACTTACTAGTTTTTAAAGCTCATTAGTTATCACAATTTTATTTGTTCACTAAAGCCCAGGGAATAAAGTAAAAAAACAAAGTGCTATCATTCCTATTTTACAGTTGAGGAAACTAAGACTCAGAAATTTTCAGTGGTTATCTTAAAGCCACAGAGCTTAGAACACTGGTTTGCTGACTATTTCTTGCAAAATCTTGTTATTTTTCTCATGTCTCGTGCTTTGGGAAAGTGTGTGGAGTAAGCAGAGTAAGGATAAGAAGGTCATTTGAGAGTAATTTGGCACTATCTTGTGAGATTGAAGATGTGCAAACTCCATGACCCAGCAACTCTGCTTCTAGGTATATACCCTCAGGAATCTAGCTACAGGTGCATTGGGACACATGAACAAGAAGGTTTATTGCAGCGTTGTTTGGTAACAGCGACGTTTGGAAGCAACTTCATGTCCATCTGTAAGAGAATGAATAAATAAACTGTGGTCTATTCATAAGATGAAATGCTATCCAACAGTTAAAATACTAGGTTAGTGCACATATATGTATTGGAGAAGGAAATGGCAACCCACTCCAGTGTTCTTGCCTGGAGAATCCCAGGGACGGGGGAGCCTGGTGGCCTGCCATCTCAGGGGTCGCACAGAGCCGGACACGACTGAAACGACTTAGCAGCAGCACATACATGTGATATTGAGTGGAAAAGGAAATTTTACAGTGACACATGTAGCATGATAATATTTGTATAGCATTTTAAAAAGTGAAATACTAGGTACAGTTTATCTAGATATCAGATACTATTTATCTAGATAAATGTTTATGCTGGATACTATTGGTCTAACTTTTATAGGTAATATGTCAGTTTTAAGGGGCAAATTGTCTTCAGTCTGGAAAGGGTCTCCCTTCCTCTCCTTTTGGTTTCATCAGACTGTCTTCTCTTCCCTACTCCTGTTACCGCTAAGCTCCCTTTCTTTGTGAAGTCAGGACGTTCTGTATTTATTTATTCTCCTCTTCAGCAAAGTGGCTATTAAGACAGATTCTTCTGAATGGCTGCAAAGTCATCAAATACAGATAGGCTCTGTCAAGACCAGCAAGTTTCATTTGATGTGTGCACTTTCCAAAGTCCTTTAAACAATTCTATTTATTTTTCAGAAGAATTTGTCATTTCCAGTTTGGGGCAATATCTGTGTCTGGTCATAGTGTTAAAAGCATGAACATGTCAGCGTTCATGCCTTATACCAGCATGAGGATCTGACTGGCTTAAGTCTTCCTAAGAGTATCTTAAGCCATGGTTTCCACTATACCCACAGTGGCTTGCCTATCCCTAGGAATTTCCCCAAGAGCCACTTCAGAGGGTGTCATTCATGTCACATAAATGCTGTAGTCTCATTTTTGCCCCTCTAACTCATCACATCCTATAAATCAGTTGTTTGAAGATGGGATTTCTGTGATTTCAATGAACTTGTTTCATTTTACTGAAGTTGTACAGATTTCTGATACAATGCTTGTTTTAGCCTTGGATGTAATCCTTAACCTGGGCTTTGAGCTATAGCCTGCAAACTGGGAATTAAGGGTTCTATTCCAGGTCCTGTCTCTGACCTTGGGTAAATTCAGATCTCCTGGACGGCAAGTTGTCCAGACAGAGAACATTTAGCTATGGTTTACCTTGGATTTGAAATGTTTCCCCCAGTGATTTATGTTCCTGACATGGTCTGATTTTATATAACCCCAAATAAAGCCTCGTTTGTTTCCCTTGGCCTTTTTGGAATCACCAGAGCTGCTTACTCCATATATTCAAATTTTGCAAAATTCCCCGGGATGTATCCCCTTATATATACCAAAGCCAGATCTGCTTTGTCGATTAGCTTGGTAATCTTCTGGGACTCTTTTGGGATTTCAGAACTTGTGTTCTCACAGTAAAATGTGCCAAAACTGACAGATAGAAAATATTAATCAATTTCTTAGAGCAGAGAGGGCTCCTGTACTCACTTCTTAGAAGTTGAGCTTTGAGCTCTAGGTCTTGCTGTAATGATCTAGGAATATGGCTTGAGCTATAAAATATTAGGGCTCAGAGCTGCAGTGACCCCATCCAAGGATACATAATTACCCTTGAAGTGCCAACTTCTTAGTTACAAAAGATACTGTTAAACCTTTTGTCTTTTCAGATTGATTTGTCTGATTGGACCATATTGTAAACAATATGTTGGTTCATGCCGTAAACAAACATGTTTGCATGTGCACAAGTCAATTCACATGTAATTTTCATCAAGCCCATTCCATTACCCATACTTTGCTATAGAGGAAACAAACAGAAGGTAGAACCCCAGTCTGTGTTTTCTAGGAAGTTTCAGTAAGTTTGGAGAAGCTTAACCACAGAAGACATTTAGAAGGTCAGTTAATATTATTTAGTGTTGAGATTTGATATGAAGAGAATTGTGGAGCTGCCAGGCACCTGAGGGTCCAATCTGAGTGTACCTTTAGTCTTTAGGTGACAAAAAATAGTGCTATACTTTGCTATAATCCATTAACAAGCTTCAAAAGAATTTTAACCGCATTGTCTGGTGTGTGTGTGTGTGTGTGTGTGTGTGTGCGTGCACGCGTGTGCATGTTCTCAGTTGTGTCTGACTCTTTGCAACCCCATGGACTATAAGCCTGCCTGGGTCCTCAGTCCATGGGATTTCCCAGGCAAGAATACTGGAGTGGGTTGACATATACTTCTCTAGGGAATCTTCCTGACCCAGGGATCAAATTGACATTTCTTATGTCTCCTGAATTAGCAGGCAAATTCTTTACCACTAGCACCAACTGGGAAGCCTACTGTGTGTCCGTATTTGTGCATGGGTGAATATACTTCTGAGGTAAGCTAAGTATGGAAGAGATGCAAGAAAACTAGGTAATTTGGACCATTATGATACCTTCCCAGTACCTGGGTGACTGTCCATAAATGATGTATGTTTCTCAGTGCAGTGAAATTGTACTAAAATGTTGGGATATTTTAGTGACCCAAGACACAGAAAAGGAGGAGAAAAATGGCTAACATATTGGCTTTAATCATTAATTTCGAAGTTGATGTCACTCAGTTGGATTATCTGTTCTCTGAAAATTCAAATCCATTTGTGCCTTCTTGGCTGCTTTTAGAGAAATGCTTCTAAGATCGTTAATACACTGTGACCGGCTCCATCGTAGCCTCCTTCAAAAACTCCATCCTTGTTTGATTTTGGATGACTTTCTTCTCTAGGCCCAAATGACCAAACTCATTATTAATACTCTGGCAGATGCATTGCTCTCATTCTTCCAGATCAAATGGGATTTAACTGTGATCATTCAGGTAGTCTGATTTGAATTTGAAGGAGCTTGTTTCTACTTCATGGAGGTGGGGAGATCTGCACATCCTCAAGAATGACAGTAAAAAGCATTTCATATCACCCTTTGCTTAATGGTTGATGTCTCTGAATCTTTTAAAAATATATATCTTGGGTTTTATTGAAGAGGCCCATCTCTTTCCTCCAATGTCAATCTGTTTTTTCTCAAAGCACTATTTCTTGGAAAATTGTAATTCAGAACTGTTATACAGTCCACTGAAGTGGAGCATTTCAGATAATTCAATTAATAAATGCTATTTTCCTCATTTATCCAAATATTTTAGGTGAATATGCTCAAATGTTGGCTGTAATCATCTGGAACCCCACAAATTCCACAAAGAGCTCCACAAATTCTCCACATTATTTTGTATAAACACAAGGTGTATATATTTATTGTTAGGAGTTGTTAACCATGAAAACCCCACAATGGAGTTTCAATTCACTTTTATTCTAGTTTCCTGTAGAAGGAGAATTTAGCAAAACTTTCTGTGTTCCTTCTTTACACTGTTATGTTCTCAGAAGCAGCTGCTGTTGCCTTGGCCACAGAACAGCATTTATTTGCTGATTTTGGGACATTTATGTGCAAAGTTGGCTGAGCTGTGGGGATGCTGAACTTCTTGGAATACGAGGCTACAAGTCATGGGTCATAGGTCTGTGAGGCACCTGTAAGTATGATACCCTTGCTGGTCTGTAACCTCACAGCCCTGACTCTCTACTGACTATAGCCTAAACCCAGAGGAGGCTCTGGTGCTTTTACCTGAGATGCGTAGACTAAAGTCCGGCCTTCACACACCTCCCATGAAGCAAAGGTTTTCTACTGGGCTTCCTCAGAGATCTCAAGACTCACTACTTAACACATGCTTATTTGTCTGACCAACTTTTTTTGCTTAACTGAGAAAAGAGGGACACAGTCCAAGTCAAGTGGACATTTCTGGAATCTTGCAGTCTTGAGAGTTTTGACCCAAACTCAGTTGACTTCCAGAGACTTACTGCTGGCCTCATAAGTTCAGAGTAAATGGTTTTCTATATCCCCGGGCCTAGGCAACTGCCATGGTTCAACATTATACTGTCCTGAGAACCTTGCTAAAGAACAGGAGAACTCTAATAATGATGTAGTGGTCAGTGCCACTTCTGATTTCCCTGTCTGTTGAAAGCCTTCAGAAGCTTGTGATCTAGGGGCCTAGTCCCTGCCGACCACCTCCATCGTATCTCTTATGACTCCTTACCCTGTGTCTTATATTCCAGCAATTCCAAGCCATGTAAAGTCCACATCCTCACCAAAGACAGCCATGCTCTTCTTACCTGTCTGTTTTTAAGTTTCTTTGAAATGGCCTCTTCCCAGTAAATGCTCATCACCCCCCTCCTGCACCCCACCCCTTTGTTCCCTGGCTTATTGTTAAGACCCTACACTGGTATCATTTCCTTTCTGAGCCCGGTCAGTCCAGTTAGAGGCTGTGCACACACCACAGTTTCAGAACTGTACCAGTCATGTGTCTGCCTCTCCCATTAGATGGTAGCTTCTTTAGAGGAGATACCAAGACACTTTATCTTTATTTTTCTGATGCCTGACTCATGGACTACAGCAAAGTAGGCTCTCAAAATAATGCTGACTAAATTAAATGAATCCATAAGGGTTTCTGGATGGGTAGGAGATTATGGTTTTTTTGTCTAGAGTTTTATTCAAAGGCAGACAGAAGAAAAACGTCACAATAATAATAGTTATAGTGTATCTGAAAAACTATTATCAGACAAGTATTTTCAATATATGGACCCCTACAGTAATAATCTGAGGTAGATACTGTGATTATCCCTATTAAAATATAAGGGAGTAATTATGATGATGATAAATACTGCATATAGCAAAAATCAAGAATTTAGAATTAAGAGATCCACACAAGAGAGAAGTATCTTTTTCAGGCCACACATAGATATACACATGGAACCTAGGATTGCTATCCAGTGCCATTTGGAGTATGCTTAATACATGACATCTTATTATTTGGAGGTGAATGTAGAAGCTGGCCATGTTGAAGACCAACTGAAATTGCCCCAAATTCCATGAAATTGAACTACTCTACTGGGAAAACTCTGACAGCAGAAGAATCAAGAAATACTCCATTCAGTCTGGGGCTGGCAGAATCTGTGTACACATGTACTCCAAAGGCAGGAACAGCTTGTTAATCTGGCATTTAACTACCAGAAATTACTATTAATCATTATTACTGGGAGGAGTTATTGATACATAATGATGGCCCTAGGGTATTGCTTAGTCATGAAGTACCTTCTGAATCATGAAAGAAAACTGAAGTTCTGTTCCGCTGAAGTTTAGTATTAAGTCTGCTTTATTGTCTTCAATTTTTTTAGGTGTTAGTAATCACTAAATAACATAGATACATCGAACTCTCTTAAATATTTTATTAATAGCAACCAGAACCTTCCCCTAAAGAGAAAGTTTGATATTATTTCACATCTGTTTATTTTACTTGCAAAGATATGTAAATGTCTGTGTAATTTCAGAAATGCATATTTGTGAGAAAATACCAATTCATAGTAGCTTTTGGTTATTACAAAATTTTCAATTACTGGGTATAATTTGCTTATTTAATAGATATTTGCCAAGTGTCTACCATGCGGGCAGGAGCTGTATTGAGTACTGGAGTTGCAGATGTGATTAAAATGGGTACAGTCCCTGTCCTCCTATAATAAGGAAATCCATGAAAGTTTTTGATGTTAAGGTAGGAATTCTGATTCTCAAAGATGAATGCTATCACTAGTAAGACTAAGAGTCCCAGGTTGAATTAAATAAGTATTAAAATTGAACTATAAGCACATTTCTGAGCATAGAAAAGAAGTGATCTGTATTGGGAACTGAGAAATAAGAGTGTGGTGATCTCTTGGGGGTGGACAGATAAGCAGGAGGCATATGGCCCTGTAAATGGAAACATTCTTTGGTCAGATTGTTGGAACCCAAGGAGTTTGGACTTTATCCTGTAGAATAAATGGAAAATAGACTTTGGTCTGTATGCAAATTCATTGGTACTGTCTACTTGAAGCACTTTTTGGGGAGCTTTATGAGGTCCCCTCTGCCTTTCAGAAAAAGTGCTATGAATGAATTTTGAGGTCCACTGATGATATTGCAGGAGGAATGACTACTCCAGTGCAATGAATGCGTTTGTCACCCTGTCTATAGAAAACAGGCAACAATCAATCATTCCATATTTATGGGTCATCTTCCATCCCTTGGATAAAATATTGCTTCAAACCAGACTCAGCACCTTGAGAAGGAAAGAGTTCTAAGCATCTAGGGTCTAAGTACCTAACGTATTAGATGTTGCTCTTAACAATGTAGCTACAAAGAAGCATATTCATGGTATAGTCAGTTTTCAGTACAGGCTCAAGGAGATATGAAATCCTGACGTTTCTTCATGTACCAGACTTTGATATATGGAAATGTGCTATTTTCTTACAGGACAATTCATAGACAAGGATGGAGAACTAGAGAGAGTGCTTGCATCTTTCCCTAAATCTCTGATGACAAGACACAATCAGGGCATAGGGGAAGGAGGTTAGCACCCTGAAACGATCATCCAAGCAGGGCCTCAGTAGCGTGCTAACCAACCAAATGCAGATGAAGTAGTGTGGGTGGTGAATTACAGTTTTAGGTCCCCAGTTCCCTTCTCACTAAGAATCTCCAAATCAAGTGTCCACTGCTTGAATTGGCTCTAGCTGTGGATTGGCAGTCCTCTTAGACTGCTGCAGTGCTGGGATTTATTTGCTTTAAAGTTTTCTCCAAAACATCTTTAATAGGCAGATGTAAACCTATATGTTCTCCTTCCAACAAGTCTTGGATCCCTGTGTTCCTTGATGCTTGTACTGCTTTCCCAGGGTGTCTTTAGCAACCTAATCTTCACTTTGCTGAAGGAGAAAGGCCTTTGGCTTGTATGTTTTCCCACCACCCTGTCAGTTATGACGTCTGTTTTCTTGAAATGGCTTGCTCCAGCTTGTTTATTTATGAAGGGCCTTGTGGTCAGCTGCAAACTTAGTTCTCAGTTTTTGGGTAACATTTATTGTTTTCAATCTGATTAAAGAAAAATACATGCCAATGTTTGAAAAATTTAAAACTACAGGGAAGTGTAAAAATGAAAATTGAAATCACTTATAATTCTGTCACTCACAGTTAATCACTGTTGACATTTTGGAATATTTTCTCTCAGGCATTTTTTCTTTTTTTTAAATGCATATATGTGGTAAGCATGTCTCTGAGTCTTTCAAAATAAAAATTTAATAGCTATATAATTTTGGTCAATTCTGATTTTTTTTTGACCATTTTAACTAACATAGGCACCTACTTTTTTTCCATATTTCTCATTATTTATTTAGGAATAGATTCTTATAAAATAGTTTCTGTTATGTAAATATATTTGATAAGTATTGAAACAAATATACTGATTTAAATCTCGACAAGCATGATAATACTAGAGTTATTTCACTATAACCTTGCTACCATTGAATATTATTAACTTCAGTTTGATAATTTAGTAGACAAAAAATGGTATATTCTAATTTATATCCCATTTATAACTGGTGAGTTTTATAACCTTTGATAGAAAAGTGATTCCAGAAGACTTGGTTCTTATTTTTTTGCACTTACCATTATATTGATGTTGGGTTCTATTTATGTTCTATTGATGTTGAGTTCCTTGCTTTTCTAAGTGAGCCTCTGTGTCTTTTTTTTGATCCATAAGACATGTTAACCCTCTGTACTATATATTTTCTTTTTACTCAACAGTCATGCACTCAAAATATTTATTGACTATCATATTTCAGGCTTCTGAATCCATAGAGATAAATACATGAAAATTGAAAATCCTTGACCTCCAGAATTTCAAAATATAGAGACAACACACAGATAACAAGAGAAATAGAAAACAGTGTTCTGATGCTATGCAGTCAATAAATATTTACTGACTGCCATCTACATTTCATGGATTAGGCTAAGCATTAAAGATACCCAAAATGAGTAAGTTAGACATAGTTCTTTTCTTTACAAATATTATTGGCTATACAGAATAGCATAAAGATTAATTATAATACAGTGGGGTAAGTTGAAAGCAGCTTAAAATAGTGGCTAAGGACATGGCTCTGAAGCTGACTGTCTGGGTCAAATCCTGGCTCAACCACTAATTAACTATACTCTGTGATTATGGGCAGATAAATTAGCCATTCTGTTCTTCAGTTTCCTCCTTGGGAAAAGAGAGGCAATAACTGAATTGTTTCATAGACTCTTGCAGAACATTTAGAACAAGACCTAGTATGTAGTGTGTGCTCAGTACCCGTTTTATTTCATTTTAAGAATAAGATGTGGAAAGCACAGTCTGTTATTGAAATGTATAATAAGGGGCTCTTAATATAAAGTCATGAGAGCTACTTTTGGAGGAAGAAACCCCAAACAGCTGAAAAGTGAGGAGATAGTATGGCTCATTTGGGAGGGTGCAATGGAGTGTGAACATGTGTGAGGGCATAGTTTTCACAAAGAGGGAACCACATGTGCAAAATCCCAGAAGAAGGTGAAGAGCTTTCGAAGAACTAAATGACCTTCAGTGTGGATTGTAGGGTATGAGTATCTTTGTATTGCTGTGTAACAAACCACCCGAAGATTCAATGCCTTTAAAATACAAAGGTTAAGAGAACAATAGGTCAATTAACAGTGAAATTTTCATCAGAAACCAGAGTGACTAGAACAGAATGGAACAATATCTTTGCAGTGCTGAAAGAAAAGAACTATCAACCCAGGATTCACTATCCAGCAAAAATATCCTTCCAGAATGAAAATAAAACCTTCTCAGATGAAAGAAAATTGAGAGAATTTGTCACCAGCTGACCTACTCTAAAATAAGTGCTAAAGTAAATTCTTCAGACTGAAGAAAAATTATACCAGAAACTTCAAGAATAAAGACCAACAGAAATAGCAAATAGCTCAGTAAATATAATAGACTTTTCCTCTCATCTTAAAATTATTTAAAAATGTGTTGGAGAAGGCAATGGCAACCCACTCCAGTACTCTTGCCTGGAAAATCCCATGGACAGAGGAGCCTGGTGGGTTGCCATCTATGGGGTTGCACAGAGTCGGACATGACTGAAGCGACTTAGCAGCAGGAGCAGCAGCAGCATGACTGTTGAAAGGAAAATGTATAGCATCGTCTGATGAGATTTTCAGTATATATAGATGTAATACATATGACCATATACATATAGTCAGATGTAACACATATGACTATATATATCAAAGAGGAGACTAATGGGATCTACTTGGTTGTAAAGCTTGTTTTACTTGAAGTGGTGATATATTAACTCTAAGCATACTGTGTTGGGCTTCCCAGGTGGTGTTAGAGGTAAAAAACCTCTCTAACAATGAGATGTGGATTTGATCCCTGGGTTTGGAAGATCCCCTGGAGAAGGGCATGGCAACCCACTCCAGTATTCTTGCCTAGAGAGTCCCATGGACAGAGGAGCCTGGTGGGTTACAGTCCATGGGGTCGTAAAGAGTCAGACACTACTGAAGCAACTTATTGTGCATGCATGCTGAAAGGTTATGCATGAATATTATAATCTCTATAGAACAATCACTAAAAGATAATAATGTCACACAAAGACAAATATCCAGGAAGCCAATAGAGAAATTGAAATAAGATAATAAATATTCAAAATTTTAAAAGGCAGGAAACAGGGAACTGAAGAACAAAAAAACTAGAGAGGACTCACAGAAAACAGATAATAAAATGGGAAATGTAAATGTGACCATATCCATAATTGCATTAAATCTAAATCAATTAAAGAATAGAGGCAGATTTAAAAATAAAGTTGCAACTATATGTTACATACACAAAACTTACTCTAAATATAGTTATGTAGATCAGTTCAGTCGCTCAGTTGTGTCCGACTCTTTGCGACCCCATGAATAGCAGCACGATAGGCCTCCCTGTCCATCACCAACTCCCGGAGTTCACTCAGACTCACGTCCATCGAGTCAGTGATGCCATCCAGCCATCTCATCCTCTGTCGTCCCCTTCTCCTCCTGCCCCCAATCCCTCCCAGCATCAGAGTCTTTTCCAATAAGTCAACTCTTTGCATGAGGTGGCCAAAGTATTGGAGTTTCAGCTTTAGCATCATTCCTTCCAAAGAAATCCCAGGGCTGATCTCCTTCAGAATGGACTGGTTGGATCTCCTTGCAGTCCAAGGAACTCTCAAGAGTCTTCTCCAACACCACAGTTCAAAAGCATCAATTCTTTGGTGCTCAGCTTTCTTCACAGTCCAACTGTCTCATCCATACATGACCATAGGAAAAACCATAGCCTTGACTAGACGGACCTTTGTTGGCAAAGTAATGTCTCTGCTTTTGAATATGCTATCTAGGTTGGTCATAACTTTCCTTCCAAGGAGTAAGCGTCTTCTAATTTCATGGCTGCAGTCACCAT
>NW_011494899.1:6638743-6659461 GCF_000754665.1 Bison bison bison | reverse complement strand
TCTCATGATGTACTCTGCATGTAAGTTAAATAAGCAGGGTGACAATATACAGCCTTGACATACTCCTTTTTCTATTTGGAACCAGTCTGTTGTTCATTCCATGTCCAGTTCTAACTGTTGCTTCCTGACCTGTATATAGGTTTCTCAAGAGGCAGGTCAGGTGGTCCGGTATTCCCATCTCTTTCAGAATTTTCCACAGTTTATTGTGATCCACACAGTCAAAGGCTTTGGCATAGTCAATAAAGCAGAAATAGATGTTTTCTTCTGGAACTCTCTTGCTTTTTCGATGATCCAGCGGATGTTGGCAATTTGATCTCTGGTTCCCCTGCCTTTTCTAAAACCAGCTTGAAGATCTGGAAGTTCACAGTTCACATATTGCTGAAGCCTGGTTTGGAGAATTTTGAGCATTACTTTACTAGCGTGTGAGATGAGTGCAATTGTGCAGTAGTTTGAACATTCTTTGGCATTGCCTTTCTTTAGGATTGGAATGAAAACTGACCTTTTCCAGTCCTGTGGTCGCTGCTGAGTTTTCTAAATTTGCTGGCATATTGAGCGCAGCACTTTCACAGCATCATCTTTCAGAATCTGAAATAGCTCAACTGGAATTCCATCACCTCCACTAGCTTTGTTTGTAGTGATGCTTTCTAAGGCCCACTTGACTTCACATTCCAGGATGCCTGGCTCTAGGTCAGTGATCACACCATCGTGATTATCTGGGTCATGAAGATCTTTTTTGTACAGTTCTTCCATTTATTCTTGCCACCTCTTCTTAATATCTTCTGCTTCTGTTGGGTCCATTCCATTTCTGTCCTCTATCGAGACCATCTTATGTAGATAGATTAAAAATAAAAGGATAGAGAATATATATTATGTAAACTGATAAAAAGACAGCTAGAGTGAGTATATTGCAGAAGGCAATGTCAACCCACTCCAGTACTCTTGCCTGGAAAATCCCATGGACAGAGGAGCCTGGTGGGTTGCAGTGCGTGGGATCGCTAGGGGTTGGACATGACTGAGTGACTTCACTTTCATGCATTGGAGAAGGAAATGGCAACCCACTCCAGTGTTCTTGCCTGGAGAATCCCAGGGATGGGGGAACCTGGTGGGCTGCCATCTTGGGATCACACAGAGTCGGACATGACCGAAGTGACTTAGTAGCAGCAGCAGAGTGAGTATATTAAGTATACAGTCTACTTTAGAATAAAATTACTAGAAGTAAAGAGAAACATTACATAATGGAAAAGGTCAGTTCACCAAAAAGATATTACAGTACTAAATGTGCATACACCAAGTAACAGAGCTCTAAGATGCATGAAGTAAAAGTTGATAGAACTAAACGGAAAAATAGAAAAATTCACGTTCTCTTTATCAATAATAGATAAAACAATTGGAAAGACAATCAACAAGACTAGAGTAGACTTGAACAACACTATCAAATGACTTGATTGACATTAATAGAACAGTCTACCCAGCTAGTATGGAAAATTTCAAGTGGACATGAAATAGTCACCAAAATAATATATTCTGGGTCACAGGAAGAATGAAAACAATAAATTAACACATTTAAAAGAATTGTAATCATCCAGAGTACATACTGTGACCATAAATAATTAAACTAGAAAATCAGCTACATAAAGATACCTGGAAAATTCATAAATATTTTGAAAATCAAAACATTCTTCTAAATAACTTGTAGGTTGAAGAAGAAGCCACAGGCGAAATTAGAAAATATTTTTTAGCTGAGTAAAAGTGAAAATACGACAAAATTTATGGAATACTGCTGAAGCTAGTGCTTTTAGGGGAATTTTTAGTATTAAATAGAATTCCCTGGAAGCTCAGATGGTAAAGAATCTGCCTGCAATGCAGGAGACCTGGGTTCAGTCTTTGGGTTAGGAAGATCCCCTGGAGAAGGGAACAGCTACCCACTCCAGTATTCTTGTCTGGAGAATTCCACAAACAGAGGAGCCTGGTGGGCTGCAGTCCATGGGATTGCAGAGTCAGACATGGCTGAGCGACTAACACACACACACATAGTATTAAATGCTTATATTAGAAAAATACCAGTTTTTGGTAATCTAGGATAATACATTAAAAATTAAAATTGAAGGGCAAACTAGACTCAAAAAAAATTAAGGAAATTATAAAGAGCAGAAATTAATAAATTGGAAAAAATAGAAAAAATAAATGAGAAAATTTTTTTCTTTAAAAAGTTAATAAATTTGGTAAACCTATAACTGAAATGGCCAAGAAAGTTGCACAAATTTCCCACATCAGGAATAAAGGAGGATATCACTACAGACCCTACAGGCATTAAAAAGAATAAGGATGCTATGCCATGAAATTTGACAACTTAGATAAAATGGACCAATTTCTTTAAAAAACACAAACTGCTGAAACTCATACAAGAACAAATATAAAACATGAGTAATTCTAAATATGAATAATTCTAAATCTGTTTTTAAAACTTGAATTTGTAATTAAAAGTCTTCCAGCAAAGAAACCTCCAGGCCAGATGGTTTCACTTCAGATTTTACCAGACATCTCAGGAGGAGATAGTATCAATTTTATACAAACTTTTCTAGAAAATTGAAGATAATGAAACACTTGTCAACTCATTTTATGTGGCCATTATTACTCTAATACCAAGATTAGACAAACACAACAAGAGAACCTGTTATAGATAGAACCTGTTATAGATCAACATCCCTTGAACATAGATACAAAAATCCTCACTAAGACATTAACACACCAAATTTATCTCTCTATCTATATTTCTGTACAAGCTGTTACTTGGATTAAAAAGCTCTGAGTTTTACTATTTCCCAATTTCCATGAGATAAATGTACTCCAACCTTGGCAAATTTAATTTCAAGTGACCCACATAAGTCTACTAGTTACAGAGTTGGGAAGAGGTGCACAGTCAACTCTCATGAGCCAGTGGCACTGAATTAATTCTTCATGTTTCAGAATTTGGTTTTTATCATAAGGAAAACGGGAGTGTTTGAAGTTTTTAAGCTGAAACAGTTTTGTGCCTTAGAATGCTCCCTCTTGCTTTAGACCAGAGAATGGATTGGAGGTACGTCAGAATGAGCACCCATGAGCTGCTTATTGATATTACTAAGAAACAGTGGTGGTCTAAACCTGGGTTGTGGCCTCTGGGATGGAGAAGGTGGACATTTTAAAAATATTTTTAATATGTAAACTTGCTGAGGGGTCAAATTGGCTGTCAGGTATAAGACAAAAGCAGAGAAGTCACTCATCCCGTCTAGGAAGGCCCTTATTGTTTGTTTGTTTGACAAGTAGGGGCATGCACAGTTGCTCTTTATGGAGCAATTTTTTTTCTGGAATTCCTCAGTTCTATGACAATGAGTAGTTATTAGTCTAGGGAACAACATTAGTCATTTTTAAAGTTTCACTCAAAGTGAACTATCAGATCCTTATGCTTTTTGAATTAGTTGCATCTCTAAAATTCATTATTGAATGCCTTCTTGTGCCATGCACTGTTCTAGGTACTTGGACTATGTTGTTGAATGAAAATAGACCCCTATCTTTGTGGAACTTTAGTCTAGCTACAGGTTGAGGGGAAGGCAAGAGAGAGGCATTAAACATAATATAAAAGCAAGTTATATACTAATAGTATGGCAGAAAGTGAAGAGTATTTCATAAAATTTTTAAAAAATGTGGAATAGGGTAACAGGAGTTCAGGAGTGATGGTAAGACAAAATTTTATAATTAAGTATGGTAGTTATGGGAGGATGCATTTAAGAAGTAACATTTGAACAGTCTTGAGATGGAAAAGCTACCAGCAGTGACTTCATTCCTGTCATTGGAAATAAATATATTCTCTCCCCGAGTATTTGTCCCAACCATATTTCTGGTCACTGTGCACAAAATCAAATTTCTTTCCTCAATCTCCCAGTTTTCCCTGACCTACTTGGGGAGGCAGGCATGAGGTACCTTTCCATGTTTGTGATATTCTGAACCTCCCTTGACTAAAGCACTTGCCCCCAGGAGATTGTAAGTGCCTCTTACCTTGTTTTTTTTCCCACTGGACTGAGAACTCCTCAAAGATTTTGCTGATGCCACTTGCTTTTGTATTCCAGTGCCTCTGGCATGCCTGGCATAAAGGAGGTACCCTTTGTTGTTGTTCAGTTGCTAAGTTGTGTCGACTCTTTGCAACCCCATGGACTGCAGCACACCAGGTTACCCTGTCCTTTACTATCTCCTGGAGTTTGCTCAAATTCATGTCCACTGAATTGGTGATGTTATCTAACCATCTCATCCTTTGCCGCTTTTCTCCTTTTGCCTTCAGTCTTTCTCAGCATCAGGGTCTTTTGCAAGGAGTTAGCTCTTTGCATCAGGTGGCCAAAGTATTGGAACTTTAGCTTCAGCATCAGTCCTTCCAATGAATATTCAGGATTGATTTCCTTTAGGATTGACTGGTTTGATCTTGCAGTCCAAGGGACTCTCAAGAGTCTTCTCCAGCACAACAATTTGAAAGCATCAGTTCTTCGACATTCAATCTTCTCTATGGCCCAGCTCTCACATCCATACATTAACTACTGGAAAAACCATAGCTTTGACTATATGGACCTTTGTATACCTTTAAAACTTGATAAATCTAATATTCTAATGAGTTTCTCCTTAATGGGGAATTCCAAAATATGAAAACACATCTAATCATGGAGTGTGATAGGAGCTGAGAAGTTTAATTATCTGATTTCATTATCATCTCTTTGTCTTTTTCATGTGTTTTGGCTACTTCTGTGGGAGTAACTTTGAAAATGCAGATTAGAAATAGTATTCGACTCTCTACCTGTATGTAAAAAGCCCATTGTTGTGGATGTGTGCTGCCAAACACAGCTTGTATATACTGCGTATATACAGTTTCTTTGGCAAGAAAAAGATGAAATAAATAATTCTGAGTATCTGGGACACCGAAGTGCTAGGCACTTCATAAATACTTTGATGAGAGGTAGGCTAGACCAGCTAAAAGTTAGAAACATTTTATTTTTATTTTCATTTTTTGTCTCATGACATGCTGCTTTTATTTAACACCAAATCTTAAATACTAATATTATTCATAATCAACATGAGTTTCTTTCCTCTCTGTTACAGATAATGCTACTATAAACATCTTTGTATATAAATTGTTTTGCATAGCTCTGATCACTTTCATGGAATAAATTTCCAAATTGCATTTGTCATTAGGATAAATTCTTTAGATTAATTTTTATTGGAATATAGTTGCTTTACAATGTTGTGTTAGTTTCTGATGCTATGTATAAAATAGATAACCAATGAGAACGTATAGTACAGGGAGCTCTGCTTAATGCCCTGTGGTGACCTAAATGGGAAAAGAAATCCAAAAGAGAGGGGATATATGTATATGTATGGCTGATTTATTTTTCTGTATAATAGAAAGTTAGAAACATTTTAAAACTAAAGTAGGCAGTGATATTTTTGTTTATTTTGTATGGTTTTTTAGGGGGGAGTTAGAGAGGAGTAAATAGCTCTTCAGCAATCATTGAACTACTTAGAGTATATAGGGTTCATTTTTGTATTTTGACTTTCAATGGTAGAAATCTAGCAGTGCTATCAAATGTCAGTGAAAACACACATACATGCATTTACACATATGCACACGTACTAGCAAGGACTAGGGAAGAAAATGTGAAAACAGGACAGCTTGAATGATAGCCGCCACATACAAGTACACTGAGCAGAGTAACTGGATGACTGCGAGTCTGGTATCCGTTATCAGAGCATTTTATAGCTCTTGAGAAGGCATCCCTGAAGGATTCATGAGAGGCCAAGAAAGCATTTCTCTTGGAAGCAGAGATGGCATTCACTGAACACCTCTTGTCTTGTTAGAGTTCCAAAGGGATGAAAGCAGTATGGACAAATGAAGGAAGGTCTAGGAGTGCCACAGAAAATGATTCTGAATATTGATCTGAGGAATCAGTTCCAAGATGAATACTGGAGTATTTGTTCTTGGGACTTTAATGGAGTTTCCATATCAACACTGTGACAGCAATTGAGATATCCATTCATTCAATCAAGCAGTCCTTACTGACTGATCTGTATTATCAGGCGCAAGGAACTGGGAAACACAGAGATGAACAAGACACATTACTGTCCTCTTGGCGTTTGCAGTAAACTGATGACTTACAATATAACAGTAGAGAGTATGAGCAGAGTGCATTGGGAACACCAAAAGTGGTAACCGTGTTTGGCTCAGGGCATCAGGGAAAACTCCAGAGAGGAGTCTGTACATGAGCTGTGTCTTGAAGACTGAGTAGGGATTGGCCAAGTGAAAAATGGCAGGAGGGTTTGAACTGGCATTCTACACTGAAGCCACCTAGCCAAGGGCACAAAATGGTGAGAAATCCTATCCGGATCAAAAGAGTGATATGACATTAATAATGTCTTAAGACAAATGAGTAGCTAAGGGAAAATGGGATGGGAAAAGAGCAGTGGAATTTAAAGGCCAAGGAGATGGACGGTATGATTGAGGAAGTCTAGTTTTACCACCCAAGGGGGTTGGAGTCTTACATGCTTTTGAGGCATTTCCATATTGACAGTTACCATTTAGTGAGCACTTATTTTTCTAAGCTAGGGCAGAGTTAGGTATGAAGGTAGAAGCAGACTAGGGAAAGGAGGGTATCAGAGGTCTGGAACCAGATAGAGTGATACCCACAGCCTGAAAGGTATTTGTGGAAGGGAGAGTACAGGAAAATCGGTATTGCCCTCATGAGCAGGACAGCAAGAGGCGCAGCAAGGGGAATTAGGAAGCAATTGTAAAGAACAAGGCTGTGGTTCTTATTCTGTCAGATTTTTAATTTTAACTCCTTTGCCCTGCCAGGAGAGCAAGTTCTTGTTACTTTTAAAAGCTCTGCATCCTTGGACTTCCCTGACAGTTCAGTGGTTAAGACTCTGTGCTTCCAATGCAGGGGGCATGGGTCCTAGTTGGGGAACTAAGATCCTGTGTGCTGTGTGGTGTGACCAAAAAAACACTCCATCCTTAGCATGCGATAACTGATAGTCATCAGAATGTGTCAATTACGAAGAGTTCAGGAATGGTACAGGTAAGAAAACTATGACCAACAAATGGAAGATTCTCTGCTTCTCCCCCCACCTGCCCTGCCCCAGTGGACTGTTCTCTGTGGCACAGATCTTATGCGCCATGCCTCCCAGAAGTGACTGAAGCCAGGTTGGTGTCTATGTGTCTGCGCCCTCTTCTCTCCCATCCCCCAGAAGGTGGGAGAAGGGAAATCACTCAAGATGGTGCTTGTCCACCTGCAATCAGAGCAACACTGAGGGATACAAGAGAATTTTTGTTTCCTTCATTTCAAGGATAACCTTGAACAAAATGATTTCACCAGTTGTAAGGAAAAACATCATCTTGTCATTGGTAAATCGGAAGTATGTTCATGAGAACAGAATTATCTCAAGTTCAGATTTTTGAAACTCAAGACCCTAGATTTTGAGGGTCCTAAAAGAAATCCATGGGTATCTCTGTTTTCTCACCAGTGAAATGGAGGCAATAAAGTGTGTGCTTGATAATAAATATTGTTCAGTTGCTAAGCTGTGTCTAACTCTTTGAGACAGCAAGGACTGTAGCACAGCAGGCTTCCCTATCCGTCACCACCTCCCAGAGTTTTGCTCAAATTCATGTCCATTGAGTCGAGTCAGTGATGCCATCCAACCATCTCTTCCTCTGTGGCCCTCTTCTCCTCCTGCCCTCAATCTTTCCCAGCATCAGGGTCTTTTCCAGTGAGTTGGCTCTTCACATCAGGTGGCCAAAGGATTGGAGCTTCAGCTTCACCATCAGTCCTTCCATTGAGTACTCAGGAATGATTTCCTTTAGGATTGACTGGTTTGATCTCCTTGCTCTCCAAGGGACTTCCAGGAGTCTTCTCTAGCATCACAATTTGAAAGCATCAGTTCTTCCATACTCAGCCTTCTTTATGGTCCAACTCTCACATCCATACATGACTACTGGGAAGACCATAGCTTTGACTGTATGGGCCATGATTACTCACCTCATCAAGTTTGGATATTTGGGAATCTATTCTTGGACACAGGAGTTCCAGTTGTCTCTACAGCCTCTTTCTAAGCTTGAAATAGAGCAACACTGTGTTTTACAAATCCATTGCCTTATTGCAAGATTAATAATTTTTCCTATGCCTGGCACATAAAAAGGACTCAAACATTGTAAATCACAGGTTTATCTGTTACTGTTATTACCTCCAAGACCTGCTTCTCTTTTGTACAGTAATCCCTCACTGTCTAAACTCTCATTACTCAAATATTTACTGCCCTCCTCCACAAAACATCCGTATATACATGGAAGCAAAATGGCTTAAGTCATGTGTGATTGTAGGTGAGAGAACACCCACAAGTGTGTTATAGCTGCATCTTGACTGGTCGAATGTAACTGCATCTCATTATTTCACCATGTTATGTGTTTCATTGTCATGTTCACCACATTGTGATGACGTTGCCTAAGAAAATGGAAAAGCTTATAAGAAGAGTCGATGGACCTGACATGCTTCAGAAAGTTCATTCATTGGGAGAAAGATCAGATCGGAAGATAAGAAGGATATTGAAAGAGGTGACTGTGTAAAAAACATATGTGTCTCACAGTTTTGTCCTTGTCTACGGCTCACTCAGTGCTTCCCTGGTGGCTCAGATGGTAAAGAATCTGCCTGCAGTGCCGCAGACCAGGTTTGATCCCTGGGTTGGGAAGATCTGGAGAAGGGAATGGCTATCCACTCCAGTATTCTTGCTTGGAGAGGTCAATGGACAGAGCAGCCTGGCAGGCTACAGTCCGTGGAATCCAAAGAGTCAGACATGACTGAGTGACTAACACCAACATGAGAAAATTAGAAAACTTATTAAAATACTGTTGGTTTATTTGTGCCAAAATCCTTAACAGATTGCAACATTGCTACATAATGATGTTTGGGGAAACTCTTTGGGGTTTAAAGAAGGATACAAATTATTGTCTTTTAAAATAAGGGATTAGAGGCTCCTATGATCTGAATGTCTGTTATGCGGTAGGTTTTGAGGAATGGGCTGAAATCAGGTAAAGGAGTAGCTTCTCCTGACCTCTTGGGAATCGGAGTCCCAACTTGTTGCTGTGGGTGAGTCTCTCCCTTGTTAACCCAGCCAAGCTGCAGACCTCGCGTTGTTTCCAGTCGCCTTCCAAGAACTATGGTCCTTGTCTCTGGTGGGTGGGCCTCTGCTCCCCACAGGCCAGCTGCCTCTTGCCTGTCTGCTGGGTTTCCTGGCATGGCCTGCTCTTGTATTCTGCTAATTCTTTTCGCTTCCTGTTCCAAATGTGTTTCCGTTGAAGCTGAGCGTGCCTAGGCAGAAGTCCCATCCATTAGTCAAGCAAGTTCAAGTATGCATGCTTGTCCTTTCCCAGCATCCCCTTTCAATACGTCCCTTCCCTGGGTCAGGACATGCTGTGTTTGCCCTTGGCCTTCGCCGATGCCCACTGCTTCACTGACTCACTGCCTGTGCCTGCTGCCTTTCCTTCCAGGTGTGGTTCTGCAGGTGGAACTGAACACCCTCACAGCTCCTGCATGTGGACCTGTTCTCCCACCTGCCCTCCTCTCAGATGCCGGCTCTGATTCCAGGTCCCTGCATGCCCAACTGTCTGGACCACCAGCTGCAGTGAACAGAGCACGGCCTAAGCAGGTTCAAACACACACAAGACTGCCCTTTTGGGATAGTGTTCATCTGCTGCCCTTTGTTGGAACATTTTAACCTGGTTTGTCAAATATACAACCTTGGATAGAGAAACGGGCAACCAGTGGGTAGCAATATGTGATGTGACTGTAATAAGCCACATGCAGTGAACTCCAGCATGACTAACTCCAGTCGTGGACCCCAAAGCATCTGTGATCTGAGGAGATGAGAGATCTCCTGTAGCCTTCCCTTTATACTTACTAGGTGTGTGATCTCTCTGAGCCTCAGTTTTCTCTTTTGTAAAGTGAGGAAGGTAACTCCCACTTTAGAGGTTGTTATGAAGATATAAAGAACCTAAAGTAGTATCTTGATTCGATGACAGCACAGTACCACATAACCAGGCCCATGCCTCTCACTGGCCCCAAGAATTGCCGTTGCAGCCCTTCCTTCCTACAACTGCAGTGGGCCCCAGGTTTGCAGAGGTGCCCTGTGGTTCTACCTTGAAGTTGCAGAAAGGAGACACAAAGTGGAGTGCAAAGATGTGTCTGAACTAGAACTTATTCATAAGTAGGGAAAAGTTACCCCTGCCACCTCATCTAGATTTCTTTCCCCAAAAAGGACCTTTTCTTTCTCTTGTCTCCCTACTGGCCTCTCCCATATCCTGGTGTTATATGGTCAGTAAGCAAACTCTTGGTTTCAGCCTTAGCTTTTCCATATCTCTCTAATTAATTCCTGTTTGGCCATCTTACCTTGCCAACTAGAAAGGATTTTTCTTGCCTTTCTACATAGGAAAGAAAAAGTGAAAATGGGCTTCTAGAAGGAATACAGATATCCCCTGCTTTTCAAAAGTTCGCTTTATACCACTTCACTTTTACCTACATTAGTACCTGTTTTCACCAATGGAAAAAAATCTGAAGAGGATTTGTGGTTTTACAAAAACAAGGAGAAAGAACAGCATTTAATGTTTGTGTTATGGGAGCCTGAATAGAGGGAGCTCACACCCCCAGTAGCGAGAGTGACACAGCCAAGCTCTTTGCGGGGGAACCACACTCAGCATCTTAGCACCAGGCTGCCATAACTGCATCTGAGCTTCATCTTGATTTATTTTGCGCATCTGTTAGCAAGATGTGTCCTAAGATAACCGCTTCTTCCCTTTATGCCATCTCTGCTTATGAAAGGTTTAATAGGAACGCTTGAATAGCTGGGGAAACCTACACCAGAATCAAGGTCAGAAAACCTGATCCAGTCCAGGATCTACACTTTCACTAGTCACGTGATTCTTGAAAGGAATTTTACTTCCCTGTGTGCCATTTTCCTCAACTCCCAGATTTTGAAGATTGAAGAATTCTATGTAATTCCTAATTACTCCAAGTTATTTCACTTAATTGGCATCAGAATCTTGGGCAACCCTAAAAAAACAAACTCAGTTTACTCGTTGATAGATGAATTGAAGAAAACCTATGATGTTCTAATCTACCTTAAGTAATTCAAGTTGAATTTTCCACATGAATGCGTGGACTGAAGAGGGGGCTAAAACATGAGTAACATGCCAGATTCAAGGAGTCCTGTCTGTTCATCTCAAAAAGTTTTCCTGGCTCTTTCCTTCCCTCTCCACGCACAGCTTCTTAAAAGTGGGTAGGACCTTTAGAAGCTTTGTTCTGTCTTTCTCATGATAGCTGTTCACCGCTTGATGTTTTTAGACCTCTGAAGTCTGGAAGGTGGGGCATGGTTTTCCAAGTGCCATGGACCAAGTGAGCCTTTTCAGTGACCTCTGTGGGTGAACATTTCAACTGCCTTTGGTCCTTGCCTGAGAAAGCCCCCAAGTGATCAATGTCTCCGAAAGGGCCACACCATTCTCCCTGAGCCCGTGTCCTTCCTCTAGCCCACAGCTCACTCTGCATCTACTCTGTCTCCTGCCTCTTCCATTCCCCCAGTCTTTTTCCACTTACCACGCCATTGGTGGTCTGGGGGTGTGCGGCCCAGATGTTTTCCCCAAGCGATTAGAAGATTACTTTTTCAAGTCTCTTCACAGAGCAGATGTTCCCCTCCAGCTCCCCCTCCCTCGCCCGGCAATTGCTGAAACCTTTCTCTGTCCCAGAGAGCATATGGTGTGGCTGCTGTGTGTTTGATCAGGAGAGCCTGAACAGAACAAGAGAATCCCACACTGATGACTGTTTGGCAGGCAAGCTTCTAGGTGTGTGTGTGTGTGTGTGTGTGTGTGTGTGTGTGTGTGTTCCTCCTCCCTTTGTTCCTACTTAAGTTGTGAGCAGATGTTCTCTACTGGCTGAGTGGCTGTCCTTTCTCTGGTCCCTGACACCAGTGCTTCATCCTGTTCCCCTGCTTCAGGCCATTCAGTGCGCCCGACTCTAGCATCTTTCTTGGCTTGCATACATCTGTCTTTACTTCATCCAGAGCTTTGCGCTCTTAGCCTGGGAAACCTGTTAGAAAAATAAGTTTGCTCCTATGCCTAAACTTGATTTATAGGTTGCTCCCTACCCTCTCCCTCCTTGAATCTATTATTTACCCATCCTCTGCTTCCCTTTTCATCCCACCCCAAATTCTGGGCCCACTCAACTATTGCAGACCAGTCATTCTCTCTCTCACCTCTTAGCCTTTAGGTATGCCTTCCCTTCTTTCTGAAGCATCCTCCCTTTTCTTCTTTTCCTTTTTTGCCTGGCAAATTTCTGTTCATCCTTTGTGTCTTTGTTTAAGCATGATATTCTCTTCGACCTCCACCTCCCAGTCATAAATTACCATTGCGCTCCTATGTTAATACCAACCCTTATTTCTCTGTACTACGGTTGTGCTTTTACTTGTCTCTTCATTTTGTCATTAATTTATTTTTATAAATCTGAGCAAGAATGTTTCCACACTGTCAAACAAGAGTTAGATTCCAGATTCTTCTCTCTTCCTCTTCTTCTGACAGTATTCAATGAGCATGTACTCTGTATGAAACCCTCTATTAGATCTTGGAGTCATAAAAATGAGGGAGAGATTGTTCTTTCCCTCAACTAGAAAGTCCCCTACGTAGACTTCAAAAGTGATGCTATTACAGTGGTGAGATAGCCAAGACCACATGGAAAGCAGATATTTAGATGATTATCCAGCCCTGAAAACAACCCAGAAGGGATATGGAAAAGCCAGGTTAGTGTTGAAAACAAACTGAAAGTAAGAAATAGTTAAGAGCAAGGCAAACTGCTGGCTACCAGCCAAATCCAACCTGCTGCCTGTTTCGCAAACAAAGTGCTAGTGGAATATAACCAAGTCTGTTCATTTACATAAAACAATTTGCATATTGTTTACAACTTCTTTTATGCTACATTGGTAAAGTGAAGTGAAGTGAAGTCGATCAGTTGTGTCCAACTGTTTGCGACCCTGTGGACTGTAGCTGACCAGGCCCCTCCATCCATGGGATTCTCCAGGCAAGAATGCTGGAGAGGTTTGCCATTTCCTTTTCCAGGGGATCTTCCTGAGCCAGGGATTGAACCCGGGTCTCCCGCATTGCAGGCAGATGCTTTAACCTCTGAGCCACCAGGGAAGCCCCAACTATGGTAAAGGTGAGTAGTAAAACTGTAAACTACATGCCCTCAAAGCCTAAAATATTGTCTGCCCTTTTATAGGGAATGTTGTGCTGACCCCTGGCTTAGAGAGTAAATAATAAAAGTGGATAAGATGATTTTAGGAAATAAAAAAGGGTGAAATTTCTCAAAACAGATTTTAAAATGTAGTACACAGCTACCGTAATCAAAATAGTATGATACTGGTTTACTAAAAGACAAATAGCTCATTGGGAAGATAGTAAGAAGTCCAACATGAACCATGTATATAAATTTGATATGTGATGATATTTCAGTTCTATCAAGAACATAATATATTTAATAAACAGTATTAGGAAAATTAGCTATTTCTTTGGGAAAAAAAATTCCACTAGACTTTTTAACATTCTTCACCCACCTGCCTCTCCCTCCACAATAAGAAATATATCACTGTTTTTGATTAATACTTTTTTTTTTGGCTTACCATTGTATTTGGTTTCCATGTCTTCCTCCTAGATTTTATTTCTGGTTGCTGCATTAGAGTCTTCAGTAAATCTTTCTACTATGATATGTGACTAGTAAATTATCTGTTTTTATGTGTAAAAAAAAAATCTTTATTTTACCCATACTCTTGAATGATAATTGAGATAAATATAGAGTTTTACTCTCGCCAATCATTTTCCTTGTCACTTCAAAGACATTTCACTGTATTCTGACAAATTTAGTGCTGGTGAAAAAATTTTCTCTAAATCTAATTATAGAGCTCATTCATCTATAGAAAATCTATCTTTTGGTTTTAGTATTTTTTAACATGTTTTCTCTGTCTTTGATGCTGTTGTTTTCCACAGTGTGTTGGGATGAGTTTCTTATGTCTTTCTTCAATTCTAGAAAAACTTTAGCTGCTATTACCTTGATGATCACATTTTGTCCATTTCCTCAGTTCTCTCCTTATTGAGGTCTTGTTAGACATTTCTTAGAGTTTCTCAGTCTTGATTTCATGTATTTTAACAGCACTGACATGGTTTCCTAACCATGTGATTAAGGTGATTTGCTCAGGCCTGTCTTCCAGTCTACACTGTTCAGTTGTGTCTCTTGTGTCCATGCTGCAGGTTTAAGTTCAATGACATTTTCCACTTAAAATTTTTATATCTTTCAAGAGAGTGAGAAATCAAGTCAGAGACTGAGAGAAAATATGTGCAAAAGACATACCTGTTAAGAAACTGTTATCGAAAATATGTAAGAACTCTTAAACCTTAACAATAAGAAAACAAACAGCTTGATTTAAAAATGGGCAAATGACTTGAACAGGTATCTCACTAAAGAAGATGTAAAGATGGCAAATAAGTATATTAAAATGTTTCACATTACGTATCATTTGGTTTTCATGTAAATTAAAACAATGAGATACCACCGCACAACTGTTGGAGTGGCCAAAATGCAGAACACTGACAACATCAAATGTTGGTAAGGAAGGGGAACAATGTGAATTCTCACTGATTGGTGGGAATGCAAAATGGTACTACAACTTTGGGATATAGTTTGGCAATTTCTTACAAAAGTAAAAATACTCTGAGCATATGATCTGACCTTACTACTTACCCAAAGGAATTGACAGGTTATGTCCACACATAATTTGTAGCAGCTTTATTCATAATTGCCAAAACTTGGAAGTAACTAAGATGTCCTTCCGTAAGTGAATGGATACATAAACTGTGGTAAAGCCATAAAATGGAATATCATTCAGTGCTAAAAAGAAATAAGTTCCCAAACTAGGAAAAGACATGGAGGAAACGTAAAGATTAGGAGCAAAGGAGATGATTAGGTGGAGCACAGAGAATTTTCAGGGCCGTGAAACTATTCTGTCTGTGCATGCGTACTCAGTCGCTCAGTTCTGTCCAACTCTCTGCGACCCCATGAACTGTAGCCCACCAGACCCCTCTGTCCATGGGATTCTCCAGGCAAGTATACTGGAGTCGGTTGCCATGCTCTCCTCCAGGGGATCTTCCCAATCCAGGGATCAAACCCGAGTCTCTTAAGTCTCCTGCATTGGCAGTGGGTTCTTTACCACTAGTGCCACCTGGGAAGCCAGAAACTATTCTGTTTGATCCTATAATGATGGATACGTGTCATTGTATATTTTGCAAAACCCATAGAATGTGCAGCATCAAGAGTAAACTCTAATATAAACTGTGGGTGATAATGATGTGTCATTGTGGGGTCGTTGATTGTAACAAATGTACCACTCTGGTGCGGGATGTTGATAATGTAGGAAGCTTGTGCGTTTGTATGTGTGAGCAGAAATTTTTATTCAACATAATAAGAGGTTTCAGGGTAAGAGGTGCAGGGCTGTGCTGCTACTCAAAAATGTTCCCAAATATCCAGGTCTATTAGGTCTTCTTGCTCCATAAATTTTTGTCCTCATTTCCCAAGATGGGTGTGTGCTTCGAAGCATCATGCAAGCATTCCAGACAAGAAAATGTGTGAAAGTCAAAAGGGCCTTCTGTCAGTGAGGTTTTCTTTTTACTCAGGGGAAAAATGTCTCCCCAGGAACTTCTGCTTTAGTCTCTTTGTCCAGGAGAGTGCCACATGGCCTCCTGTCACTGTAAGAGAAGCTGGGAGAATATTTCTTTTTCTAGCTTCCTTAGTAGAAGAAGGAAAGTAAAAGGGAGGTTAAGGAAGTCAATCTACAGTATTTTCTACAGTGGTCTTGCACATCATTAGATTTCTTTAAGTATTTTGAAATACTGATATGTAGGTTCTTTTTGAGTGGATTGATTTTTTTATTTTATTTTAGATTTTCATCTTGGGCCTTCATTGCAGAGTGCAGGCTTTCTCTAGTTGTGGTGTGTGGGCTTCTCGTGGCACAAAGCTTTCTCTTTGTGGCGCCCAGGTTTCCCTAGTTGCAGTGTGCTGGCTTCTCTGGTTGCCACACGCAGGCTTAGTTGCCCCACAGAATGCAGCTCTTAGTTCCCTGATTAGGGATTGAACTCATGTCCCCTGCATTGGAAGGCAGATTTTAAACCACTGGACCACCAAGAAGTCCCAAGTTTGGGGGGAGGGTGGTGTTTTATCTCTCTCTCTCTCTCTGTGAAATCACTCCTCCTTGTCAATGGCCTCAATCTGTTCCCCAGCCTACAACTTAAAAGAAGTGGGTCTTCGAGTGTTGGGACAGGATTCTATGTTGTGGTATTACTGCAGTCTTCACTTATCCGTCACCAAGCTTGGATGGCTGTTTAAATGTTTGTACCAAAGTTATGTCTATGCCCTCTTTCTTCCCTTGAACCTAAACATCCTATAAGCCTAGCACAGTAGACAGCAGTAGCCAGCAAGTTTCTTTGGAATAACTATTATATTATGAGCTGGAGCCTAACTTTAGTTCCTCCTTTGACACAGTGCTTTTTTCTCAATCTTAGCCTGCAGGTGCCACACTTCTGATTACTGTTATCTGTTTCTAGACCCAGAACCAGTATATCTGTTTGTTATTCGGTGTTATTGTTCCATTTCAAGTTCTCTGAAATGATTTTCTTGTTTAAAAACATTTTTTTAAATTATTTTTTTGCCATACTGCATGGCATGAGGGATCTTCTTTCCCCAACCAGGGACTGAACCCTCACCCCCTGCAGAGGAAGTGCAGACTCTTAACCAGTAGACCACTAGGGAAGTCCTGCTTTCCTTTGTTAAATATACAGTTTAACCACATCTCTTTGGTTTTTCTCTTCTTGTATTTTGACCACCATGTCAATGTGTTTGAAATAATGTGTTAATGTGTGAACTAACCAAGCCAACTGTGACTTAAGTTCTTGATCACAAAACTCTTTTGTATGGTTTTCTGTTTGTTTGTGCAATTAAATCATCATAGTACATTTATGAGATATTTAAAGATGCAGACAGTGTACTTTTATATTCCTTAAAAGGCTTAATGGTACTCAGTGCTGAACTGTAAAGATAGATGCATAGAGGTGACAATCACTGAAATTATGGGTAATAGAATATTGGGTTCTTGTTAACTCTATTGAGAGTTTTAGAGAATTTCCAAAATATCTCAATAATCACCTGACCTAGTGATTTAAAGAAGCAGCTGTGGAATCAAACAGACCTGAGTATAAAGTCTTGTTCTGCTATTATTAGCCAGTATGAATGTGGAAAAGTTTCTAAAATTCTCTAAACTTCTGATTCCTTACCTAAAAGAAAATGGATCTAATAATAGTACTGACCTCATAGAATTGTGACAGAAATAAATGAGACACAAGTAAAGCTCTTAGCACAGTGCCTGGCGTGTAGCAAATCAGTTACAGAGGCTACCTGTTACTAATTTACTAGAATTAATAAATTAATAGTAATGTATTTATAACAGGTAATCTCTATAGCTGTTATTTTTCTGGCCATTCACAAAAAGTTAAATTATATTCTTTTCTAAATTTCTTTTTTCATAATGTAGATCCAGTATAGCCAAGGTCAACATGGCTAACCCAAGATAACCAGCACGTCAACTTTTAATTATAATCTGCGCCAACAGCACATGCCTTCTTTGTACTTTTGACTATTGACTATGACTTTATTGCAGGATTTTCTGAGAACTGCTACCCACCTAAGGTCAAATTCTTATCAGTGTTGTGCAATTAATAAGTCCCATGATCATCAAATTAGAAAGGCCAGTTTTAATTTCTTTTAACTTGTCAATCATTGTAGACTCTCTTCTCCCATCTCAGCTTTGCCAGTTCTCTGGTTTCTGGCACTTTCCATTCTGTGTCATCTGAAAATGTTGGATGCCTGGTCAAGAAAAACAAGTCTTCACTGAGTAAAAAAAAAATTAATTGTACTGAAGCTGAAGATTAATGTCTTTCTTCTCCACTGTACTCCCCCTCCAAAGTGTTCAAAACCTTAGTTAGTCACTTCATGCACAAGTCATGCATTCTGATCAGAGACATGCAGTGGGCTGCAGGACTTTGACCATGATGTCATCCCATAATTCTAAGCAACTTAAAGAAGCATTATTATGTAATTTGCCTCTTAGCTATCACAATAACACTTTACTAAGAAGCAGAAATAACCATTTGTTTCTTTTTTCCCCATCATAGTAGCTATCATCAAAAAATCACAGTAGTTATGAAATAATTGGCAAGTTATTTCTGTCAAGTGTGAAAACTGAGTAGGCAATGCAAAATGAATCTTTTGGGGGAATTTTTTATTTATTTTTCAGTTAAAATATATGAAATGGTTTTGAATTGATTTTGAGAATAGAAAAATCTAGCTAGGTACCTAATAAAGGGATAAAATAATTTCACTATTTTTTTTTGACAGGTTTCCCTACATCTGAGTTGAATTAATCCTTTTGATTATTTTAACCAGTTACATCAGAAAACTTGTCTTTGCCATTCTGCCTTTACTCATTCCCACTCCCACCCAACTCTGTGATGACTGTCCATGTACAGACTAGGCTTTTTTAAAATGGTGCTGTCATCTGCTGCATTCGTCTGTTCAGTGGGTTTTTCATATATATATTTAACTTTTTGAACCCAATCCCAGTAGAGGGACTGGGGGTATTTCCAGCACACCAAGCAATTCACCAAACACACCAACTGGATGTCCTACAGTTCAACAGAATTCTGACACAATCTACCTGGAGATGGCATCAGGCTCCACGAGTTCAGGGCTCAGTCCCACCAGACTGTCCTCCACTTCAGGTGCCAATTGCAAGTCCAGCCTTCTGACGTACAGGCTGTAAATCTGAATTTCCCACAAGGCCCTCCTGGGGGTTGATTAATTTGCTAGAATACCTCATAGAACTCAGATAAATATTTTACTTATTGCATTACCAGTTTATCATAAAAGTCATGTGTTAAAAATGGCTATTCTTATCCCAGCCTTGGAAGTTCTAGTTTAGTACACCTGGAAGCACCCCTGAGTGAATTTGAGCCTAGAGTCTTCATGCAACCCTTTGAGAAACACTGTCATGGTGTCCATCAAGAGATTAGCAAAGGATAAGCCAAGGATAATTCCCAGGGAGAGATGACTTAGTGGACTGTCAGCAGAGATGCTCGTGGCCATTGTAAGACTACTGAAGGGGAGATCCGGGTACCTCAACAAAGCAATTCACCTCTTAAAATATCAGATCCTTTCACTTCTGCTAGTAAGTTCTCCTCATATGGGAATAGCTCCTGTCAGGATTCTGTTTTGCCTTTTATTCTGGGAAAATTTACAAGAGGAACATCAGTGGGATGAAATTATAACCACCCTGCATCCTGCTTTAGCTAGTCTTGACACTGCATCCAAGTACCATCTCCCTCCCCTATCAGCCTTTCGAACTGAATTCCTCTCACTTTGCACTTTTGCAAGTCTAAGTAACTTACCTGGAATGGTGACTCAGACCATCTTCTTTGAATGGTCTGATCCTCTGGCCATAATGTCCCTCTCAGGCTTTGCTTTCCCCATCTGTTTAATGACAAAATTGAATGAAGGAACCATGAGAGATGCCCTAGTGGATCAACTAGATTGCCAAATCTGTTCTTCCTGGTCTCACTATATAACTGTAGTTCTTCCTCTTTCTAATCAGGATAATTATTCCTGACAGTATGTTGATTCCTGTATTTGACTGCAGTTCTCTTGGTACAAGTGTGCTGAAGTGACTAGACAGCAGCCATAACTTAAAGTTTAGTGGGATTCAAGTCACATCCCCTGGTGGGAGCCTTCTGATTCTGGTAACAGACTCCTCTAGACACAAAGAACCTAAAATTGGAGTGTTAGAAAGCACAGAATTCTGGGGAGGGATCAGTGGGAATGACAGTAAGTGGGGCTGTTCCTTCTTCCATATCCTGGTTCTGAAATCTTGTATTCTATCTATTGGAAACATAGCGCCATACAATAATTGATATTTTTGATTTAGGTTAGACACTATGATAATCACATGCACCACCTGGAGTTCTGGCCCTTGAGGGGGGTGTCTTTTATCACCGTCTTTTAGGACTACTCCTGAGTGGAGCTGTTATGCAATCACAATCATTTTGGCTTGCACCCACATATAAAGTTGACCAAACCATGAACCTAGTTTGGCATTTTTTCCCCTCCATTACTTGGTCAAAATGAAAGCATCATTGTGAGCTGAAAGAGAGGCACTGGAACAGTTGATGCTGGTCATTCCTGGGAGACTATCAAGATGAGCCATCAGCAGCCACACTTCCCGCAACTGGGGAGTCTAGAATGATAAGCCATACATAGCATTCCCTCTGCCATCATTCTCACCAAATCTGTTCCTCCTTCATGCCTCTTCTTTTGGTGACACCATCATCCATCTAAGTAAAGTGGAAGTCATTCTTGACTCTTCCATAAATTTTGCCACTCCATCCTAAACGCATTCAACCACCAATTGCTTTTTTAAAATTATTATTATTTTTATTGGAGTATAGTTGCTTTACAATGTTGTGTTAGTTTCTGCTGTACAACGAAGTGACTCAGCTCTGTGTGTACATATACCCCTCCCCCTTGG
>NW_011494899.1:6618915-6638643 GCF_000754665.1 Bison bison bison | reverse complement strand
TAGCTGTCTGTTTCACACATGGCAGTGCACATATTTCAGTCTCAGTCTCCCAGTTCATCCCACCCTCCTGCCCCGGCCTGTGTCCACACTTCCATTCCTTCCTTCTGCATCTCTATTCCTGTCCTGCAGATGGATTCATGTGCATCATTTTTCTAGATTCCACATACATGCATTGATAAGAGTCTATCATGCAGAGTAAAGTAAGTCAGAAAGAGAAAAGCAACCACCAATTATCGATTGCTATTTCTCTAGATGTTTATACACTCTGTCCCTTCTTCTCTGCCTCTGGCTGAAGCAGTTGGAATGTACAGATCTGAACTTAAAAAAAACACTACATCCTCATTTTAAAAAGCAGATTAATGGCGGGGGGGGGGGGGAGGGTGGGGGCAAGACAGGCAGTAGAAAAAATTTAGAAAATTAATGCAATGAGAGAGATAGTAGAAGCTTGAAGGTTGTTACAAGTTGGAGTATAGGGAAGTAGCTAAAATACAGCAATATTAATAAGGCAGACTTGACAACCTGGGAGTGAGTGGTAGAGGAATGCAGAATGACTAACTTCTAGGTGTCAACTTGAACAAGGTGGAGAAGGAAAATAACACTTACTGAATTCTAGGCTCTGTGCTAATTATTTGCACATGTGATCACAGGTGATAGCTAGAGACTTGTATTTCTTGTATTTCACTCATTTTAGGAATTAACTGGCTTGGCTTTGGATTTCTGCATCTAGCTGTCTATCTGGAAAAGAGATGTTTAATTTGGCTGTGAATAAGTATCAGTCTTACAGATAGCATTCTTTAGTCAACATACATTTTTCTGTATCTGTAGAATCTAATCAGTACCTGGCACACAATAGACACACAATAATTATTTGCTGCACTGAGTTAAACCATTTTAAAAAACCAGTGTTTTAATTGAACTATTAAATATTTACTAACTGGTACCATGGACCATTTGCCTCTATGAACCAACATAGGCTGTTAGGAAGCTGAATAGGCAATGTGATCAGGGTACCATTTGGTTCATATCCATCTCCACTTTCCACCATGTTTTCTGGGTTGGAAAAAACTCTGAATGTCCAAAGTGGAATCTTAATAACAGCAAAACAGTCACTTAGATTGCTTGGAAATTAGCTTGGATAATTCATCATTGTAGAAGACTTGGTCAGAACAGGCGAAGAGAAATGGAATTTGGCTCCAACAGTTCCTAATAATCTTCCTTAGTTTAATAACATTGCTTAAGTAGAGCCATGGAATGCTAGAATTGGAAAGGGCCTTAGAGACCATAAAATCCAATCTCTTCCTCTTACAATGAGGACACTGAGACCTGGTAAGGCTAAGAAAAGTTATCCAAGGTTTCATAGCTACACAGTGATAGTGTGGGACTCAGAAGCCAGTGCTCTATCTAGGTCAGGAAGCATAAATTGAATGACTAATGCATTTCAGACACTTTGCTACTTTCTGTTGCTACAGAAATCAATCCCCTGACCACTAGTCTCTTATCTGATGGGAGAAAGACACACAATCAGATTTTAACACAACAGATTAAATGGTAGAATATAGATGCAATCATATCTAATTGTTATCATTTGTTGAGCACCTACTAAAATCAGGAGTTGGCCAATTATTTTCTACAGCTTTGTTCATTTAATCTCCCCATGAACTGCTTTATCTATTAATTCCTTTCCACCTCCAGGCTCTGGACTGGAAATATACACTGAGAAGATTTCTTCAAACCAAAAATTCATGTTCAGAGTCCAGGCTGTTCCCTTTGACCCCAAATCTGAAGATATGTACTGCCCAGATTGTGGGAGATCACCAGACCTTTCTCCCATAAATAAGGCCATATGGGAATAATAAACAGCTCTGGGAACCTTCAGCAGGCCAGTATTAGGGGAAAGATCTGTGATCATCCTAGCAGGTGGAGGGACAGCTCACCATGTTTATGATTTCTTTGGGGACCATATAGAAGCATTGTAAGACCAAAAGTTCACATTTAAAGCTATTAAAAGGCCTTTTAAGGTTTACAAGGCACACATTGGTTGGGGTTTCTGACACCCAAGCCATGAACACTGCTTTTACTGCTTCATGGGGATTGACTGCTGAAAACCTATGACAACAGCAGTTTACATTTTGACAGTTCCCTAAATACATCATCATTCCCATGTCCTAAAATGCTTTACAGGAAGGCTGGGCAAATTGGCTGTTAAAATCAAGGAATGTCAATGAAAACAGAATCAAAAAGCCAAGATTTACTCTGTGATTTTTACTGATCCACATGGGGAAAATGTCTTCCTTGTATCCTCAGCCATTCCACTGAACTGATGTCATCTCAAACAAGAAGGTCTCAAGAGGTTGCTGTGTAATGGTTTGCATAATTTTAGTGCTTATCTCCCTAAAACTTTTGCTACCAACACAAGAAATTTATTATATAATTAGCTAAAATGAGTAGCATCTTTAAGAACTTTTATTGTAAGTTCTCCCCTTTTTCACTTGATCGTTTATTGTTTCAGTTCAGTCTCCCAGTCATGTCTGACTCTTTGTGACCCCATGAACTGCAGCATGCCAGGCTTCCCTGTCCATCATCACCATTTATTGTTTACCAAGCACTATTTTTGGGCTCCTCAGGTGGCCCTAGTGGTAAAGAACCTGCCTGCAATGCAGGAGACATAAGAGACATGAGTTTAATCCCTCAGTTGGGAATATCCAACTGAGGGATATGGAGGAGAGCATGGCAACCCACTCCAGTTAGTCTTGCCTGGAGAATCCCGTGGATTGAGGAGCCTGACAGGCTACAGTTCATAGGGCTGCACAGAGTCAGACATGACTGAAACAACTTAACACACTCGCACACAAGCACTATTCTAGGTCCTGAAGAGAAGAAGCAAAGAAGAAATAGTCATAGTTCCTAACTGCTGCTAAGTCACTTCAGTCGTGTCCAACTCTGTTCGACCCCATAGATGGCAGCCCACCAGGCTCCCCCGTCCCTGGGATTCTCCAGGCAAGAACACTGGAGTGGGTTGCCATTTCCTTCTCCAGTGCATGAAAGTGAAAAGTTAAAGTGAAATCGTTCAGTCGTGTCTGACTCTTAGTGACCCCATGGACTGCAGCCTATCAGGGTCCTCCATCAGTGGGATTTTCCAGGCAAGAGTACTGAAGTGGGGTGCCATTGCCTTCTCCAGTTCCTAACTATATGGTACTTAAGATTCTACTTATGAAAATGAGTGGGTATGGAAAACAAACAGTGATTCTGGTAGTAAGTAAGGTAATGAAGAAGAGAGAAAGGAGGGTAATGGAGTAAAGGGAAGTGTGTGTGTGAATGTATGTGGGGCAAGTGGTGGTGGTGGCTTAGCTGAAGTGATTAAGGAACACCTCTCAGTGATGGAGATTCTAATTCAGAGGAGGGCACAGTTCTATGAGATCTGGGGCAGAACACTTCAATTAGAAGGAATAGCAAGTGCAAAGGCCCTGAGACTAGAAGCAGGAAAGCATTCTTTGACTTTTAATTTTAAGATTGTAGGTTCTTTTTCAACAATAAATATTTTGAAGTTCTAAAGATGTATTTTTGTATAAATCTGACATCTGGAAAGAAGTCATATATAAATAGAAACAAAACCAGAGTAGCTAAGATGTATTAATGGGTTGTAGGGGAGGTGGGGCTAGAGGGCAATTAAGAAAGAAGCAGCCAAAGCTGCATCATAAGGCTATCTAAGGAATCAAGATTTCACTCTCGTTTCACTCAAAAGACATTGGAGGACTTGAGCAAAGAAGACATTGACTTGTTTTATAAAAATCATATGGTTGCTATGTGGATGCTGTGGGGTGACAAGGGCAGGTCAGGGAGGCCATTGAAAAGGCAGGTGAAGGTCCTCAAGTAAGAGATAATGGGAGGTTGGGGTTAGTAGATGCAAACTATTACATATAGAATGGACAAACAACAAGGTCCTACTGTGTAGCTCAGGGGACTATATTCAATATCCTGGAATTAAACCATAATGAAAAAGAATATAAAAATGAATGTATATATGTGTATAACTGAGTCACTTGGCTGTACATCAGAAGTTAACACAGTGTATAAGTCAATTGCATGCATGCTCAGTCACTAAGTCCTATCTCTTTGCTACCCTGTGGACTGTAGCCCACCAGGCTCCTTTGTCCATGGGATTTCCAAGGCAAGAATACTGGAGTGGGTTGCCATTTCCTTCTCCAGGGGATCTTCCCAACCCAGGGATTGAAACTTCATCTCCTGTGTCTCCTGCATTGGTAGGCAGATTCTTTATCACAGAGCCAGCTGGGAAGCCCTATAAATCAACTATACTTCAATTAAGAAATGATATCTGGAAGTTAGTCATGAGTTGTAAAACAAATCATTTGGCTTTAATAATAATTCAAATATATTGAACTATATATACACTTTAAAAGGGTGAGTTGTATGGCATGTGACTATCTCAAACTATTAATAAAAATAAAAGTTCAAATGCTAAAAATAAGGTTAATAATAACCCTTTAATAAATAAATAATGATTACTTCCTCAGTGCAGCTGTCCCTGACACTGCCTTTCCCTCCCCCTTCCCTACCAGCAGATAAAACCAATCCCTTCCCAGTGTTCGTGAAGCACTTTGCAGGTGCCTCTCTTGGGAACTTATCAGTTGAGTCATGATTAACGATAAGTTTACTTGCATGTCTCCATGTAATTTACAAGTTATTATAAGACAAAGATGTGTCTTATCTGTCTGGGTCTCCTCAACACTTAGTTGTGGACCTGATTTATAACAGGTGCTCAATAAATATCTTAAAGTAATAAATGTGTGGATAAATGAATGAATAAATGTAGTGGCACTGTGTTCAGTATTCTACAAACATGATCCCATAGCTGATTTTAATCCACATACTGTGTAGACTGTCCCAGATTATTGTGGCAAGTCTTTTATTAATTTATTGATTTAATTAATGCAGAATGAGAAGGTGGCAATATAAAGCAGTTGGATATGTATGTTTCCTAAAGATATCATTCTGTCTGAGGGATAATTTTGTAAGCTGAATTTTAAATCTCTGATTTATGGGGTAACAAAAATGCTGTATATAAAGTTATGGATCACCAAAGCAGAACATACTCATCTAACTAGCTGCTATCCCATTGCCAGCAATCATTCTGGAATCCTAAAATGCATCCCTGTGTCACATCCTTGTGAAACCCAAGGTGGACTCTCAGGTGAATGGGTAGCCCAGTGTTGGAAGTGAGACTCAAACCCAGAATTCTCAAAATCTCCAACTGTCTTCAGTCATTTTTAGAAATGGGGATGCTGGCCAAATTCATGCCTTGTTGTAATTCTGATCATTCTTGACAGTATTTAAAAAATAAAACTTTTTATAGTGTAAAACTCCCTATCTCCACTTCTCAACAATAAAAGGGAAAAAAAATCTCATGGGTTGGATTTAAGCAATTCTAGATGAGAGTGGGGTTCCCTGGACATGTGTTCTTATGCAAACCACTTCACAGTGCTGAGATTCATTGCTTCACCTGCAAGGTGAGAATAGTAATGGCTACCTTATAAATTTCAGAGAGGGTTAAAAAAAATATGTAGAAAATACTTTGGCTATTGCCTGGCTCTTGAGAGAGAGCTAGTGAATGTCCATCTTCCTGCCCTGCTCTCAACACTGCACATCATGGAAATCTCTCCACACACCTCCAAGCGTAAGCATTCCCTGTGTCCTCAGTTGCATCTTACTCTTGAGCCTGAGAGACAGTGTGGGTTAATGAAAAGGCAATGGACTAGAAGTGGTAACGTTTGACTTGTAGTTCTAACTCTGCTGCTAACCAGTTCTGAAACATTGAATAATTCACTTTGTAAAAGTGAAAGTCGCTCAGATGTGTCCAACTCTTTGTGACCCCATGGACTATATAGTCCATGGAATTCTCCAGGCCAGAATACTGGAGTGGGTAGCCATTCCCTTCTTCAGGGGATCTTCCCGAACCAAAGATCAAATTGGGGTTTCCTGCATTGCAGGTGGATTCTTTACTAGCTGACCCACCAGGGAAGCCCAAGAATACTGGAGTGGGTAGCCTATCCCTTCTCCAGTGGATCTTCCCAACCCAGGAATCGAACCGGGGTCTCCTGCATTGCAGGTGGATTCTTTACCAGCTGAGCTACCAGGGAAGCCCAATTCACTATAAATTTATTTCCTCATTTGTTAAAAAAAAAAAAAGTGTATTGGTGATGGACGGAAAGTAAATTTTTGATGCTGAGCTCCTTGTAGGGTCTATGGAAGTAGAAATGCAGTATTGTATATATGAAACTTATATGATGTTATAGCTCAGTGTTACCTCAATTTAAAAATTATTTTTAAAATAAGTTTATGGGGCTGAATTAATTCTAAGGCCTCCTCCTTGATCTTAATAAGTGCCTGCATTTATGACTACAGTGTCTAACAGAACTAGGCAGCAAAATTTCACTGGAAGTTGTTGGCCATTCCTTTGCTGATCTTCACTGAGAAATTCCTTAAGAAACTAAACAAAGCAAAACAGAAACAACAGAAAATTATTTTTTTGCCTTATTGATCATTAAATTTTGTGGTTCAGCTAAGTAGGTTTCCCTTTGCCTAAGTATACCTACAGGCACAGACATATTTATTAACAATTTGAAGTCACACTAAGATTGGATTAGGACTGGCTTATTATTATGCTTGGTTTCACAGTTGCTGACACTAAGTAAGCAGGATTGATGACATCTAAGGGCAGGGTGAGTCCTTGAAATCCAGTTGTGATTCATTCAGATGCCATGTCAGTGTGCTGATAATGGCAGGGAGAAAATTAAAATCAGGAATTTATTCATACTTTAGTTACCCAGGGAATTTTTTTTTCTTTCTTAATATATTGTGGCTGGAAAACTTGTGGAGAAAATAAAATCCTGCTTTTATTTTTAATTTTTCTTCTTTTTTATTGAGGAGTAGTTGATTCATAAAATCCTGCTTTAAAAAATTACTAGAACTAGAATCAGTAAGTTGAATGCAGGAAGTTATTGAAAATAAGGTCAATACATAAGAATTAATTATATTTCTGTATTTCAGATACAAACCAACTGGAAAATGAAAAAATTCAAAAGATATTATTTGGATAGCATGAAATCAGCAGTCCCCAACCTTTTTGTCATCAGGAACTGGTTTTGTGGAAGACAGGTTTTCACAGACAGGGCGGAAAATGTTTCAGTGGATTGGTACCAGTCTGTGGCCCAGGGGTTGGGGACCCTTGCATTAAATGACATCAGATGTCTAGAAATAAATCTAGCAAAAGATGTGCAAATATTTTTAAGGGATTTTAGAGAAGACCTAACAAAGTAGAGGGATACATTCACAGGCAGATAAGTAGGTAAAAGGAACACAAAGAGAAGCTCCAGACAAAGACCCACACATACATTACCATAACATATGACAAATGTAAATACTGTATATAGTGCAGAAATTTTCAATAACTGTCACTGAACCAAATGGCTATACATATGGAACAACTAAATTTTGACTTCTCCACCTCACCCAATACATAGATATCAGTTCCAGTTAAAATATGTATCTAATTGTTAAGGATAAAGTATGAAAAAAAATGAGAAAGACTAGAGATCTCTTCAAGAAAGTTGGAGATACCAAGGGAACATTTCATGCAAAGTTGGGCACAATAAAGGACAGAAGCAGCAAGGACCTAACAGAAGCAGAAGAGATGAAGAAGAGATGGCAAGAATACACAGAAGAACTTTACAAAAAGATCTTAATGACCCAGATAACCACGATGGTGTGATCACTCATCTAGAGCCAGACATCCTGGAGTGTAAAGTTAAGTGAGCCTTAGAAAGCATTACTACAAACAAAGCTAATAGAGGTAATGAAATTCCAACTGAGCTAGAAGATAACTGTTAAAATGGTGCACTCAATATGTCAGCAAATTTGGAAAACTTAACAGTGGCCACAGGACTGGAAAAGGTCAATTTTCATTCCAGTCCTAAAGTAAGGCAATGCCAAATAATGTTCAAACTACCATACAATTGCTCTCATGTCACATTCTAGCAAGGTAATGCTCAAAATCCTTCAAGCTAGGCTTCAGCAGTATGTGAACTGAGACCTTCCAGAGGTACAAGCTGGGTCTGGAAAATTGTGTCAGAGATCCAACTGTCAACATCTGTTGAATCATAGAGAAAGCAAGGGAATTCCAGAAAAACATCTACTTTTGCCTCATTGTGCTAAAGCCTTTGACTGTGTGGATCACAACAAACTGTGGAAATGTTTAAAATAGATGGGAATACCGGATAACCTTACCTGTCTCCTGAGAAATCTGTATGCAGATCAAGAAGCTGCAGTTAGAACATTACATCGAACAGTGGACTGGTTCAAAATTGGGAAAGGAGTATGTCAAGGCTGATGTACAATCCAAATACATACAATAATATAAGAATGGATAAGTTACTTGTGTGATAATATTATAGTATATTATTCAATAATGAAAATAAACTACTGCTCTGTGCAACAGTATGGATGAATCTTATAAGTTAAATCCCAACACTTAGGAGTACATGAAGTTTAAGAGAGACTGAACTAATCCATGTAGTTAGACTAGTGCCTGCCTTTAGGAAGAAGAGATAGGTGATGACCTTGAGGAGAAAAGAAAGGAGCTTCTAGGGTGTTGATAGCATAATACTTCCTGATCTTGGTGGTAGTTGTCTGGATGCATTTGCTCTGTAGAAGTTAATCAAAATGTCCACATGTGATTTGCCTACTTTTCTTGATCTATGTTATGTTTCCACTAAAAGTATATTTAAACTACTGGAAAAAGACTGCTTTTTTCAGGGAAGCTCACATAATAACTTACCAAAGCAATTTATGGTTGAAAAGAATCTTGGAGATTATCTAGTCCAGGGATCAGAAAACTATAGCTCTGTTTCTATACAAAACATTTGCTAAGAATTTTTTTTTTTTTTTTATTTTACAGATTGTAAAAGAAGAAAGAAGAGGAGGAGGAGGAGGAGGAATGAAATGTGCAACAGAGACCAAGTATGGCTTTCAGAGTCTAAAATATTTACTGTCTGTCCCTTTAGAGAAAAAAGTGACTGCACCACCTCTGGTTCAACAGCTTTCTGTTGTACAGATGATGAAACTGAGGTCACACAAAAAAAATGACATGTCCAAAATCATCCAGCAAGTTGGTAGGAAAATCAAGACTAGAAGTTATTATTATTTTATTATTATTATTGGATTACATGGTACTTACTAATGTGCTTAATCTTTATCTTCAACCCAGACCTCTCACTAGACCTAGGTACCCAACTTCACAAGCAACTTAAACTCAACTTAGCATCTTCCTTATCTATACTTCCCCTACCACCAGCCTTCTCTTCATCCTTTATTCCTATCTTCACATCCACCTCCCTATCCAGTCACCATCCAGGAACCAATGGGGTGTTTTAAACAACTCTTTCATGTTCCATAGCCCAAATTTAATTGATCGCTAAATTTAACTAATCACTGAATTGTCAGTCCTATGTGTTAATATACCTCAAAACCACCCTCTTCTCTATTCCAACCACTACTGCCTTTGATTAGAACTTTATCTTCTCTTTTCAGAACAATTGATTAGTCTTTACATTGGTTTTCCTGTCTTATTTTCTTTCAGTTTATCCACAACCAGGATAATCTTCTTAAAGAGGAGATTTGGTAACCTATTTGTCTGTTTAAGCAATGGATTTTAATAGTGGATTAATATCAAGATCTCCCTCCTATTTTTTGATTTAAGCCAGAATTAAGCTTCAAGATCATGAAGGATCATTTCAATATATATAATGGCACCCAGCATTGTTCCTCTTGGTGGTAAAGTTTGAAGTATTTCACTCCTATCAGTTTCTGGAAGTATGTCCTTCCATACTCATTTATTCATGCATTCTATTCAAAAACATGTACTGAGCAAGGTATTATGATCCTTTCTGACCAGGGGCCAGAAAATGATGTGCATGAAAAGACTGTCCATGCCCACTCGTTTACATATGGTCCATGACTGCTTTCACTCCATCTCAGTGTGTGAAAATCAGTTCACTTTCCATCACTTAAAGGAATTCAGTACCATAGTGATTAGCCACATGTGGCTATTTAAATTAATGAAAATGAAAGAAAACTAAGAGTTCAGTGCCTTGGTTATAATAGCCACATTTCAAGTGTTCAGTCACCATGTTGGAGGTAAGTATCATATTGGCTTTATAGCTGTAGAAATTTCCATCATCCCAGCAAGTTCTTTTGGATGGCACTGCTGGTAACTATGGAAGAAGAGTTGTGCTCCTTAACATGACACATAACTTCTTTTAGGGTCTGATCCTGCCTTGTTCTTCAGTCATCTCCTGTCACTCCCCTCTAGAGCTCTACATTTCAGTGATAGTGAAGTGTTTATAATTTCCAGAACATAATGCTGTTTATGTTACCCTACCTTTGATCATGTAATATTGTTATCCAGTCCAAGATGTCGCTCCTCACCACATGTCAGGCCAATAAATCAGAGATGAGGTGTTGAGTCAAAGAATAGGAGTTTATTTAGAAAACCAGCAGACAGAGAAGATGGCAGACTAATGTCTCAAAATGACCATCTTGTTGGGGTCTGGATGCCAGGTTCTTTTATAGAACAGAGAGGCGGGAAAGTGAGTAAGTAAAGTAAAAAGCCATTAATCTTGCAGATATCTCCTGGAATGACCAGCCTTGGGAAGGGATGTGTTAATTTCTTCTTCCTGGAGCAATCCACAGGTGGACACGGTCTAGAACAAAGGCATTTTGGTTTAACATTCAGACAGTGGAGTAGAGTTCCCTGAGGCAGGCCATTATGTCTGGACAGTATTGTTTTAGTGAACAAAAGCAATGGGAAGCAAAGTTAAAGTAAAAGAAACAGACCCAATATGGAGTTAGATTTTGTTCTTCCCTGTAACAATATCCTCTGCCCAGAAAGCCATCACCTATGATAAACCTCTATTCTTTCAAAATGGAACTCACATGTTACCTCTTCTAGGAAACCTTTCTTACACCTTACCCTTCAGTCCTCTCTCAGTAATTTCAACACCTTAGACATATTTTTGTTGGTGCATAATATTGCACTGAAATTTGTTTTTATCTTTTTTCTCCTGTGGACTATGAAAAAATCCTTAAGAGTAAGGCCCATGTCTGGTTCAGGAGTCAGTTAACTTTTTCTGTAAAGGGCTAGATACCAAATATGTTTGACTTTGAAAGTCATGTTGCATCGAGTGTGATTATTTTACTCTGAAGTTATCATGTGGAAGCAGTTACTGACCAAATGTAAATGAGTGGCCATGGTCAGCTTTATTCAAAGCACATCATTTTCTGACCTCTGGTCAGGAATGATCATAATACCTTGCCCAGTACACATTTTTTAGTAGAATGACTGAACTAGCGAATGAATGAATGTGAAAGAACAAATTATTACAGTGGTGGAATGCTTAAAACTCTGCAAGAACAATGCTGGGTGCTGTTATGGTAATTATTGAGATTAATTTTTCTGATCTTGAAATTTAATCCTGGTTTAAGTAAAAATGGGGGTGGTGAGACCTTGTTGTTTAATTCACTGTTAAGCACGTATATGACCCCATGACAAATTTGATTTTTCAAATCTTTGATAACTATTTAAATATTACTGGCCTTCTTTGTAACCTTATGCAATTTATTTTAAGCATTTTTAAAAGGGGACAGAGAAGTGAAAGGCCTCTGCCTGTCTCTGGGTACCGCGTTCCTGGAGCGCACAGAGGGAGGGACTGTCTAGACTGGAAGGGATGGTGGTGCAGCTGTAGTTGGGGAGTCCCAACTCAGCCAGAGGAGCCCCCTGTGGTGCCGGAGCAATTACCAAACTAAGAAGCTGCCTGCTGGAATTCTCCCCACCAAAGAATGCTTGGCGGCTGTCTGGGTGTCTGTCTGGATCCAGATCCTCCAGGGATGGGAAAACCTGCCATCCCAAACACTTTCCCCTTCGTTTGCCACAGAGTGAGCTAATGGGACCAGGGCTCTACCTGAAGGCTCTTTTTAGCTCCATTGTGTATCTGAGCCAGCGGGTGGGTGGAGAAGAGGGAGAAGCTGTGGAGCCTCAGGGTTGTGTACATTGGCCAGAGCTAAATGTGCATTGATGAATACCAGGGTAAGAAGTTGTGGCCTGAGACTCTATGCCTGAGTGGATGCTAATTATATTTTTTCTCACACCCTGCCTCAGGCCAGAGCTCAGCCTGCCAAACCTAAGTGTGGGCTGGAGAACCTTTTTCTTGTTATTGTTTTCAAAAGCCTTTGCATGTTCAAATCCTTTATAACACAATCGAATGCACATTGGGTGAATTAAATCAACAAGGGACTGGCCAGGGATGAATCTCCAGAAATTCAGTTACCCGATCCCCTTTGACCAAGAAGGCTTAAATTGCTGCTCAGAGAAGACAGACCCCCATGCTCTCAAGTCTATAAATGCCCAACCCATCAAGTTATCCAGGCCATGCTTGTGGATTGTGTTAAGAATCAGGCTGAACTTGGTTTAAATTCAAGCTCCACCATTTGCCAGAGATGTGATCCTTAAAACGGTGACCTAACCTCTCTGAACTTGTGTCCTCATGGGTAAAATGAGTGTTATAATACTTGCCTCATTTACCAAAGACACAGGAGAGCAGAGGTGACACATGCCAGGTGTACTGTAGGTTCTTAAATGTTTTATGTTGGGATCTTCAGTTTTTGCTAATGGAGGCCCATGGCTTTCTGTTGGGCAGGTACAATGCAGGAACCTCTCATCCTTGTCCTCAGAGCATCAGACCTGCAGTGGGGCCATCTCATAGTAAACACACAATAGCTACTTGATCAAGATTGCTTTCAGTTCAGTTCAGTCTCTCAGTCGTGTCCAACTCTTTGTAACCCCCTGGATTGCAACACACCAGGCTTACCTGTCCATCACCAACTCCCGGAGCTTGCTCAAACTCATGTCCATTGGGTTGGTGATGCCAACCATCTCATCCTCTGTCGTCCCCTTCTCCTCTTGGACCAAGAAAGGAGCCTTGTAACCAAACAGACCCTCCTTGTATCATTTGTCCTTACTTACCACATATTATTTATTCATATTCTGCTACTGGCCATTTTTATCATGTAGGTTATCTTCCTTGCCTCTCACCTCTCCTCACCAGTTCTGGAGACATGCAGGTCTGTTTCAGGCAGAGTGGCTTTGAGTGCATGTTAATGTATTCACAGTTTGGTTAATTCTCCACCAAGGTAACTGCTTCTTATCACATTCAGTGACATCATAAGATATCTGGACTCTTGATTAGGCCAGGATACTTCCAAGTTAAAAACATTTTTAAGGATTCTGTGAGTTTTCTTCCTTGTGCTTGAAGGAGATTGAAATACTTAGGTGAGTTACTGGGTTCCAGGAGCATCTCCCAAGGTTGGGTTTAAAGGTGAAATTGTAGAAGTGTTTAACCATTTATTCAGCAAAAAGTTACTGAAATGTAAACCCACACAGCCCGCTAGAATGCAGGCACTCCAAGGACAAGATTTGTGTGGTTCATTCATTGCTGTGTCTCCACTGCTTTGAACAGTGACCAGCTCAAGGAATTTTTGGTGAACCAATAAATGAGAGCCCTGGGGCTCTTATTTATTTATATAGCCATGGGGCTACAGATGTACAAATAACTATGAAAAAAATGGAAGCATGGAAGAAGGAAGATCTTAGACAGTGTGAGGGAGTCACAAAAACCTCCATAAAGAAAGTGACTCTTGAGCTGAGGCTTGAAGAAAGCCCAAGAATTTTCAAATGGATAAATGATGGAATCTCAGAGAGAGAAGCTAGTAAGAACAAAGGAGACACAGAAGTAAGATAGCATGGTATGTTCCAGGAATTATAAATAGTGGTGGCTAGGGAGTGTAGGAAATAATTGGGCAAAATGTCAGAAATCAGATCATGGATAACAACTCTCTGTGACCTGCTAAAGAGTCTAGACTTCATCCTTTGGGCAATAGGTGAGCCACTACAGAGATGTGAGTAGGAAAGTGGCAGGAAAGGTTTAGAGAGGTCTCTCTGGAGGGCAGATTTGAGAGAGTAAGATGGAGGCAGGAAGACATAGGTCATTGTAGTGGCTTAGTGAATGGGAAAGGAGAGGTGTGTAAGGCAGGGCAGTGCAGTGGAATGGTGAACAGGTGGTCTTGATATATTTTTAAGAAGTGAAATTTATATAACTTGGGTACAAAAGAGAGTGAAGGGCTAAGAGTTTCTCCTAGGTTATTGATTTGAGCATCTAGATCAATGGGAAGGAAGGGGTTTGCTGATGAGAAGATGAGGAGATTAATTTCCCATGTCTGCAGAACATCTAACTGTAGATGTTCAAGAAGCATTTGAGTACTCAAGTCCAGAATTGGAGAGAGCTCGGGATGGAGGTGTGACTGGGAAGAGATCAACATGGTAGTGACATTACATGGCTCACCATGGAGAATGGGAAGCAAAAGGGCCTGTGAGCAGAACCCCAGGAAACACCAAGATTTAAGTGACAGGCACAGAGAAAAGAAGGACCAGGAAAGAGGAATACCACAAACCAAAGAGAGGAGGTTTTGAGAATGTGTAAGCCCTCATCAGTGCCAAGTGAATATAGAGATCATTGGATTAGGAACCAGTTGAAGGTAATAGGTGGTAAAACAAGGGACACCAGACAGGGTCCAGTGGGTCACAAAGGAAATGAATGGTTTTAAAATGAAGGCAGCAGGTATAGACTCTTTGTTGTAGATATTCAGTTGCCAACTGTGAAAGCAGAAGATAGAATGGGACTTAGAGAAATACATAACCTTGAGAATTTTTTGTTTGCTTTTTGTTGTTTTGGTTTTCATTAAAGGTGGAACATACCTGTGGGAAGGGAAAATAATTAGGAGGGATAGAGAGTAAAGATATAGGCAAGAGAATTTTTAAAAGTTCTTTTTAATGGAAACAAGTTATAGGATTTAGTTTAAAGAGAGAGGGATTAGTCTTGGAAAGAAGGAGGATCTGAGGGCATGATGAAGGTTGATGTAGATAAGTAGCCTAATGGGATTTGAAGCAACTAGATTTGTTGCCTTAGAGTAGATGGCTTTTCTGACACGATTCAGAAAAAAAAAGAGAAAATGTCTTAGGAACCACAGATTCATGAATGTCTCTTCATCCTCTTCCTTCTTCAGCCTAGAGATGCCAGCAGAAAGCATGGGCTTTGGAACTCGACCCCTTGGGTTTACAAGATGGTTATACTATTTACTGCCCATGCAACCTTGGGGAACTTTCTTCACTTCTGTGTACCACAGGTTGTTTCATCTGAAAAGGGGATATAATAAGCAACACTAATTACTGTATAGAGTTGAAGTGAAGTGTTAGTCACTCAGTCATGTCCAACTCTTTTCGACCCCATGGACTGTAGCCCACTAAGCTCCTCTGTCCATGGGATTCTCCAGGCAAGAATATGGGAGTGAGTTGCCATGCCCTCCTCCAGGGATCTTCCCGACCCAGGGACCAAACCCAGGTCTCCTGCATTGTAGGCAAATTCTTTACTGTCTGAGCCCTGGTGGCTAACATATAGAGTTGGGTGAGGGATAAATAATATACAGGTAAAACACTCAGATCAGTGCTTGGTAATTGTGGGCACAAAATAAATGCTAGCCCTTATGATCTGGGGAACGCTAGTAGGCTCGCCAGGCATGGAAAGCAAGCACAATTCAGGGAGGAAGACACCAAGATTTATAATATAGAAAGGAAACTTCTATAAAGCAAAGTCATTGTTAAGTGAACAGAAGTCTAACTTGAATCGTAAAAACAGAAAGTTGCAGCCTCTCAATCAATTCCAATTCTTGAGTCAGTTTACAGAGATCCTTGAATGGTGGGGGTGGGAGGGACACTGGGTCCCAGTGAGGAAGAACCACAGGACACCACCCAAAATTTTGCTGTTAATCTTATCCCAGTTTTTCTTAAAGGGACCTACAGCTTTTTACCACGGTAACTACACCAGGGAAAATGAAATATTCAGAGGACTTAGGGACTACTGGATACTGATTGATTCTAAGCTGACACTAATTCCAAGAGACCCAAAAGTTTACTGTGGTCCACCACTCAGAGTAGGGGCTTATGGAGGCTAGGTGGTTAATGGAATCTTAGCTCATGTCTACAGCGCTTGGGTCCCTGAACGCAGCCTGTGGTTATTTCCTCAGTTCTGGATACATAATAGTAATAGACATGCTCAGCAGCTGGCAGAATCCCAACCCCTACCCTGGTTCCCTGGCCTGTGGAGTGAGGCTGTTATCATGAGAAAGGCTAGGTGAAAGCTGCTCATACTGATTCTATCAAGGATAGTCGTGGTTTAGTTGCCAAGTCTTGTCAACTCTTGCTACACCATGGACTGTAGCCCTGCCAAGCTCTTCTGTCCGTGGGCCTTCCCAGACCAGAATACTGGAGTGGGTTGTCTTTTCCTTCTCCACTACCAAGGATAACTGTAAACCAAAAGCAGTACGGTATTCTTGGAGGGTTTCCAGAGATGAGTGCCACCAACAAGGACCAGAAAGATGCAGAGGCTGTGAGCCTCAGCACATCCCCATTTGACTTGCCCATTTTGTCTCTGCAGAAGACAGATGGGTCTTGGTGAATGTGGATAATAGTGCAAGCTTAACCAGGTGCTGACTCCAGTTACAGCTACTGAATCAAATGTGTTGTCATCACTTGAGCAAGTAACACACCTCCTGGCCCCTGGTGTGTGGCTGTCGACCTGCAGGTGCCTTTGTGTCTGCCCTTTCCACAGACATGCCAGAATCCCAGAATCAGTGTGCTTTCAGCTGATAAGCCCCACAGCACACCTTCACTGTCCTATGTCAGGGCTTCAGCGGATCCCCAGCTCTGTGTTTTATGTAGTTTGCCTTTTCCTTCCACAAGGTATCATTACCTGGATGACATTATGCTGATTGGACTTGGCAGACAAGAAGTAGCAACTACTCCAGACTTATTAGTAAGAAATGTATATGTCAGAGGATGGTAAATAAATCAAACTAAAATTCAGGGGCTTTCTATCTCTGTGAAACTCCTAGGCATCCGGTTGTATGAAGCATGTCAAGGTGAAAGATAATTTGCCATGTGGCCCCTCCCACAACCAAGAAAGAGGCACAATGCCTAGAAGGCCTTTTTAGATTTTGGAGGCAACGTATTCCTCCAGCCCCATGGTTGAGTGAATTGAAAAGTTGCTTGTTTTGAGTGGGGCCCAAACAAGAGAAGGCTCAGCAATGGGTCCAGGTGGTTAGAAAGCTACTCTATCATTCAGACCATTTGAGCCAACAGATCCAGTGGTGCTTGAAGTGTCAGTGCCAGACAGGGATGCTGTTTAGAGCCCTCTTCCTAGGTAGCACTAGTGGTAAAGAACTCACCTGCCAATGTGGGAGACGTAAGAGACACAGGTTCGATCCCTGAGTTCGAAAGATCCCCTGGAGGAGGGCATGGCAACCCACTGCAGTATCCTTGCCTGGAGAATCCCATGGACAAGAGGAGCCTGGCAGGCTACAGTCCATGGGGTCGCAAAGAGTTGAACACAACTTAAGTGTCTTAGACACACACATGCACGCAGGCCTCTACAAGTGCATCACAACACAACGTGGCTATTCTCTGTGGTCAGATAACTGCTTTCCTTCTGGGGAACAGCTCTTGACCTCCTACCTTAGTAGAGACTGAACAGTCAACCATGGCTCACCAAGTTACCATATGACATGAGCTGCCCACCATGAACTAAGTGTTATCTGACCCACTGAGGTATAAAGCTGAGTATGCTTGAAAACACTTTATCATCAGATGGAAGTGGTACCTACATGATCAAGTCCAAGCGGTCCCTGATGGCACAACTAAGTTACATGAGGAAGTGGCATATGTTCCCGCAGTCCCCACTCCTGCTGTCCTGTCTCGTAGGAGTTCCCTATCATCAGCTGACAAGACTCAGGTCTGGTCCACAGAAGGTTCTGCACGGTATGCAGTTACCACCCCAAAGTGGACAGCTGCAGCACTCCAGTCCCTTCCTGAAATCTCTCTGAAGGACAATGGTAAAGAGGAATCTTACTGGTGGAGGAACTCTGAGCAGCGCACCTGGTTGGTCCCTCTGCTTGGAAGGAGAAATGGCCAGGCAGACAATTAAATACTGACATATAGGCTGTGGCCAGTGGTTTGACTGGATGGTAAAGGACTGGAAAGAATTCAATGGGGAAATTACTGATGAGGAAATTTGGGGATGAGGTCTGTGGAGAGACCTCTCTGAATGGGCAAAACACAAAACCTGAAGAAATTTGTTTCCTAGCCTAGGGTGAATGCTTACCAAAGGATGACCTCAGCAGAGGAGGATTTTAATCATCAGGTGGATAGAAATACTCATTCAATGGCTACTAGTCTGTTTTCCCAAATAGCCTGTCATCGCCCAATAAGCTCATGAACAAAGGGGCTCTGGTGGCACAGATGGAGGGTATGTGAGGGCTCAGCAACATGGATTCACCAAGGCCAGCCTGGCCACAGCTGCTACTGAGTGCCCATCTGCCAACACTGAGTCCTGGCTATGGCGCCATTCACCAGGGTGATCAGCCAGCTGTCTGGTCAGCTGCAGGTTGATTACATTGGACCTTTTCTGTTATGGAAGGGGCAGCATTTTGTACTTACTGGAATAGACATTTACTCTGGATACAAATTTGCCTTCCCTGTGTGCAGTGCTTCTCATAAAACTACCATCTGTGGACTTACAGAATGCCTCCCCACCATCATGCTGTCCCACACAGCAGGGCTTCTGATCAAGGATCTCACTTCACAGCCAAAGAAGTGCAGCAGTGGGCCCCTGCTTACTGGTGTTACCATGTTCCCCGCTAGTCTGGAACAACTGGCTTGAATGTTGAAATGGTCTTTTGAAGACTCAGTTATGGTGTCGGCTGTGTGGCAATATGTGGCAGGGCCAGGGCAAGGCTATACATGCTGTGAATCAGCAGCCAATATATGCGCTGTTTGTCTGAGATCCAGGATCCACAGGTGGAATAAGTGGTGGGAATGGCAGTGGCAGCACCCCTAGTGATCCACTAGCTACATTTTTGCTTCCTATTCCTACATCCTTATCCTCTGCTGGTCTAGAGGTCTTAACTCCAAAAAGAGGAAGGCTTTCACTAAGAGATGCAACAAAGATTCATTGAACTGGAAGTTAAGACTGCTGCCCAATGCCTCCGAATCAACAGGCAAAGAAGAGAGTTGCTCAGCTGATTTGGGAAATAATCCTGACCACCAAGAGGACATTGGACTAGTATTCCACAATGCAGGTAAGGAAGAGTATGCTTGGAATTTCAGAGATCCCTCAGGCCATCTCTTAGTATTACCGTGCCCTATGAATAGGTCAGTGGAAAACCAGGACAACTCAATCCAAGTAGGACTAGTAATGGCTCAGACCCTCTAGCAATAAGTTTAGATCATCCCACCAGCTGAAATTGGTGCTGAAAGTAAAGGGAATATGATATGGATACGGGATAAAGGTAGTTATAAATACCAGTTACAACCACATGACCAGTTAAAAAACTAAGGGCTGAAATTGTCATGCATATTTACTCTTTATTTTGTTATAGTTATGTGTGAGTGAATTTGTTTTCTTCCCTCTCTTATCTCCTTATCATTAGTATAAGATGCATAGACTTTATATCATAGTGTTTAAGTGTTGTTAACCTAAGTCATAGTATTTT
>NW_011494899.1:6617235-6618815 GCF_000754665.1 Bison bison bison | reverse complement strand
TTAGTTATGAGCTTTCAAGGGGAAGAATAAACATGACCCAAGGATTTTGATCTCCTCTTCGAGGGAGGGGGTTAGTGCATTTTAGGTTGAATGCAGGATAGTTACACTGGGTGGAATTATGATTTTGTTACTGATTTCATTTGGAGATTGTATGGTTTAAGGAGATGCATGTGGATGCCGAGTTGACAAAGGGTGCAGCTGTGATGGTTAATTTCACTTGATCGGGCCACAGGATGCCCAGATATTCAGTCAAACATCCTTCTAGGTATTTCTTTGAGGGTGTTTTTGAATAGGACTAACATTTAAATTGGTAGACCGAGTAAAGCAGATTGCCCTCTCTAATGTGGGTGAAATTTGCAAATTATCTTTTATCTGAATTTGCTTTGCTTTTTCCTCTCTTGGATCTTACCTTGGGTAAGCTGTGTCTCTCTCTGTCATGTATCAGTGACTTCAGGCTAGCATTCATGGGAATGTAACCAATACATAAAACATTCAGGAGACTTCCCTGTCAGCATAAGATTGTCCAAATGCATGCAGGGGTCCCCCCAATAGGCACACTGTCCTCACAACACCCATTCAGCTGTTGGCTGGCGACAATGTTCAGATTCCTCTCTTGACCTATTCCCAGATGGTTCTAACCAGTCCTTTTCATTTCATTTGTATATTTGTATAATGCAATGAAGCATATCCTTGCTGGGACTGCAGAGCAAATTGGTGGCATGCCTTCTGAGAGTTCCAGGGTTGTCATGGGCATGATACTGTGCTATGCTATGCTATATGCTAAGTCACATCAGTCATGTCTGACCCTGTGCGACCCCATAGACGGCAGCCCAACAGGCTCCCCTGTCCCTGGGATTCTCCAGGCAAGAACACTGGAGTGGGTTGCCATTTCCTTCTCCAATGCATGTAAGTGAAAAGTGAAAGTGAAGTCGCTCAGTCGTGTCCGACTCTTAGTGACCCCATGGACTGCAGCCCTCCAGGCTCCTCCATCCATGGGATTTTCCAGGCAAGAGTACTGGAGTGGGATGCCATTTCATTCTCCGGATAGCAATACCCTGCTGTAACTAAAAGTCAGTTCTAAACTCCCCAGGGAGTTCCAGAGGATGCATGTTCTTCATTCTTTTGGATACATAGCAGACACCCAGAGTGTCCTGAGGTGCCCTAATAACAAAATCTCATTCTCTTCACATACCAGGGGGAGAAGAGGACCAGGTTGGTTCTATATCTTTAGTGATTCGATGAAATCTCTCTCTGATTGAAAGTCATCTTTTTCATAACACTGAAAAGATGTAATATTAGCTTAATCATTCCCAAATGAATCCTGAAAAATATTTGGAAACAGTACATTTATACAAAATCATTTCAGTGTTACTAGAAAGTTTCAGCCATTTGCTATAAACTTGTACTTTTAAGTGGCGACCATGTGGTCTGCCTTCAGAACATCCAGTTCTTTCTTTTTTATAGAATTAAAACCCCTGACACGTGTTTTAAGACCTTAAGAAAACCTTTAGTGCTTAGCAAAATGCAAAACCTGGCATGGCCATAAAGAAAATATATTTGATTTTACCCCTTGAAGGCAT
>NW_011494899.1:6606340-6617135 GCF_000754665.1 Bison bison bison | reverse complement strand
ATACTGTCTGTAAGAAAACTAAAATGGCAGCTGGAACTTCTTCCCAGAAGTCTCTGGGAAAAGACATCTAAGGTCACTTCTTATTCTCCGCCAGGGTACCAAGAAAGCAGCTTACCCACCCTCCCCCTCCCCCCTCAACTAAAGCTAAGAGCCGTGGGGAGAGATCGAACTCCCAACAGAGCCTGTCTTGATTGAGGAAGTTAACACTTCAAGAAAAGGAATTCTGTCTTCTTGCAGGGCTCTTGAAAAGGATCCTTGCCAAACGCAACCCCAAATTAGAAAAACTCCTTTTCCTAAGACTTAGGAATTAGTCACCAACTTGTATTAGCATTCGGACCTGTGAAGAATTGCATCAAATCATGCAGCCTAAGAGGCCTACTTTCAAAAATACAACCAATTTCAAAATGAGAGTCTACACGGGAAATCAAGAAGGTTCAGGTGCCAGGGAGAGATGGTGAAATTCACATTGGATGTACCACACTGGAATCTAGCACCTGTGAGATGATGAACAAGAGATGCTAAGAGGGTAATTCTCTTTTGGGAACATGAGGGAGATAGATTTTCAGTTCCAGGATTAAACTCAGGGTTTAATCCTACATTGAAGGGCATCACTGATGTGTCATTAGCAACATATTCCTACCAGTCTGGCCTTAGCTTCTCTGGATTTGGGGAAGTGTTTGAGGAAAAAAAAAAAAGGTTGTTGGGGTGGGAAATAGTTGTAGAATGATTTAAACAACCTCCCTTCACATAACCTCTGTTGTGTGTTGGTTTTTGTGTGTCCAGTAGACTGCTTTGCACAAAAGAAACACTCTATACATACTCAATGAGAAGACTCTTGAGAGTCCCTTGGACTGCAAGGAGATCCAACCAGACTACCCTAAAGGAAATCAGTCCTGAATATTCATTGGAAAGACTGGTGCTGAAGCTGAAACTCTAGTACTTTGGCCACCTGGTGCGAAAAACTGACTCACTGGAAAAGACTCTGATGCTGGGAAAGATTGATGATGGAAGGAGAAGGGGACAACAGAGGATGAGATGGTAGATGGCATCACTGACTCGATGAACATGAGTTTGAGTAAGCTCCAGGAGTTGGTGATGGACAGGAAAGCCTGGCATGCTGCAGTCCATGGGATGGCAAAAAGGGACACGACTGAGTGACTGAACTGAACTGAATTTTGTATTTATATAGGCTCATGCATTGGCCAAAAGTATTTTAGTGCAATTTGATTCCTTTCAAAGAAATTAAAAATGAGCAAATGTGAGAGGAAGATTGATCTAATTTGGACACATGATATCATTTTAAAAGTATCCATGCCTTTCTTAATTACTAGTCAATTTAGTGATCCAAGGGACAAAGGAGCTGTATACCGTGAAATGAAGCAAAGGCGATTCAGGCTGTAACAGGATGTTGAAATTGAAGTTATGACCAGGTCCCAACATTCAGTCAATGGAAAAATTCCAAAAGGAGATACCACCAATTGAATGTTTACAAAGGAAATGATCCTGAAGAATGGTCAATGAATTTTTTACCTCTCAGCCAGATCAAGACTATGAAAAGGGAGGAGTGGCAGGTGATCTATTATTTCTTTGCCTCTAGAGAGAGACTGGGAGGAAAGCATTGTGTAGCTGGGAGCAGAGTCTGACCCTTTCCCAGGGAACCTGTAAGATGATGAAGGTTGTTCATCATTTTCATGCTGGGTAAGGAAAGAACTCCCTAATGGGATTAGCCTGTACTCCCAGGGCATGTTGGCAGAAAGGAGGCAAGAGGATTTTCTAAGGACCAAACATTCACTAACCCAGAGAAAGAGATGGGTTGTTTCTGATCCTAGAGGTACAGGGGGATCCCAGCAGCAAGAATCTGGAGCTGGGCACTTTGGTGAGGGAGGAGTTAAGAGCAACCACTCAGTGAAAGTCACTCAGTTGGGTCTGACTCTTTGTGACCCCATATACTATAGAAGAGCAACCACTCAAAAGAGATGTATATTGTGTCCACATCTGCCAGAATCAAAGGAATTGCAGGGAGAGGAACCCAGTGCAAAACATCTTGTGAACCTATTGAAATACCTCCATAGAGACAGAATCTGCCAGGCCCAGAGAACAGGAAGCCACGCAATGCAGTTCCATTAAGGCTTTTCTTCACCACTCCTTTCTAACCTTCGAGGGGGCAAAAACGGATGGCCAGCTAGGAAGTGGGTGGAGAAGAAATGCATACGGTAGAAAAATATAGGAGAAATCAACCAACCTTCCCCTATCTGATTGCAGTTTTCCAAATATACTCAATATATATTTCTGAACTATATGCACACTGAAGAAAGAGGAAGCAGCCCTGTGTCACTTTAGGATGTGTTAATGATACCTTAGACTTATTAAACTTTCTAATCTGAGACTATGTTCTCAATTTAAAGTAGTGGTACAACTGCTCATTACCTAAGTGTGTACAGAAAGTTCATGGGGCATAACCACAGGAAGATTTTGGTTTGGGGGAGATGCTCATTAAGAAAAATATAAAATTGTGCTTATAGGAAAAGAAATCACAACAAATCACAGATTTTTAAAAGTTGACAAATAACACATATATCACAAAGAAAAATTTTTGTTAGCTGCCTGGCACATTGATATAATATTTTTTCTAACTGAGTTTTGATTGAATATTTTTTGATAGTTTCTTCATATGACAATGGTAAATATTATTTATTTTCTGAAAAGAGAATGGAAAAAAAATGTACTGATAAGCTTTATTTATAGTAGCAATACAGGTTTGTACTTAACAAGAAAGAGGTGTAATGATAAATATTATTTCCTTTGTTTTCCCATTTATAAAAAAAAAGAAAAATAATAAATGCATGTGACATTTATAATTATATAAACTGCATTTCCAAGTTTGTTGTGAGTAAGGATCTCTGAGAACTGAATCTTTTGCTTACAGCCTTATGTGTGTGTGATGATTAGAAAAGTTTTCAACAGACTAGTTTCTGGTTCTGTATGGTCATACCTAGTTAGCTCTGTCCTACCCAGGTACTGTATGACATATTCCTATCTAGATAATGTCTGGTTTGAGTCATTGTTGGAACACCAGTTAGTCAGCCTGGCAAGCAGTAGAAGCAAAATTCAGACACTGTCCTGCCTTCATGGAGCTTTCAGCCTGCTAGGCAGAGACAGAAGAATCAATTGACCACATGAAAAAGATGGGAGATGTGTTTCAGAGGCAGGGAGAATTGCTCTCTAAGAATGCACAAGGAAGGAATTATTCTTTGATAATCATTATGTAATGCATGGTGGATTAAGTGTGAAACAAGAGACCCAGGTCACACGGGCAGTCACAGAAAACCTGTCCAACTCTATCTTAAAGCCCTCGATTGAATAATGGAGGCCCTCCCCTCTTCCTGAATCTCATTTCTCTCTCTGAACTTTGTATTGGTCTTTTCTCATTAGTGTCTCATTGTCAGGCACTACTGGGATTTACTCTGTTCAGCCAATAATGTTGTAAGCAGGGGGAACACAAGAAAGACAGAGCCCCATCTGGCTTGGGTCTTAGAAGACTCCGTTGAACTCAAGCTACCTCTTGGCATCTCAGAGCCCTCTTGCTGGGCTTCTTTACAAATTGAACAAGCTTTCACAATCACCTTCTAATTCTGTGCCCTTATCCCATCGCTAAAACAACTTCCACCCCATAATACATCATGGGGGATGGGCATCATCAAGAGAGGCAGGATGAATGAATCAACAAAGGAACATTTGCCTTAAATTGTGGTGTGTTCCGCCCCCCCCCCTCCAGAGAATGTATCTTGCTCTTGTGAGCCCTTGGTACACTTGACATTCTGTAATTCCAGGTAACCAGTATTTACAAACCTACTTCTCTGTGTGCAGCACATCAGCTGCTTCATAAGTATCTGAGGTGCTTGTTTAAAATAGATACCGAGCTTCACTCAGGAAGAACTTCTCAGTGAATCTGGGGACTGGGACCTGGGAATATGATGCTTGTTTAAAATACAGATACCAAGCTTACTCTGAAACAACTTCTCAGTGAATCTGAGGGCGGGGACCTGGGAATATGAATTTTTACTTAGTCTTTCAGGTGAATGTTTTGTAGATTAAAGTTTTAGAATAGCTACCCTAGGATAGTGCATAGATGACCTTCCCAACGTCCAGCATCAAGAAGGCACTGGATACCCAGACCATATGACACCAACATGACAACTATAGACAAGGGAGGAATCTCAGCCCCATAAAATAATCCATGGAGGAAACTATAGAATATTCTAAATTAAAAAGGCAGCAGCATGAATAAAATGGCACAGGTACAAGTTGATTCTTTACAGTGTTTTTGAAATAACAAGTGTCCACATACAAGGTTCGGATGAAGCAAACTATAGCAGTCATGAAAAGAAATACTGTGCAGTTTTATAAAAGAATAGAAAAGTAGATACTGTTTAGATTTGTTATTAAGTTAAAAAGGCAAAATCCCAAGTATATATATGGCATATATATGATATTCAGTCTTTCACATGAGAAAAGAGGGAAAGTAAAATATATGTTCATGTTTGCTTGTGTTCCCATAAAGAGGATAGAGAAGAAATCAACAAAAGTGCCAAGGCACATTGTTTGCAGTAACAGCCTTATCTGCTCACACTTCTCTTTATCTACTCTCCATGAGTTGTGCCTTCCACACTGTCTCTGGACGTGGCCATATAATTTCCTTTGGCCAATATGAAGCAAGCAGAATTTGGGAGCTGCCTTCTCTAGCTGCTCGTGCAGTACCGAGTGCTATGTGAAAAAGCCTGGGCTAGCATGATGGATGGTGAAAGACATATGACCCAGCTGCCTACCTCATATCCCAACCCCTAAACTAGCTAGCAACATGTCAACTGCAGAGTGGCATAGAATGAGAGACTTACTGTAGGGTTTAAATGTTGTAAAACTGGAAGTCATTAGTCAAAGACCACAAAGAAGAGCTAATAAACACTATCGAATCCTGCTGCTTTTCTATCTGATGCTATTCCTGAAAGTCATCCAAGGTCAGCAGCGTAGATTATTCAAAAGAAAAAGTGAACCCAAAGCAAGAGAGATGGAGGCCAACCTGGAAGCCGTGTCTGTCTTCCATTCCATCTACTCCCTTTGCTGTGGAGCCATGCGTGTGCCTGGCCCAGGCCTCAGGGAGGCAGAAGGAGGGGATCCATGGAAGCTGTAGGAGCTGTGGGTCTTGCTGCTGCCTCATAGCAGAAGGCTGAGCCTGTGGATCTGTGACAAAGCACATGGGCTAATTGGTCCCTCAGGCTCTGTACCAGTGTTCCAAGCATAATGACTCCCACTTCACTTCCACCCCCAAATATCTTGCAAATATCCTGTGTTGTCACTGGGACGACCCAGAGGGATGGTATGGGGAGGGAGGAGGGAGGAGGGTTCAGGATGGGGAACACATGTATACCTGTTGCGGATTCATTTTGATATTTGGCAAAACTAATACAATTATGTAAAGTTTAAAAATAAAATAAAATTAGAAAAAAAAATAAAATTAAAAAAAAAAAGAATTATACAGGGAAGGGAATTCTAAGACATGTAGTTGCAATTCACCTAAGCGAATACAGTATGACCACACTAGCCTAGATCACCACTTTCCACCATGACCCCAGAAGCACGGAGGGTACTCAGGTCCACCAAGGTCACCAAGCCCCCAAAAAACTGTTTAGTTCACAACAGAATCACAAGCTAAATTGTTGCTTTAAGCCAATAAGTTTGTTGCACAGAAAAGCTGATATAATCGGATATCTAAAAATGATGAGATGAGTGGATAACTGTAGTTAGAGACAGGGTAGGAGCTAGACCTCTCAATGTATGCCTTATTCTATAAGACATCATTTAGGTTTTTGAACCATGTAAATGCACGTGAGAAAAAAGTTAATTTTAAAACCATCTGAAGGGACTGTAGGATGCCAGTGGGTACCTGTTGCACAAGACACTATTTAAAGGGGTGTAGGTGTAATTCAGAGAAACAGAAGAGGTGTGTATAAGGCAGTTGAGGCCCGCCAGTCATGTACATCTCAGATACAGAGCAACCATCCACCCAGCTCCCTGTCAGCAGGCTTCTCAGAATCCACCTGTAATCTCTTTTTCGTCCTTTACTCCAACCTGTGATCAAGGCTTTGGTTCCATCTCTGAGTATCTCTGAAATATGCTGTCTTCTTTTTGTCTCCACCACCATCACTGCTGTTGTTCAGTCACTGAGTCATGTCTGATTCTTTGAGACCCTATGAACTGCAGCGCGTCAGTCTTCCCTGTTCTTCACTGTCTCCCTGAATTTGCTCATTTCCTACTCACACTGACTCATGTCTATCGAGTCACTGATGCCATCCAGCCATCTTATCCTCTGTTGCCCCCTTCTCCTCTTGCCCTCAGTTCTTCCCAGCATCATGGTCTTTTCACATCAGTTGGCCAAAGTATTGGAACTTCAGCTTTAGCATCAGTCCTTCCAATGAATATTCAGGACTGACTTCCTTTAGGATTGACTGGTTTGATCTCCTTGCTGTCCAAGGAACTCTCAAGAGTCTTCTCCAACACCACAGTTTGAAAGCATCAATTATTTGGCACTCAGCCTTCTTTATGGTCCAACTCCCAAATCTGTACATGACTACTGGAAAAACCGTAGTTTTGACTACATAGACTTTTGTCGGCAAAGTGATGTCTCTGCTTTTTAATACACTGTCTAGGTTTGTCATAGCTTTTCTTCCAAGGAGCAGGTGTCTTTTAATTTTGTGGCTGCAGTCACCATCTGCAGTGATTTTGGAGCCCAAGAAAATAAAATCTGTCACTGTTTCCACTTTTTCCCCATCTATATGCCATGAAGTGATGGGACCAGATGTCATGATCTTTGTTTTCTGAATGTTGAGTTTTAAGCCAGCTTTTTCACTCTCCTTTTTCACCTTTGTAAAGAGGCTCTTCGGTTCCTTGTCACTTTCTGCCATTACTGTGGGCCAGACTATTCCAACAGCTCATATCCCTGCTTCCATATTGCCTGTCTGCAGTCCATTCTCTGTATTAATAGGAGGAATAGCCTTAAAATAGAAACTGAATCATGTATTGGGTATTTAGCAGTGAGGATGGCAGTGTCCTAAGCTCTTTCACATCCAACTGGAGAGGGGAGGAGACAATATATCAACAAACAAATCACACAGTTTCAGATGGTGATATGTGCTGTACAGAATATAGAAAAGCGAAGTCACTCAGTCGTGTCTGACTCTTTGCAACCCCATGGACTGTAGCCTGCCAGGCTCCTTCATCTGTGGAATTTTCCAGACAAGGATTCTAGAGTGGGTTGCCATTTCCTTCTCCGGGGGATCTTCTCACCCCAGGGATCAAACCCAGGTCTCCTGCACTGCAGGCAGACTCTTTACTGTATTAGCCACCAGGGAAGCCCACAGAATATAAGACAAGGTGATACAATAGAGAGTAACTGGAAGGGTATCTGAGTGGTCAGATAAGGTTTCTCTAGATTGGACTGTGGACTAAGTGAGAGAGGATTCCCAAGCAGGGGGAGAGCAAGTTCAAAGGCCCTGGGGTACACAGCCAAGGGACTGAAAGGCCAGCACTGCTGGAGCAAAGTCCTCAATGAAACCAGGAAGATGACACCTGCCCCCAAATTATTATACTGTTATGTTGCAAAGATGGGCGAGGCACATTTGGGAAAGAAAAGCCCAATAAAAATACCATGGGTGTGCTGTTTCATTTTTGTTGCACCATCCTAATGTAATTCAGTGACAGAGACCAGATGAAGCCCCATGACATCCTACTGACTTGGCTGTGGACCCCAATCACTACACCATGGTACCCTTGGAGAATCTAGGCCTGAACTTTCCTGGTGAGTACTGGATAGACTTTGCATGGATGCAGTTCCTGATACCCTGTAGGCACTCAGGATTATCTTTTGAATACATGAATAAGTGGTGTCCCAGAGTGTGGCCTATAGTAGTGATTCTCAGCCCTGGCAGGCTCATTGGAATCATCTGGGACTTTCCTGGTGGCTTAGCAGTAAAGAAACTGCCTGTCAGTGCAGGAAACACAGGTTTGATCCCTGGTCCAGGAAGATCCCACATACCTAGGGGCAATTGGACCCATGCTCGACAGCTATTATTCAGCCTGTGCTCTAGAGCTGGGGAACCACAACTACTGAGCCCTTTGGGCCACCACCACTGAAGCCCTTATGTCCTAGAGCCCATGGAGCAGCAAGGGAAGCCACCGCAATGAGAAGCCCAAGCACCATGACTAGAGAGTAGCCATTATGCCACACTACTAGAGAAAAGCCTATGCAGCAACAAAGACCTGGCACAGCCAGAAGAAATACACAAAATGATTTAAAAAAAAACAAAGAAAAATCATCTGGAAGGCTTTTTGAAAAACAAGGCATTTTGAAAAATGCCCAAGGCCACCCTCCAGAGATGCTCATTTAACCATGTATCAGATCTGGGGTGGGGTCCAGGCTTTTGTAGATTTAAAAGATACCCAGGTGACTCTAGTGTGTTCAGGACTGGGGACCCTGGACTTTCCAGTCCTTTCTGATGCAATTGCAGTTCTCCAGGAGGAAGATTATGGTGATGAGCACCATAGTGATTACAGAGGAGGTAGTGAGATGTGGTTGAACTTGAGCTAGACAGGATATACAGCTGAGGCCAGCCTAGTGAGAATGTGCCTGAGATCATAGGCTTTATCAACTTACTTAAACAACACACATTTTCTAATTACAAAATAGCATAGCTCTCTCTCTGGGCTTTCCTGATGACTCAGATGGTAAAGCGTCTACCTGCAATGCAGGAGACCTGGGTTTGATCCCTGGGTTGGGAAGATCCCCTGGAGAAGGAAATGGCAACCCACTCCAGTACTTTTGCCTGGAAAATCCCATGGCCAGAGGAGCCTCATAGGCTACGGTCCATGGGGTCGCAAAGAGTTGGACATGACCGAGCGACTTCATTTTACTTTCACTTATAGCTCACTTCTTAGATGCCTCATCAGTCCATGATATTATAAAAGACTCTATAGAAATCAGTGCATGAGTTTTCACTAGCTCCTCTCTGAACTTAGCATTTTATTTAAATGAAAGATCTGCTCAAAGATAGATGTTTCTGGACATAGGCCTCTTCTCATTGTTTTCCTGTCTTCCTCTGTTCCTTCTGCTTCAGTTCTCTTCCTTTCTCCATTTCTTTTCCTCTATAATCTTACCACTTTCTCTTCCCCCAGTGCTTTCTAAAATGCTTCCTCAAATATTTGAAAGTTTTTTGTGTGTTTTGTTTTGTTTTACTCCAAAACTTGGACACTTCTCTGCATAGCATTGTGGGCAATCTATGGATAAGAAAAAAAAAAAAAACCTGTTCATCCAAACATTCCATCTCCTCCTCATGCAAAGAGGCCACACAGATTACGCTTGGCCACAAATCCCAGATGATACTCTTGTCTTCTCAGACCAGAGAAATGGGGAGAAAATTGGAGTTCAGGCATTTGACCCTTCTCCAGACCTTGGAAGCTGCAAAGTCCCTGTGAAAACAATAGACTATCAAGGTATTCTGGGCATTTGGGGAAGATGGGTCATATGAAATTTTGAGTTTTGAGAGCCTCTAAACAAATCCCCTCTTCTGTCAATTAAACAATTGATTTATGAGGAGTGAAGTTGCCACGTGGTTTGGATACACCCTGCTCTGGGGATGAAAAGAGAAGGAAATGTGATTTTTTTTGGAAGACCTTTTAAACTGTTGGCTGTCTAGCACGGAGAATGAAATCTGGGTGCAGAAAGGATGGGGAGGGGATGGCGCTGATGCAGAGTGAAAGGATGGATTGGCCAGGATGCAGTGTCTGGCCCTAAGTAAAGCATTACATTGCTTGCAGCTGTGGGATGGTTTGGAGGTCCCATTTTCCTAGATTCCTTCAGGGTCTCCTTTCTTTCTGATGAGGTTGTAAGGAGCCACGGGGGCCTTCTTGGCATGGGGGTAAGGTAAGGACCTTCTTGGCACGGGGGCGTGCGTTTTGTGTTTCTGGGTGTAGATGTGAAACTCAGCAGACCTGACACTCTTCTGTGAAGGGAGGGTGAAGGGAAAAGGCCAGGTGGGACATGGCATGGCTATTACAATGACCACACAGCATACTCTGTCCTCCCCTGATTCCGCACTTCACATTTCTCCAGTGAAAAATTAGTGGGAGATGCTCACTGTGTCTGGCTTTCCTCATGATTTAAATGCTCTATGCTTCACCCAGGACACCTGTGTTTGTTGAGCAATAATAGAGGAGGCTTTTGAGAGGTTTGCAGAAGACCAGGCAGTGAAAGGGATGAGTAATGTAATGGAGGTTCCCCGTGGGGTTGAAAAGAGCATGTGGGAAGATGTCTCTGGGAGGAGGGGATAGAGAAGGATGGGCAGTAGGAAGAGCTAGCCTCTTTATTCACCCATTCAGTGATACTATGTCTATTTATTGAGCACCCTTGTGGCAAGGTGCTTTCCTTGCCTAGTGAGTACAGCACAGTGAATTCGGGAGACCTTGCCTTCCCCATTTTGCTCATCATATTCCTACTTATCTTCCTTGGAGATTTCCTGACTCCTAGGTGGGCATATTGCCCCCTCCTTTGTGCTCCAGTGGCCCTTCATGCAGACATCCCTCTGGTGTGTGCTAAGTTGCTTCAGTCATGTCCAGCTCTTTGCTATCCCATGGACTGTAGCCCACCAGGCTCCTCTGTCCATGGGATTCTCCAGGCAAGAATACTGGAGTGGGTTGCCATGTCCTTCTCCAGGGGATCTTCCTGACCCAGGGCTTGAACCCACAT
>NW_011494899.1:6603705-6606240 GCF_000754665.1 Bison bison bison | reverse complement strand
ATATTTGAAAGTGAAAGTGTTAGTTGCTCAGTCATGTCTGACTCTTTGCAACTCCATGGACGGTAGCCCACCAGTCTCCTCTATCTATTGGATACTCCAGGCAAGAAAGCTGGAGTGGGTTGCCATGCCCTTCTCCAGGGGATTTTCCTGACCCAGGGCTCTAACTCATGTCTCTTGTGTCTCCTGCATCAGCAGGGGTGCTCTTCACCACTAGCACCACCTGGGAAGTCCCATCCCTCTGGTCCCCACCACATTTATTATACTCTCATGTTCTGTTCACACATCTGTCTGCCTCATGAGATTCTGAGTTCTTCAGACAAGAATCAAGAATGCAAGAATCATGCATGTCTCCTGCTGTAGAAGTTGCTCAATAAATAACTTGATTAGTGGATTTGACAAACAGTGTTTAATTTGGAAAGGTAGATGGGTCTTCACATATTTATAAATATGATGATGATGATGATTTAATTCTCCACTCTGTTCCAGGCACTGAGGAGGCAGGTTTGAAAATGATATGTTTAGATGCATAGATTTTCTATTTTGTTCTCCAGTCAATCCGTGATGTCAGAACTATCCTATGGAGTATTGGCGGGTGGGTGAAAATCAGTGGTCATTATTTAGACATGGTCGATGCACTTTTTTTTTTTTTATTTAGTGTGATCCTTCCCTGATTCATTTTTCTCTCTTTCAAAGAGAGAGCCAAACCATGCCCTCAGCATGTGCCACATCTGGGAAGTACTCAACTGCGATGACAATGATAATAACAACTGGTATTTATTTGGTCTTTCCATGTGTCAAGATTTATTCTAAGAGCTTTGCATATTTCATTTCATTTATTACTCATGCAATCCCATGAGGCTGATAATACTATTATTCTAAAATGAAGAGACTGAGACACAAAGAGTTTAAGCCACTTATTCAAGGTCACACAGCCTAGGGGTTGGGTAGAAGCAGGATTCCTGCCAGGACAGTCTGCCTCCAGAGATTCTGCTCTCAACTTCCCTGCAAACTGTGTCCCCTATTTGGCTGTTGACCCTATGGGGAGTTTTTGCATAAGGAGGAATCCAAACACATCACCTCTTGTGTTGAAGATCTGTTGTTAAAGACATTTCTTGAATTGACTTTCCCTCACCTACTCTAAATACTTGGCATCACCCCATCTCAAAAGTCATCTTTGATCTCTTCCAGACTTAGCCAGATGTTGCTTTTGTATTTTCACAAAACCCTTTGCTCTTATTTTTCATGTGGCATCAACTGTGATGGTCTAATTTCTCGTCTGTTTCCCCCTAGAGTCTGTGAGTTCCTTAAAAACAGAAACGTATCTGTCAGTGCCTAGAGCCTATTGCTCAACAAATATTTGTGTAATTAATTAAGAAAAAACTGCAGTTTACTTACAACTTCTCAAGAACCTTACTAAAAAGAATGCTGATTTCTAGCTGTATTTTTTCATTCATTATTTTATCCAATCATTTATTCATTTTTCAATAGGTATTTATTGAGACAGAGTCTTTCTAGGGGTTGAAGTGATAAGATATACATGATTCCTGTCCATAAAGGGCTACTACAGAAGACATTAATCAGAATTGTCTAATTACAAAATTAGGATATTTCTGTGGGAGAAAGGCACAGAATGCTATGTGAAAATATACAAGTAAACATAGAGGTCCCTGAGAATCAAAGAAAACCCATAATCCTACCAAAGGATCAAGTGGGTCATCCTTTGACTCTCTGGGTTGTGCCCCTGAGTTAGAAGCCACTACTGATGATTGCAGGACAGTTAAGTTCAGTTCAGTCACTCAGTCGTGTCCGACTCTTTGCAACCCCATGAATCGCAGCACGCCAGGCCTCCCTGTCCCATCACCAACTCCCAGAATTTACCCAAACTCATGTCCATCAAGTCGGTGATGCCATCCAGCCATCTTATCCTCTGTCGTCCCCTTCTACTGCCCCCGATCCCTCCCAGCATCAGGGTCTTTTCCAATGAGTCAACTCTTCGCATGAGGTAGCCAAAGTATTAGAGTTTCAGCTTTAGCATCATGCCTTCCAATGAACACTCAGGACTGATCTCCTTTAGAATGGACTAGTTGGATCTCCTTGCAGGCCAAGTGACTCTCAAGAGTCTTCTCCAACACCACAGTTAAAAAGCATCAATTCTTTGGCACTCAGCTTTCTACACAGTCCAATTCTCACATCCATACATGACCAATGGAAAAACTATAGCCTTGACTAGATGGACCTTTGTTGGCAAAATAATGCCTCTGCTTTTGAATATGCTGTTTAGGTTTGTCATAACTTTCCGTCCAAGGAGTAAGTGTCTTTTAATTTCATGGCTGAAATCATCATCTGCAGTGATTTTGCAGTGATTTTGACCAAAAAAACAAAGTCAGCCACTGTTTCCACTGTTTCCCCATCTGTTTGCCATGAAGTGATGGGACCAGATGCCATGATCTTTGTTTTCTGAATGTTGAGCTTTAAGCCAACTTTTTGACTCTCCTCTTTCACTTTCATCAAGAGGCTTTTTAGTTCCTCTTTACT
>NW_011494899.1:6602916-6603371 GCF_000754665.1 Bison bison bison | reverse complement strand
GTACTCTGCATATAAGTTAAATAAGCAGGGTGACAATATACAGCCTTGGCATACTCCTTTTCCTATTTGGAACCAATCTGTTGTTCCATGTCCAGTTCTAACTGTTGCTTCCTGACCTGCATATAGGTTTCTCAAGAGGCAGGTCAGGTGGTCTGGTATTCCCATCTCTTTTAGAATTTTCCACAGTTTATTGTGATCCACACAGTCAAAGGCTTTGGCATAGTCAATAAAGCAGAAATAGATGTTTTTTTCTGGAACTCTCTTGCTTTTTCCATGATCCAGCAGATGTTGGCAATTTGATCTCTGCTTCCTCTGCCTTTTCTAAAACCAGCTTGAACATCTGGAAATTCACAATTCACTTATTGCTGAAGCCTGGCTTGGAGAATTTTGAGCATTACTTTACTAGCGTGTGAGACGAGTGCAATTGTGTGGTAGTTTGAGCATTCTTTGGCATT
>NW_011494899.1:6566567-6602816 GCF_000754665.1 Bison bison bison | reverse complement strand
TTTGTACAGTTCTTCTGTGTATTCTTGCCATCTCTTCTTAATATCTTCTGCTTCCGTTAGGTCCATACCATTTCTGTCTTTTATCGAGCCCGTCTTTGCATGAAATGTTCCCTTGGTATCTCTAATTTTCTTGAAGAGATAGCAGGACAATTAAATGCAAATTTGAAAAGTCTGGACAAGTCAGTGATTCCTACAAAAAGTCTTAGAATGGTTGAGTTAAAGAAAAACTATAACAATCATGGAAGCCAACTTCCTGTACACTGGAAAACCTCATTTTAAGATTCCAGGTAAACTGATTGTGCAAGAAAAATGTGAACCGGTCCCAGTTCATGGGGATTTATTCAATGTCCTAACACTATTTCTGGTAATAAATAGAGACCTGTGTCTACCTAGAAATTTTATGAGGCATTTAGGGACTTATTTTGATGTTCTCAGGTACTGATACTTTCACACAGAATTCTGAGTAAATCATCCTGAACCAAATTTGAATTTTGTCAGGGATTTATTACAAATTTGTCTTGGTGCTACCCTCTGGTGGGTAAAACCAGATAGCAAGGATCAACCTCCTAATCCCAGGGAACATTCTGATAGAGTGAGTTTTTGTTTTATTTAGAGGAGGGCTCATAAGATATTATTAAAACAACTTGAACATCTGGTTTGGGGATAAAGTCATTTTCTTGTGTGACTGCCAAGCCACAGAGCCAGGCTTACCAAGAAAGCCTCCTTCTCTCTCAGCCTTCCGAAAAGCTTAATACCCAACTATAATAATGTGCCCCCTCCAACACAAACGAAGAGTACAGGGGAGCAGAATGAGGTCTTCAAGACACAGGGAAACTTCACCTGTGGTTGGAAAATCTGAGCAATAAGGAGCAGCTAGGATCCATTTTAAATCTTTTCTCAAGCTGATGGCCTCCTATTCAAACTCTCAGTGAAAGCATTCAAGAAAGAAGCAATATCCAAATGAAGTGTTCACTGAATCCCAGGGAAATTCCTCTTCCCATCATTGCTGTACTCTCCTCTATCAAGTTAAGAGCTGACATTCAGTCTCAGAGAAAATAAAAACCAGTGTTAGCAAGTACCCTTAGACAACACGTGAAATAGGACTGTTCTGTCTATATGAGTCCAGTGCTATTGCGGTCCTCTCCTTTGGTTGTGCTATCACTCTAGACAGGCCCTTAGTATACAGACCCATATTCATTCATTCAAAGAATGCTACTGAGTACCTGTCAGGTAACAGGCTTTGTACTGGGCATGGGACTTTATGATCTGATGGTACTTGTATTTTAGGCAGCCTAGATGCAATTAAAAGTTTCACAGAAGGATTATTAGCTGTGAAAGAGCAGGAAAAGAGACAAATGAGGCACTAGGGATGTAACTGCCTGCCCTCCCATGGAAGATCTTGTAGTCATTTACGCTACCCTTTCCCACATTTCAGGCAATCAACACAGCTAGAACAGATTGGTAAACAAAGTGAAGTCTACTTGCTGTCCCCAAACTTGAGTTTTCAGACAAGGGCAATGCAGCTCCCAAATAAGACATAATTACGTTCTGTCTTTCTATTCACAGTATCAAACAGTTGGAAAACAGCCCAGAGATTTGTTTTGCTCAAGCCCCTTGTTTTGCAGTGACACCCAGTGGGGCAGTAACCTGCCTCAGCCTTGCAGCTCACCAGTGACAAAGCCCTGGCTGGAGACCCAAGTCTCATGACTCCAATTCCAGGACCTTTGCCTGTTGTCTTCAATGGAGATTGTTAACATTCTTATCTTATCCTACTCGACCGTCTCTCCATTCACTCATTGTGCTTTCATAACTCAAAGAACCTAGAAGAGGGAGGAAAGTAAAGCCGAAGGTTAGCAGTTAGCTACATTTTGTGGTTGGCAAAATGAAGTCATGAGCAGTAGGTTGTAGAAGCTTAGAAAGGAAAAGCATATCAGAACCCAGGAACTGAACAGAGATTGGGTTCTTTCTTTCTTAACTGTGTGAGAATATCCAGGTGTGGAGAAGTCATCCTTCTTTTGAGTCCTTTAGGTTGTCTTTTCATGGTGGGAATCTGGGAAAGAAGGGAGGGGGTAGTAAGGGAGAAGTGGGGCAGGGACTAGATTCTTCCTCTTGTATTTGCTACCTGCTGTTGCTTGACCACCTACCTAATGCAAATGCTGAGGATAATTTAGTATATGCCAAACCTATGACACTTTTTTTTTTTTGCATCTGATAGCAGTTTGCCAGAGGCAGTCAACTATAAACAGGCTTTTAGGCTGACAATCCAAGGCTCCTCACAGAATTGACTCAGCGGATATTTTGTCCAAGGTACATAGAGCAAGTTTGCTAAGTCTAGGTCATTCTGATAAATTCTTGAAAACAGGGACCCCAGACTGCAAGGGGAGAACATCAAAGATCTCCTGGGGCTGTAACTAAGAGCTGGCAACTGGCCTATGTCCTCACTTTACTCCAGCCTTGGAGCCTGTAGCAAAGGAAGCTTACCAGGCAGAAGTTCTCTTCTGTCTTCTTTTTTTATAATTTAATTTTTATTGAGATAACACTGGTTCAAAACATTATATAAGTTTCTTGTTGTGCACTGTTCTATTGGGTTGACCTAAAAGTTCATTCAGATTTTTCTATAAGATATTATGGAAAACCCTGAATGAACAACCCAATATTTTTATTTCTGTGTACACTACAGCATGCTGCTGCTGCTAAGGAGCTTCAGTCTGACTCTGTGCGACCCCATAGATGGCAGCCCACCAGGCTCCCCCGTCCCTGGGATTCTCTAGGCAAGAACACTGGAGTGGGTTGCCATTTCCTTCTCCAATGCATGAAAGTGAAAAGTCAAAGTGAAGTCGCTCAGTCATGTCCGACTCTTAGCGACCCCATGGACTTCAGCCTACCAGGCTCCTCCATCCAAGGGATTTTCCAGGCAAGAGTACTGGAGTGGGGTGCCATTGCCTTCTCCGACACTATAGCATGCTTACCACTAAAAATTTAGTTTCCATCCATCACCATGCAATTAGTCTCTTTACTCATTTTGCCCTCTCTCTGGTCACTCCCCCTCTGGTAACTACTACTGTTTTCTGTTCTCTGTCTACATGTTTGCTTTCATTTGGTTTGTTCATTTATTTTTTGTTTGCTTGTTTTTTATATTCTACATATAAGTGAAATCATGATATTTGTCTTTCCCTAGCTGAGAAAGACAAATATAATAATAGAAAGACAAATAATAATATCTATTATTTATCATAATACCCTCAAAGTTCATCCATATTGTTGCAATGGTCAGATTTCATCTTTTACGATGTCTGAGTAGGATTCCTTTGTAGTATATATATACACCATATATTCTTTATCCATTCCTCTGTTGATGGGCCCATATCTTGGTTATTGTAAATAATGCTGTAAGGATGGTTCAACATCTGCAGATCAATCAATGTGATATACCACATTAACCAAAAAAATAATAAAATCCATACAATCATCTCAGTAGATGCAGAAAAGTATTTGACAAGATTCCATACCCATTTATGATAAAAACCCTTAACAGAGTATGTATAGAAGGAAAGTACCTCGCCATAGTAAAGGCCACATATGATAAACCCAGGGCTTCCCAGGTGGCAGTAGTGGTAAAGAACCTGCCTGCCAATGAGGAGACGCAGAGACATGAGTTCAGCCCCTGGGTCAGAAAGATTCCCCTGGAGGAGGGCATGGCAACCCACTCCAGTACTCTTGCCAGGAAAATCCCATGGACAGAGGAGCCTGGCAGGCTAAACTCCACAGGGTCGTAAAGGGTCAGACACGACCCAAGCAACTTAGCACACAATGCATGATAAACACATAGCTAACTTCATACTCCTCTTCTTTAAGGCCATCTGCTTAGCTGTGACTCCCCCGAAGAATCAGAGCTTCTTGACTTGAAAAAATCTCAGAAGATTATCTAGTCCACCCCTTACTCCAAGGAGGTAAGTTAATAATGTCATTAATAAGACTATATCGTAGGTTTTCATGTGGAGGGAAGAAGAATTAAAGAACTGAGTGGGCAGAGAGTCCCAGAGCACCCATTGGGAACACAAGGTGTTCCTGGCTCAGGCAGGAAAATAATAGGATATAATGGATTAGTAGCCATCACCCTTTTACGTGCACCAGGATCACCTGGAGGCCTTTTAAAATAGATCACTGGACCCCTCACTCTAGAGACTCTGACTCTAGTAGGTTTAGGACTAAAGATTTTATCATTCATAGGAGGTTCCGATTCTACTGATACTGCTGGTCCAGAAACCACACTGCAGGAACTGGTAATAGGTAAAAAGAGGGAAAAGCCATGGCCACTGCCCCTTGCCTTTTGGAGGCCCTAGAGAGGGAGTTCATGAGTAAGAATTGTCCATAGTTAGATAGACTAATGTTATTCTTTAGAGTCGTGTTATTCTTTTCCGTCTATTAAATGTCATACTTGAACTTTGTAAGAAAGGGAGTCCTGAGCCAATTGATATAGGCTACAAAAATCATTCCCTTAAGTAATTTTACTTAAATTATTTACTTAAGGGGAGAATTCACTTAAAAATGAAAAGATATAAAGCTAGCGCTACATGCAGGTGGTATGGCTGAGGTACAGGAATAATGAGGGACTTCCTTGGAGCTGGTGATCTGGTGAATGGAGGTGAGCGTGGGGAAAGAAAGAGGGAGAGGGAGACCAGGTCTCCTGTGTGCTGGTACTCCTTCAGTGTCACCCTAAGTATGCGGTAGGTTGCAAATTGTAAGTTGTTTTGTTTCCAGTTATGCTAACTTTTATTCATATTTAGGAGACACTGCCCTGTGGGAGAAGGAGCCCCAGACCAGGAAGTTGGCAGGGCTCAATATGGTTGGTTTGTGATGCAGGCAAACCATCTTAGCCCTCTGCATCTTAGCTTCTTCATCTGTAAATGGAAATAACAATGTTTGCCCTGTAATCCTGCTGAACTTCTTGAGGGTCCAATGAGAGCAGTTGTAAAGGCTCTTTTCAAGAATATAAAGTGTTGTAGAAACGGGAGAAATTATTATTCATTCATTCAACCAAATTGCATTGGGTGTCAACCATGTGTTAACCCCCAGGGGGTACCATGAGGAACAAAATAAAACAAGGTCCTTGCCTCTTTGTGGGGAAAAGAGGAAATAGAAGCTTTCTTTTCAGTCAGTTGTTTCTTCACTCCTTCACTCCCTCCCCTCCCATTTTGCCACTACTGAGAAGACTTTTCATGGGAACAGCAGAGATTAATAAATGCAACTTGAGAAGTTCTCTGGGAGAGAATCTTCTGGTGCCCTTGCATGTCCTCTCCAGAACACTGCATATTTTCATCTCTAAGCTGGTGGAGATCAGCCCTGGGATTTCTTTGGAAGGAATGATGCTAAAGCTGAAACTCCAGTACTTTGGCCGCCTCATGCAAAGAGTTGACTCATTGTAAAAGACTCTGATGCTGGGAGGGATTGGGGCAGGAGGAGAAGGGGATGACAGAGGATGAGATGGCTGGATGGCATCACTGACTCGATGGACGTGAGTCTGAGTGAACTCCGGGAGTTGGTGATGGACAGGGAGGCCTGGTGTGCTGTGATTCATGGGGTCGCAAAGAGTCGGACACGACTGAGCGACTGAACTGAACTGACTGAACTGAACTGACTGAACTGAAGCTGGTAAATGTGGGAGACCTGGGTTCAATCCCTGGGTTTGATCCCTGGGTTCTAGCCCTGGGTTGAGAAGATCCCCTATAGAAGGGAACGACTACCCACTCCAGTATTCTGGCCTGGAGCATTTTATGGACTGTATGATCCATGGAGCCACAGAGTCGGACATGACTGAACAACTTTCACGTATCATATATGTGAAATATATATATATATACATACACACACACACACACACACACACACACACACACACAAAATGACAAAGGAAAGAGGGCAGAGGGCCAGCAAGGTGGGTGGAAAAGACCCTCCAGTTGAGTCACTGGGTCCCAAGCCTATAATCAATTTGTGGTTTGGGGGTAAAGTATTTAAAACCTCTGTGGACCCATTTTTATCTGTGATATGGTGATAGCTCAGGACCAAGATTCAACAGTCCTTGTTGTCTAAACATTGAAATAATTCTGTTCCAGTTGATGAAAGTTCCACACTCCAGCAACTAGGAGGTAATGCCTAGCATGGTGAGTGCCTCTCATCCTGGGCTCCAGTGCAGCTTCCATATCATTCTGTTTGGTTGGTAGCTGTGCCAAAAAAGTAAAAGTAGTGAAAGTGTTAGTTGCTCCATCATGTCTGTCTCTTTTGCAAACCCGTGGATTGTAGCCCGCCAGGCTCCTCATTCCATGGAATTCATCAGGCAGGAATACTGGACTGGATAGCCATTCCCTTCTCCAAGGGATATTCCCAAGCCAAGGATCAATGCCAAATCAATCATTAAATATATGTGACCATCACTTGACTATCCCTTGTCTATTCAGGTTTTGTGATGATCACATAATGGTCCAGTAAATGAATGCCTTGGTTGCTACTATAAGTGGATGCTCAGTAGTTTGATTTCCTTCTGGGCAGGTTTCTTCATGATGAAGGATGGGTGGAGGTGGTCAGAAAGGAAAGGAAGGCAAGAAGTTGGTAGGGAAGGAGCAGAGAGTGAGACTGTGGTAAGTGGGTGGGGAGGCACACTTCTCTCTGGACCTGGGATGCGCTTAGCCAGTGCCCTTCCCCACCCCCGGGGTGAAGTCCAAAGAGAAAGCAAGAGTCTTGTCAAAGGGCTTGGCATCCCTTGAATGGAGCACAGAGTGTTATTGTTATGTAGTAACAACTCAGGCCCACATTGCTAATTTATTCCATTCTAATCTCCCCTTCAGTGGGGAGACAAAAGTCGGATGGCTCTCCCTTGCACAGCCCTGCAACCTGCCACTGGGAGAATAGTTTCCTTGTTTCCATGGGCTCCTCTCACATTTGCTCTTTCTTGGCAAACCTGCTCAAAGGTATCAGAATCTGCAGGCACACCCCACAAAATGATATGTTTGGAATTTAATCAAGCGCCCCACAAAATGGGACTATTTACCTTGCCCCTGGAAGCGCTCACTTTAAAAATATTTAAAAGTGATCAAAATACAAATAATGAGGGCTCTGCCCTTCACGATAGGCTTTTTAGGATTTATGTATTTTGATACACATACCTCACTCTTCCCAAGAAGCGAGGTCAGGCATTTCTCTGGTTCTGACATGTTAGCGGAGAGAGAGGTAGAAAGATGGCCGGGGTCCAGTCCTATTTTTTTTTTTAGTGATACTTCTTTGCCTTGCTCCTTGGCGTCTCTTTTCTTTCATGAGGGACCTGGAAAAGCCTTTCACTGTAGTGTCGGGTGGCATGGTCCGAATGCTTGGAATTACCAAGCTACAAGTGCCAACCCTGCAAGTGGCTTTGAAGTCTGGTAGGGAGCAGTTTCAGGCCTAAAAGTGAGGGCCCACAGGAACCCAGAGAGAAAAAAAATCTTTGCCACTTAGCAGTCATTTCGTTCCTTTATGTTTTCCTCCCATTGCAGCCCCCGACCCGCACCCAAGGGGTTGCGTAATGCTTCTCTGTGATTCTCAAGCCCTCACTCCCACCCTCCCAGCTGACTGTCAACCGCTTCATTGAGAAGATTCATCTTCCTCACTCACTATTCCTCTCCTCCTTTAAGATTTGTTCTCTTGTCTCTGTTTTTATCTACTCTCCTCCTTTCCTTCAGCTGACAAAACCTTTGCCCTCCTTGCTAAGTGGAAGGCAACCCCTGGGCTCATGATCACCCAATGGTCTCCTCTCTTGGGTAATTAATTTATCCTGTCTTGGGCAGCCTCATGCTTTCCAAAAGCTCCTTTCCTCATTTTTAAAAAGGACCCTCACTCCCTCTCAGCATGTAAAATCAACACATATACCTCTTAACCTGGAAACTGGCACCATAGTCCTCTTGTTTCCTTCCTCATTAGAGTTGTTGAACTGATAGTCTCCACTGGTTGGCTCCTCTTTCTCAATCCCCCAAACCATACATCCTTTCAAACTGACTTCTGCCCAAATGACATCATTTGGATCTGTCTTAATAATGCTGCCATACTGACTTCACTTTCGAATCAATTCCTCAAACAAACTTTTTCTTTCAAAAAAAAAATTGTCTGGCTGTGCTAGATCTTAGCTGCGACATGCAGAATCTATGATGTTTATTGTAGTACGCGGAATGTTTTAGTTTGTGGCATGTGGGATCTAGTTCCCTGACCAGGGATTGAACCCAGGCTCCCTGCTTTGGGAGTGTAGAGTCTTAGCTACTGGACCACCAGGTAAGTCTCAAACCAGCTTTTTCTTCTGTCAAATCTTACCTTCACCTTTACCCACTCCAGGGTTTAAAATGACCCTGTTGACATCCTCTTCTTCTTGAAATGACTCCTGTACATTGTAATAGCAGTAGTTCTCCTCCTGCAACAAAGAATAGTCTTTCTCAGGTTTTCTAAGTGACTCCTCCTCAGCTGAGGAAAAGAAAAAGAAAACCATTCTCAAAGAGTCTTTCCCTCGGCTGTCTTTCTCTCCTCCCCTTCCCCCACCTCTTCTTCTCTCTCTCAGTAGTGTTATCCACTGCTGTGGCCTCAGTGACCACTCCTTACCTCTATAGAGCTTCCCTCCAGGACTCTCTTGCCTCCTGGATTCCAGACCTTTAATTCCAACAATCTGCTGGACTTCTCTCTTTGTCTGTACTGCTGGCATTGTAGCATAAATGAGTTTTCAAAACCAAAATCACATTTCCTTTTTGAAACCTAGTCAGCCTTCTGACTTCTTTATTCTTATAAGTGCTACAAATATTACATTAGCAAACTGAAACTATGTGACTGTCTCACTCCATTTATTTAACTCACTTTTTATATTTGTTCTCTGAGTTTTCTCTTGCCTCTGCCCCCTGCTTTTCCTTCCACATGTTTTCACCTCAGTTTACATTACATGATCTCTTCTTGCTTGGATTCCTGCAATACCCTGTTAGGCGGTTGTCTCCTTGATTTTGTGTTCTTGTTTTGTTTTTGTGATTTTGTGTTCTTGTTTTGTTTCTGTCTTGTGCTCCTCAGCCAAATCAATCTTCTTGAAGCCCACTTCTGAGGACTCTTTCACCCTTTCACCTCTCTTCTCAATTAAATTTGCAGTCTTCAAAATGCCATACAGGTCTTTCCACAAGTTGATCCTAAAGATATTTCCAGGCTTAACAGTAGTGTCCTATGCGCGCGTGCATGCTTAGTCACTCATTGACTAGTCACCGACTGTTTGACTCTGTGTGACCCCTCAGACTCTAGCCCACTAAGGCTCCTCTGCCCATGGGATTTTCCAGCCAAGAATACCAGAGTGGGTTACCATTTCCTTCTCCAGGGGATCTTCCTTACCCAGGGATTGAACCTGCATCCCGCATCTTCTGTATTGGCAGGCAGATTCTTTACCACTAGTACCATTTGCAAAGCCCCTACAGTCCTATAATTAACCTATTTCCTAGTCAAACGAGATGGAAGTATTTCCTAGTTATGCCCAGAGTGATTTCTAATCTCTGTCCCTTTGTTTATATTCTTTCTTTTGCCCAACACCCTCAAGAGCATGTTCAGTCAAATGCAGTAAGGGCTGTTTCTTCCCTGCTGCTGCTAAGTCACTTCAGTCGTGTCCAACTCTGTGCGACCTCAGAGACAGCAGCCCACCAGGCTCCCCCATCCCTGGGATTCTCCAGGCAAGAACACTGGAGTGGGTTGTTGTTTCTTTCTCCATGTCTCTTCCCTATATTCCTACAAAGCTTAGTCTGGGCTTTGTTGTGTTCCTGTCCACTGTCAGCTTAATATTGCCTATTTTGAGAGCTTGACATCCCTGCTTCTCACTTCTCCAGTTCCCAAGAACTTTAGGGGGAAAGAATATATCATAGACCTTTTTAGAATCTTGCATAGCACCTGAGCCAATATCTTCTACATAGTTGTCTCTGATACACATTTTGGAATGTTGAAGTTTTTTTTTTTTTAAAAATCACTGTAATTTTATAAAACTTTAAAATCAATTTCTTCTGTTTTGGAAAGTTTTTTCTTCTATTTATTTTTTATTTTAATTAATGACCAGAAATGCTAGAAACTAGTCACCACACATAAACATTCTCACCACAAACTCATTTATACTCAAAAATACAACTCTCACCAACATTTTTAGAGTGATCATGAATTCTTATTTAAATAAGTTAATGGAAAAAGAAAATATAAAAGTACAATTGTAATATACCCAGAAGCTTTTAGGGCCAGGATGTTATGGAACTGATACTTCTTATTAAAAAAAAAAATGCCCAAAGCTTTGTATGGAGAAGGAAATGGTAACCCACTCCAATATTCTTGCCTGGGAAATCCCATGACCAAAGGAGCCTGGCCAGCTACAGTCCATGGGGTCACAAAGAGTTGGACATGACTTAGCAACTAAAAACAACAAAGCTTTGTAATAATGAGACTTCCAAGGTGACAAGCACAAAGTCCTCTAGACTCTCTCCCAACACCCAGTTCTCTTCCCCTACATTCTGCCTGTAAGAGGATTTAAGGAAAGACAAATAAATGAAGTTTCTGTACCTCACTATGGAACCATCAGGAGATCCCTTACTGGTCTTTGTTTTTTCATGACCTTATACAACCAGAAGCAAACAAATAAAATTTAGTCAACTACCTGGATATTAGTTCTCTAAATTTAAAAAAATAGAATATTTGGAAAATATCCTTAATAACTAACAAAAAAGAGTTGGCTGTTGAGTGTAGGAACTGTGTGTCAGTCCCTTGTTTGTTTCTCCCACAAGATTAAATCCTGTTCTTAGCACATAGTGTCTGACCAATCAATTCTTGTTGATTGATTATAGATGGCTGAGGCGATGGCACTCCACTCCAGTACTCTTGCCTAGAAAATCCCATGGATGGAGGAGCCTGGTAGGCTGCAGTCCATGGGGTCGCAAAGAGTTGGACACAATTGAGCGACTTCACTTTCACTTTTCATTTTCTTGCATTGGAGAAGGAAATGGCAACCACTCCAGTATTCTTGCCTGGAGAATCCCAGGGATGGGGGAGCCCGGTGGGCTGTGGTCTATGGGGTCACACAGAGTCGGACATGACTGAAGCGACTTAGCAGCAGTAGCAGATTTACTCTAGGGGACTCTTGGAAACTTTCCTTGATCCCTCAACTCAGGTAAAAGTTGATGACCTGTATATCTGTATCCAGTTCACACATTGGCTGAGAATGACAAAAAATTTTGTCAAATGGCTGTTGACAAAATTATATCTTTATTAAATGGAGAAAAATGTGGTTGGCTGGTAGGATCCAAATCTTTTAAAACCATGCCTTAAACCACGTATTTGTGTGTGTGTGTGTGTGTGTGTGTTGTTTCTAGATGCATTTGTGTGTAGTTCTTTTCCCCTGACCGCACAGTGGAAACAATAGTTTGATCTCACTCTGCAGCAGGTAGACTCCTCTAGCCATCTTGGACCACTTCTGTGCCACAGGCAAAGTTTTCTTCTTCCCAAGCTCTATTTTGAAGCAAGTTCAAGGAAATTCAAAACAGCAGGGTTGGGTGAAAAAAATAAGAAGTCTTTTGTTCAGCATGTACAGTTTGAATCGTGTCAGGAAATATTGCTACTTCCATTTCATTACACTTTACTTTGGAGGAACCACTTTTTTTTTTTTTTTTTTAACAAAGTCAGGAGAACTCTAAGTCAGGAGGCTGTCCACAACTGAGTCTCATGGACAGATGGCCGGCTCAAACACATAACAAAGGTTCTGTTGTGATGTTGCCAGTTCTATTTCATGAAATCTTTTTTGGTATAAACTGGAGAAAGCACTTTGTTCAGTTAAAGATTTTTTTTCCTGCCAGTTGTCTTTGCCAAGGTCAATGTTTCTGTTACATGGGGGAAGTATACACTCCCTCTGGCGGCTGATTTAACACATTTTTCTTTACCAAAAGACCCATGGATCTCAGTAGCTAGAATGTCTTGGTGTAATGTACATTCATTTAACAAATATTTATTGAGATTATGCATCAGGCACTGTACTAAGTGGTGTAGGAAAACCCAAGTCTTGCTCTGGGTCTGCCCATGTTAACTCACTGTTGGACCTGTTCATGAGACAGACACTTAACCTCTCTCTGCTTCATTTTCTCAGTGCCATATATCAACACACTGCTTATCTCAAAGCATAGTATTGAAGATCCAGAGATAAAATAATGGTGAGTGATCATACATTGTAAATTAGAGGTCACACCATGCTGAAAATAATTTAGTGCCTTCCTGTTGCCCTAAAAATAAAACCTAACCTTCTTTCATGGACTCAAAGACCCAGAATAATCTGGTCTCTGTCTTTTATCCCACACCATTCTTCCTCTGGAGAATATCACACAACCATCCTGGCCAACCAACATTTCCCTGAAAGCACAATTTCCCCCTCAAGGCCTTCATATGTATTTCCTCCTCTACCTGATAAGCTGTTTCTCCTACTCTTTACCTGCCGAAACTCTTATTTATTCTCATTTTAAAAGCCACTTTTTCAGAAATTCCTTTGCTAATCACCAGCTCTAAAAGTGATTCCCTTTATTATTTTCTTTCATAGAATCCTATTTTCCTTCATAACATTTATCCTACATAGAAATGTATTTATTTGTTTTTTAAAAAGTTACTATCTTCCCTATTAGAATAAAAGCTCCAAGAGAGCATGTGCAATGCCTGTATAATACTGGAGTGGGGTGCCATTGTCTTCTCTGTCATTATGTATACCTCACATCATTTGGAATTTGGAGAATGAATGAATGAATGAATGAAACTTGTGAAGTACCGTAGAAATATAAATTTGTTATTATATAAAAATGAAATAATATGTAAAATTTAAGAAAAAAGGATTGTATATTTAATAAGTATTATTGGGATATGATTTTTTAAAATTATTTTAATTGTGTACTCAGTTATGTTTAATGCCATATATTTCATGATTGCCTAAGCAAATAGGATTCTAGAAATTCTAAACCCTCGTGATAAAACTGGGTCCAGAGATATGAAGTGATATGTATGAAGTCACACAGGGGCAGACACAGGACTAGAATGTGTGTCTCTGGTTCTTGATCCAGAGTTCTTTTCACTACATTGTGCTTATTCATGTATATCATTATTATTATAAAACCTCATTTCTTAAAGCTTAATAGATTTATTAAACTCTTGTATTATTTCTAGGCCGTACTGTGCTTAGTTGCTCAGTCATGTCTAACTCTTTGTGACCCCATGGTCTGTAACCCACCAGACTCCTCTGTCCTTGGGGATTCTCTAGGCAAGAATACTGGAGTGGGTTACCATGCCCTCCTCCAGAGGATCTCCCCAAGCCAGGGATGGAACCCAGGTCTCCCTCATTGCAGGCAGATTCTTTACTGTCTGAGCCAGCAGGAAAGTCCTAGGCTAGAGCAACTATAACCAAATTGTTTAATATTTATCAAACATATTAACATATTATCTTTCATCCTGAACTCCTAGGACTAAAACAGACATAGCTCTTAGCTCAATCCCTCCCTCCTTTTTTTTTTTTTAGTATGTTTCCATTACTGAGGGCATTTTGTCATCCTTTGTGCTCAGAGGGTCTTTTGCATCTGAAACTCATATTCTTCAGTTCTGGAGAATTTTCTTGAATTATTTCTTTTATTATTTCTCCCCCTGCCCCATTCCCCATGTTTTCTTTTTCTATAACTGTATTTTCCCTTAAAAAAGAGTCACTGATGTATAGAACAGTCTTATGGACTCAATGGGAGACGAAGAGGGTGGGAAGATTTGGGAGAATGGCATTGAAACATGTAAAATATCATGTATGAAACGAGATGCCAGTCCAGGTTTGATGCATGATACTGGATGCTTGGGGCTAGTGCACTGGGATGACCCAGAGGGATGGTATGGGGAGGGAGGAGGGAGGAGGGTTCAGGATGAGGAACACATGTATACCTGTGGTGGATTCATTTTGATATTTGGCAAAACTAATACAATTGTGTAAAGTTTAAAAAAAAAAACCAAAAACCTTCTATTGAGTTTTTCATCTGCTATCATAACTTTAATTAACAATAGCTCTTCAGTGTTTTTTTACTCTTTTTTTTAAAAACAAGCTGATCCTATTTCAAAGGTACAACATCCTTTCTTAAATTTCTGAGAAAAGAAATGGCAGAATTTTTGAAATTATTCTTTTCTTTGCATCCTTTTTTGGTCTTTTTGTCCCTTTTCTCCCATTTGTGTGATTTAGTCCTTGTCTTTGTGTTGAGGCTTTCCTCAAATATTTGGTGATTCTTGGCTGCCCATTCTTATTTAAGAGAGGATAAGGTTGCCAGATGAGATACAGAATAGTTTAATTTGAACTTTTGATAAACAATGAATACATTTTCAGTATATGTTAAATATCACATTTTTTATTTGCTAAATCTGGCCATCTTAAGAGAGAAGCACAGAGCAGCTGAGGAAAGATCTGTGTACATGGATAAGGCTTGTTGACTCCTATGTGTCACTAAGCTGATCTAAATGGATCAGCTGGATACCTGGCCATCAGTATCTTTAAATCTTAATGTTGGGCTGGGTCAGAGTTCCCAGACCAGAGTCATTCAACCTTTAGCCTAGGGGATTATGGCATGGCTGTCAGTTCCAGGAACTAAGCTGAGACAAGAGGCTGAGATTCTCATCATTCAGAATGTGTGCTTGTAATGAATCCCTTGTTGTCAGTTGGATATTCCTAGTTTCAGTCATGCCCGTCATTCTTTGGTTTGGAATCTTACTGATAACAGCCTTACTGGAGAGTCAGTCTTCAGTCTTCTGCCAGAGGATGAAGGGACCACTTCTCAAACGCAGTTAGCAAGTCCTATATCAGCTTCGGCTGCACGCCCACTTTCAGAGGTATTTCTTGCTGCTGCTTTCTGAGACTTTCTGGTATTTTGCAGTGCAAATCAGGTTGCTTCTGGGCTTCCCCACTGTCAACTTAAATTTCAGCTTCATGGGTCTGCTAAGCCTGTTGCCCCTCAACCATCTGCTTTCTATCTTCCAAAATGTTGTTGTTGTTGTTTTCCTTCTTATTCTTTTTGTCCTTATGGGTTAATGTCTTTAAAATCAATCCTTTTATTGTCTTTTTTAGTGAGTTTGGGAGATGGAGTGTAATGTAAAGCATATGTTAAATCTGCCACCTCTACCTAGAAGCACAGCTATGAATTTTCAAAGTGACTACAGGAGAGTCATTCAGTTGCTCTTTTCTCAATGTTCTTTTTGTAAAATGAGAAGACTAAGAGAGATGATTGTTGATGGGCCCCACACAAAATTTTATGATTGTATAATCTCCCACATTATCATTCTTAACTGAGACTGTCAGGTTACAGCTTCCGAAACCTTCAAAATAAATTCTGTGTTCAGTCTTTTAAGGAATAGACAAAGACGTTGTCTACATTTTCAATTATATTGAGCCTCCCAACTCTGCCACTTGCTATGATGGGAATTTCTCTGAAGCCTGGACTTCTGTGAAATTTATTTCCCCTCAAATGTAGACAATAATAGAAACTTCTTCATAAAGCTGCTGAGATGAGCAAATGAGTTAATCCATAGGAAAGTGCTTCACATATGGAAAACTGCTACACAAATATTAGTTGATGTTTTGGGGGAGGATAGTGCATCTTCTTAACATAATAGTTCTTGGCCTTTAAAGCCTTCTGATTGGGAAATCATAGTATTTATCTTTAGTTGCCTGGACTTAATAGGTGATGCTACTAGTCCTTGAATGTTGCCAGTGAGTTGGTTCCTATAGAGCACTGAGTCCTCCAAGACATTAATAATACTATTAATACAGGCCATTCTTAATGGAAAACTATTAATATGTTAGGTAATCCACAAAGTACTTTATATAAAGTCAGTCCTCTGTATTCACAGTGCAAAACTACAGTTCAGGAGGGTGGAATGTAAGGGACTTAGGATCCAGTGGATTTTGTTGTCCATGGATACCTGGTATCCTGGAACACTGGATACCAAAGGACAACTGTATCTGCAGCATCTCTAATCTTTATAGCAGTCCTGCAAGATAAAGTCCTATTGAACTCGTTTTGCAGATAAGGAAAAATGATGCTCACAGAAGTTGTCATCTGATCAAGCTCACTTAGTAAATAGTGGAGTTGGGATTCAAACCAGGTCTGTCTGGCACCAAAGTCCATGGGCACTCAAAAGAATGCTCTTAACTCTTCAGAAGCCACTAATAAATCTTATAACATTGTGAATGAACTTTGAATAAGAGCTGTAATTTGGTTTCTTCTAGTCTCATTTCTGGCATGGTCTGCTTTCTCATCTCTATTGGTCTATTGGTCCTGCTTTCTCATCTCTCCCCTTTTGTATTCAGTGACTGTCTACTCAGCCTGCAGGATTCCATCAAGGTCCAGCTTCTTCATGAAGTTTTTCTTTACTTCTCCAAGCAAAACCAACTGCTCCTTTCTCTGTGTTCTCTGACCACTATAATTTGTATCAAACAAAACTGCCTCTTCCTAACCATTTTTGACTGACAAAAGTGACTTCAAATGACTTCACATTGTTTGACCAAATATCTCTTTATCCCATTGCATTGTAGTTGGGGACAGGCTCTGTCTGTCCTCTCCCCACCCCACCCCCAGATTATAAGGTCCATGACAGTTAATTATAATAAGAACTGTCCTTCTGAGCACTTACAATGGGGCAAAACTGATCTACACACTTTACATGAAAAAGCTCATTTAATCCTCAGAGCAACTCCATAAGAGTTGCATATATATGCATTATATGTAAAGATATTATATATTATAATATATAATATAATAGTATAAATAATATTATAATACTAGGTAATATATAAAAACAGTACTATCTATACTATGATACAATATATTGCATAATTGGAAAAGACCCTGATGCTGGGAAAGATTGAAGGCAAAAGAAGAAGGGGGTGGCAGAGGATGAAATAGTTGGATAGTATCACTGACTCAATGGTCACGAATTTGAGCAAACTCCAGGAGATAGTGAAGGACAGGGGAGCCTGGCATGCTGCAGCCCATGGGGTCACAAAGAGCTGGACACGACTTAGCTACTGAACAACAACAAGAGCAAATATTATATATAAGCTAACGTGCTCCCAGATGTTATGGTTGTAGGCACGAACAAAACTAAAGCTCAGCTCTTGCCCTTGTGGAGATCAGGGCACTGCGAGGCCCTCTGGCAAACAGCACAGAAGCGATAATGAGGAGTGATTGCTGGACTGCAGTGATGAACCTTAGGGGAGGTATGAATGAATGACCTGCTGAGCACCTGGTGGAAAGGAGGAGGTGACAGAGGAGACAGTCCAGTCCTGGGGGAGAAAAGGGGTATTATCCAAGTGAATAGGTATTCAAGGTCAGTGCACATGTGTTCCAGGCTAACAAATCTGCTTATGCAAAGGTCCTGAGTGGGGATGGAGTGGAGGGGGAGGAGCAAAGCAGCTGGTGAGCTTTCAGAGCAGAGCAGAGTGGGGCAGAACTGGAGGCTATGGGACCAGTGGGTTGGATGTGAATCCCAGCTCTATCATATATTACCATAGTGATGTTGGGCAGATTTCTTAACCTCCTTGCACCTCAATTTCCTTTCCTGTAAAATGGGTGTGTTAACAGTACCCACTTGGTAGGGTGGGAAGAAAGATTACCCAGGTTAATACTTGCAAAGCACTTAAAATAGTGCCTGGTTTGCAGAAAATGCTGAAAAATAATTGTTAAGTAATTAATTTTCCTATGTGTAGAGTTAATGAAAGAAGTTTTGCTTCAGAAAAGTGAGAAGGTTATGATTAGAGCCGTAACTGGGTTCTTATAATCATAAAATAATTAGAATAACAGCCATTACATATTTATCGTGTGATTAATATTCATCCCATGGCATGCTGACTTCAAAACAACCTTGGGAGAAAGGTACTGATGTCATATTATTCATGAGTTCACTGAGGCACAGAGAGGTGAAATAACATTCTCACACTCTGAACAAGTTGGAGAGGCAGGTTTTTAAACCAGGCATTTGCCTCTGGAGTCCTTGAGCTGAGCCCCAATGCTGTAATGTTTTTCTGGCATTACACAAGATTAATAAAAGTAAAATGTGTTAGGTCGGTAGATTATTCTTGTTTTAATGGGGTTGGCTATTTCAAAACAAAAACAACACAAAGGAATGAATATATACTTACATGACATATTCTTGTTGGTTTCCATCTTTTTAAGCTTTTTTCAGTGCACTGATGATGCCTCAATCCCCTTGAGAAAACTAAGACCATGCATAGAGCTCAAATTGGCCCCTTTGAGATGCCCAAGAATTAATGATAAACCAACTTAAAAAAGCAAGACAATAAAAAGGGATAATCGATGGAGTTTTCTCCCTTCTTCATCTTTCATCTTCTCCTTTAAAAATTTTAACCTAAGCCAAAGATTTCATCTAAGGTCTTGATTAAAGTCTTCAAAAAAATATTTTTAAAAGGGAAAAAAAAATCAGAAAACCTGAAGTCACTGGTGGAATTATACATAATTTTAGAAAACAAAGCGGTAGGGTGTGTCTTCAAAAGTAAAGATTTTGGAAGCTTATACTAGTGAACCTATATGAGACTTTCCAGAACTTCCAGTGGTAAAAAAAGAAGTTAAGGGCAAGGACCTACCTTGAAACCTGTGACCTTTGGTAACTTATTTAACTTCCCTGTGCATCAGATTCCCTTATCTCATGAGTGGGGATGATAGTAATACTTGCCACAAAGGTGATGACATGAAGAGTAAGTGAGTTAATTCATGACAAATGGTTTGTACAATGGCTGGCAGACAGTCTGTGCACAGAGTTACTTTCCTGAGGTCATCCAACAAGTGAATGTCCAAAAACAGAATTCTCACCCTCAATCGTGTTTTCCAGGCAAGCATTTGTTTTTTTTTTTAAACAACGGATTATTATGAACGCTCTCAGCATAACTAATATTGAGTCCCAGAGTGTGTGTTTGCTTCTAGGAACTGGGTTCATATTCATTTCCTCCTATTCCCTTTTCTTCTGGTATTGTAATATTAACTCCTTAGGTAAGAAAGCCCTTTGATAAAGTTCTGAGCAATAATAATAGCCTTAGGTCAAAGCTGGGCAGCTGAATTTATGGTAAGTATCATTTTAAAAGTTATCATAATTTACAGGGAAAAAAAGCAACACCTGATGTTAAAGCTCAAACGTTTGTTTTAGCTAAAAAATCCAGACAAAATGACCAAACTATTAAAAAAAACTTCAGAAATTCTTGTAAAGGGAGCTATTAAAGTGACAGTGATGCTGGCGTCTCAGAGTGATATAATTACTAGTCTTTAAATTTAGCATCTTTTTGTTTTTCAAATTAAACCATTATAGAAAAACACAGACTCAAATTATCCAGAGCTTGTAGAGTTAGAAACAAGAGAAAAACTTGTCTCTTGCTCATTTTGTGTTATGGAGGACAAAGTTAATTTGTGAAATTTTGTCATGGGTTGGGGAGATGTGGCCATTCCTCCCATCTTTCTCTTCTGAGGGGCTGACTGAGGGGCTTAGGAGAGATTCACAGTGGAGGGAATAAGGATTAGGGGGCTAACTGTATTATGAGAAAAAGCATGTAATTCGAAGAGGTCATCAGGAAATCATTTCCCAAGGAGGGCCCTTGTCTTTGAAATCCTTTCTCACTCCTGGTCTAACAAAGCCCCAGTTCATTGAACCTCAAAGGATGATCTTAAGCAGCTGGTTTTGGCTGGCCCGCTTTGATGGCTGGGGTGTTTGAACTGCAGTGGGGGTTAAAATGGTCTATTTCAGTTTAATTATTTGTGTATCTGCTCAGGATTCCTCTCAAGGAAAAATGGGCTTCATCCTGTGGGAAATGAACCTTTGTGACTACTATAAAGTCTTAAACAAAACGAAATAACTATTTCAGGAGCTCAAGTTGATGTTTTGGTGAATTTATTCATCCTATAACTTGATGCTTCTGTGGTCCATTTGGTTTGAGGGAGAAGAACCTACACTTTCACATCTCTGTGATTTTTATCTTCTGCAATCGAGAAGACTCCTTCACACCTTCACACTTTACTAAATCCTGCTCTTTCTCCAGAATTCCCTTCTGTAAGCTTTCCAAATCATTTAACTTAAAAGTTCAAAATTCAAATAGGATTTGAACATCCTTTGGTGTCCTGGGGAAGGAGCAGAGGGACCAGTGCCCTCTGGACTTGGCTTCCTTTAAGAGAATATTATTAAGAGAATATCACAGGAAGGAATTTTCTAATTTTAGCCTTGTCTTTGAGGAGAAGGGTTAATTTTCTTCTATAGTTTATGCCTTCCTCTCTGGGCTGAAGAGTTGTTGAATTAGATCTCACTAGATTCTTCCACTAGTGTCTAAGTTCCAGGAAGCCAAGCACTGGCCTAGTTATATTAAGAGGGCCTAAGACAGTGTCTGGCACAGAGTGGGTTCTTATTCATTTAAATGAGTAAGTGACTGACCCAGTATAACAGTCAGGGTAGGCTAGGTTGTGCTGCAATAACAAGAAACCTTCAAATCTTAGTGGTTTATTTCATGTATATTGCAGGTCAGCTGGGGGCTCTGCTCCACACTATACCTCCTCTCTGTGGAACCAAGGCTGAGAAAGCAGTTTTCATCTTGAATGGTAGAAACAAGAGAGTTCTAGGTTTCTAAATCACAATGGCATATTCTGGCCTGGAAGTAATATGTGATCCTTTCACTTACAGCACAACGGGCAGATTTAGACATATGGCACTTCCCAAACCACATGGGGGTAATGTTTACAGTCTTAACTGCATGCTCCAAAAGCATTGGTAGCAGTAATGACTACTACATTGAGAGTGGCAAGATTTAACTGAAGTGTTTGGGGGAGGGATATTATCCCTTATTAGAATTTTGGTGACACCATGAAGCAGTCCCATTTCTCAGAATGAGTTTTAAAGTCGTAAGTCTATCACTTTAAACACAGGCAGTATTACCCAAGGATGTGAAAATTGGTCCTGCACTTTCGTTGCAGGCCACTTTCATTAAAGTGGTCCTTTCTTTCACTGTATCTACTGTGCTCTGCAATGTCCTCAGACCTGTTGGTATAAAAGGCCTATAATCAGGACATTACTAATATTAGTTGTTGTGTTGTTCAGTCACTCAGTCGTGTCCAGCTATTTGCAATCCTGTGGATTGCAGCACACCAGGCTTTCCTGTCCATCACCATCTCCCAGAGCTTACTGAAACTCATGTCCATCACCATCTTCCAGAGCCTGCTCAAACTGATGCCATCGAACCATCTCATCCTCTGTCAGCCCCTTCTCCTTCTGCCTTCAATCTTTCCTATCATCAGGGTCTTTTCCAATGAGTCGGTTCTTCTCATCAGGTGGCCAGAGTGTTGGAGTTTCAGCTTCAGCATCAATCCTTCCAGTGAATATTCAGGACTGATTTCCTTTAGGATTGACTAGATTAGGATTGATCTCCTTGTGGTTCAAAGAACCCTCAAGAGTCTTCTCCAACACCACAGTTCAAAAGCATCAATTCTTTGGCACTCAGCTTTCTTTATGGTCCAACTCTCACATCCATACATGATTACTGGAAAAACCGTAGCTTTGACTAGATGGACCTTTGTTGGAAAAGCAACGTCTCTGCTTTTTAATATGCTGTCTAGGTTGGTCAGAGCTTTTCTTCCAAGGAGGAAGTGTCTTTTAATTTCATGGCTGCAGTCACCATCTGCAGTTATTTTGGAGCCCAAGAAAATAGTCTCTCACTGTTTCCATTGTTTCCCTATCTATTTACTGTGAAGTGACGGGACCGGGTACCATAACCTTCATTTTCTGAATGTGGAGTTTTAAGCCAACTTTTCACTCTCCTCTTTCATTTTCATCAAAAGGCTCTTTAGTTCCCCTTTGCTTTCTGCGATAGGGTGGTGTCATCTGCATATCTGAAGTTATTGATATTTCTCCCCTGCAGTCTTGATTCCAGCTGGTGCTTCATCCAACCTGGCATTTCGCATGGTGAAAGTTAAATAAACAGGTTGACAATATACAGCCTTGATGTACTCCTTTTCCAATTTGGAACCAGTCCATTGTTACATGTCCAGTTCTAACTCTTGCTTTTTGACCTACATATAGGTCTATACAGTCCACTGAAGTGGAGTATTTCAGATAATTCAATTAACAAATGCTATTTTCCTCAATTATCCAAATATTTTAGGTGACTATGCTCAAAAAATGTGGGCCGTAATCATCTGAAACTCCACAAATTCCACAAAGAGCTCCACAAATTCTCCACATTATTTTGCATAAACACAAGGTGTATATATTTATTGGTAAGAGTTATTGACCATGAAAACCCGCATTGGAGTTTTAATTCACTTTTATTCTAGTTTCCTGTAGAAGGAGAATTTAGCAAAACTTTCTGTGTCCCTTCTTTAACCTTTACAAGACTTGTTGGAAGGAGAACATATAGGTTTCAGTTCAGTTCAGTTGCTCAGTCGTGTCCGACTCTTTGTGACCCCATGAATCGCAGCATGCCAGGCCTCCCTGTCCATCACCAACTCCCAGAATTTACCCAAACTCATGTCCATCAAGTTGGTGATGCCATCCAGCCATCTCATTCTCTGTAATCCCCTTCACCTCCTGCCCCCAGTCCCTCCTAGCATCAGGGTCTTTTCCAGTGAGTCAGCTCTTCACATGAGGTGGCCAAAGTATTGGAGTTTCAGCTTCAGCATCAGTCCTTGCAATGAATACCCAGGACTGATCTCCTTTAGGAAAGACGGGTTAGATCTCCTAGCAGTCCAAGGGACTCTCAAGAGTCTTCTCCAACACCACAGTTCAAAAGCATCAATTCTTCAGCGCTCAGCTGTCTTCACAGTCCAACACTCACATCCATACATGACCACTGGAAAAACCATAGCCTTGACTAGACGGACCTTTGTTGGCAAAGTAATGTCTCTTCTTTTTAGTATGCTGTCTAGGTTGGTCATAACTTTCCTTCTGAGGAGTAAGCGTCTTTTAATTTCATGGCTGAAATCATCATCTGCAGTGATTTTGGAGCCCCCCAAAATAAAGTCTGACACTGTTTCCACTGTTTCCCCATCTATTTCTCATGAAGTGATGGGACCAGATGCCATGATCTTAGTTTTCTGAATGCTGAGCTGTAAGCCAACTTTTTCACTCTCCACTTTCACTTTCATCAAGAGGCTTTTTAGTTCCTCTTCACTTTCTGCCATAAGAGTGGTGTCATCTGCATATCTGAGGTTATTGATATTTCTCCCGGCAGTCTTGATTCCAGCTTGTCCTTCTTCCAACCCAGCGTTTCTCATGATGTACTCTGAATATAATTTAAATAAGCAGGGTGACAATATACAGCCTTGACGTACTCCTTTTCCTGTTTGGAACCAGTCTGTTGTTCCATGTCCAGTTCTAACTGTGCTTCCTGACCTGCATATAGGTTTCTCAAGAGGCAGATCAGGTGGTCTGCTATTCCCATGTCTTTCAGAATTTTCCACAGTTTATTGTGATCCACACAGTCAAAGGCTTTGGCAGTCAATAAAGCAGAAATAGATGTTTTTCTGGAACTCTCTTGCTTTTTCCGTGATCCAGCAGATGTTGGCTATTTGATCTCTGGTTCCTCTGCCTTTTTCTAAAACCAGATTTACATCTGCCTATTAAAGATGTTTTGGAGAAAACTTTAAAGCAAATAAATCCCAGCACTGCAGCAGTCTAAGAGGACTGCCAGTCCACAGCTAGAGCCAATTCAAGCAGTGGACTCTTGATTTGGAGATTCTTAGTGAGAAGGGAACTGGGAAACTAAAACTGTAATTCATTGCCCACACTACTTCATCTGCATTTGGTTGGTTAGCACGCTACTGAGGGCCTGCTTGGATGATCGTTTCAGGGTGCTAACCTCCTTCCCCTATGCCCTGATTGTGTCTTGTCATCAGAGATTTAGGGAAAGATGCAAGCACTCTCTCTAGTTCTCCATCCTTGTCTATGAATTGTCCTGTAAGAAAATAGCACATTTCCATATATCAAAGTCTGGTACATGAAGAAACATCAGGATTTCATATCTCCTTGAGCCTGTACTGAAAACTGACTATACCATGAATATGCTTCTTTGCAGCTACACTGTTAAGAGCAATGTCTCATACGTTAGGTACTTAGACCCTAGATGCTTAGAACTCTTTCCTTCTCAAAGTGCTGAGTCTGGTTTGGAGCAATACTTTATCCAAGGGATGGAAGATGACCCATAAATATGGAATGATTGATTGTTTTCTATTTTCTATAGACAGGATGACAAACGCATTCACACTGGAGTAGTCATTCCTCCTCCAATATCATCAGTGGACCTCAAAATTCATTCATAGCACTTTTTCTGAAAGGCAGAGGGGACCTCATAAAGCTCCCCAAAGAGTGCTTCAAGTAGACACTACCAATGAATTTGCATACATACCAAAGTCTATTTTCCATTTATTCTACAGGATAAAGTCCAAACTCCTTGGGTTCCAACAATCTGACCAAAGAATGCTTCCCATTACAGGACCATATGCCTCCTGCTTATCTGTCCACCCCCAAGAGATCACCACACTGTCTTATTTCTCAGTTCCCAATTCAGATCACTTCTTTTCTATACTCAGAAATGTGCTTATAGTTCAATTTTAATACTTATTTAATTCAACCTGGGACTCTTAGTCTTACTAGTGATAGCATTCATCTTTGAGAATCAGAATTCCTACCTTAACATCAAAAACTTTCATGGATTTCCTTATTATAGGAGGACAGGGACTGTACCCATTTTAATCACATCTGCAACTCCAGTACTCAATACAGCTCCTGCCCGCATGGTAAATGCTTGGCAAATATCTATTAAATAAGCAAATTATACCCAGTAGTTGAAAATTTTGTAATAACCAAAAGCTACCATGAATTGGGTATTTTCTCACAAATATGCATCTCTGAAATTACACAGACATTTACATATCTTTGCAAGTAAAATAAACAGATGTGAAATAATATCAAACTTTCTCTTTAGGGGAAGGTTCTGGTTACTATTAATAAAATATTTAAGAGAGTTCGATGTATCTATGTTATTTAGTGATTACTAACACCTAAAAAAATTGAAGACAATAAAGCAGACTTAATACTAAACTTCAGCTGAACAGAACTTCAGTTTTCTTTCATGATTCAGAAGGTACTTCATGACTAAGCAATACCCTAGGGCCATCATTATGTATCAATAACTCCTCCCAGTAATAATGATTAATAGTAATTTCTGGTAGTTAAATGCCAGATTAACAAGCTGTTCCTGCCTTTGGAGTACATGTGTACACAGATTCTGCCAGCCCCAGACTGAATGGAGTATTTCTTGATTCTCCTGCTGTCAGAGTTTTCCCAGTAGAGCAATTCAATTTCATGGTATTTGGAGGAATTTCAGTTGGTCTTCAACATGGCCAGCTTCTACATTCACCTCCAAATAAGATGTCATGTATTAAGCATATTGCAAATGGCACTGGATAGCAATCCTAGGTTCCACGTGTATATCTATGTGTGGCCTGAAAAAGATACTTAACTTCTCTCTTGTGTGGATCTCTTAAATTTCTTAATTTTAAATTCTTGATTTTTGCTATATGCAGTATTTATCATCATCATAATTACTCCCTTATATTTTAATAGGGATAATCACAGTATCTACCTCAGATTATTACTGCAGGGGTTCCATATATTGAAAATACTTGTCTGATAATAGTTGTTCAGATACACTATAACTATTATTATTGTGACATTGTTTATTCTGTCTGCCTTTGAATAAAACTCTAGACAAAAAAACCATAATCTCCTACCCATCCAGAAACGCTTATGGATTCATTTAATTTAGTCGGCATTATTTTGAGAGCCTACTTTGCTGTAGTCCATGAGTCAGGCATCAGAAAAATAAAGGTAAAAGTGTCTTGGTATCTCGTATCTCCTCTAAAGAAGCTACCATCTAATGGGAGAGGCAGACACATGACTGGTACAGTTCTGAAACAGTGTGGTGTGTGCACAGCCTCTAACTGGACTGACTGGGCTCAGGAAGGAAATGATACCAGTGTAGGGTCTTAACAATAAGCCAGGGAACAAAGGGGTGGGGTGCAGGAGCGGGGTGATGAGCATTTACTGGGAAGAGGCCATTTCAAAGAAACTTAAAAACAGACAGGTAAGAAGAGCATGGCTGTCTTTGGGGAGGATGTGGATTTACATGGCTTGGAATTGCTGGAATATAAGACACAGGGTAAGGAGTCATAAGAGACACGATGGAGGTGGTCGGCAGGGACTAGGCCCCTAGATCACAAGCTTCTGAAGGCTTTCAACAGACAGGGAAATCAGAGGTGGCACTGCCCACTACATCATTATTAGAGTTCTCCTGTTCTTTAGCAAGGTTCTCAGGACAGTATAATGTTGAACCATGGCAGTTGCCTAGGCCCGGAGGTATAGAAAACCATTTACTCTGAATTTATGAGGCCAGCAGTAAGTCTCTGGAAGTCAACTGAGTTTGGGTCAAAACTCTCAAGACTGCAAGATTCCAGAAATGTCCACTTGACTTGGACTGCCTCCCACTTTTCTCAGTTAAGCAAAAAAAGTTGGTCAGACAAATAAACATGTGTTAAGTAGTGAGTCTTGAGATCTTTGAGGAAGCCCAGTAGAAAACCTTTGCTTCACGGTAGGTGTGTGAAGGCCGGACTTTAGTCTACGCATCTCAGGTAAAAGCACCAGAGCCTCCTCTGGGTTTAGGCTATAGTCAGTAGAGAGTCAGGGCTGTGAGGTTACAGACCAGCAAGGGTATTATACTTACAGGTGCCTCACAGACCTATGACCCATGACTTGTAGCCTTGTATTCCAAGAAGTTCACCATCCCCACAGCTCAGCCAACTTTGCACATAAATGTCCCCAAATCAGCAAATAAATGCTGTTCTGTGGCGAAGGCAACAGCAGCTGCTTCTGAGAACATAACATACAGGTTTCTCATAACATACATGTTTCTCAGGAGGCAGGTAAGATGGTCTGATATTCGCATCTCTTTAAGAATTTTCCACATTTGGTTGTGATCCATACAGTGAAAGGCTTTAGTGTAGTCAATGAAGCAGATGTTTTTCTGGGGTTCTCTTGCTTTTTCTGTGATTGAATGGATGTTGTCAATTTGCTTTCTGGTTCTTCTGCCTTTTCTAAACCCAGCTTGAATATCTGGAAGTTCTTGGTTCACATACTGTTGAAGCCTAGCTTGGAGAATTTTGATTAATATTATGAGCAGCAGTAATTTCATAATCAAGGCAAATTTCATCCCCAGGACCATCATTTAGGATAACCAAGCCAAATCAAATGGGCTCTTTGCTAAATAATGGACCTATTGGTGTTCTTACTCTGGTATTTTTTGTCACATGACTTTTGGAAATTTAAATCCCCAACTCACATTGGTTAGTTAAACACTTGTTGACTTTCAGTGAAAAGCCTTATTATTAATAGAAGGTAAAAGAAGCAAAAGATCCCTTTTTTAATTTCTTAGTAAACCTAGGTTAAAATTGTTCTTCCATCTGTTTCAGTTGCACTTTGAGCACTTATTCACCAAGAGACTTTCTTCAAATTGCATAATTTCTTTGTGCCTTCATTTCCTCATAGGTAAATGAGAATAATGATAGTACCTATCTCATAAGGTTGTTTCAAGTATTGAAGAAGTAATTAATGAAAATGCCTCTTGGACAGTGTCTAATATATAGTAAGTCCTAGATAAATATTTGTTATTGCTAGCTATGTTACATTATTATTATTGTTAATACTCATACATAGTCCCAGTCTTCTTTGGCATACATTATCTCTGTCTTTCTGCAGCTCCAGAGACTTTGATTAGGTGTGTGTGTGACTCAGTGAGCTCTAAATGAAAGTTGCTGAATGGGAAAGCTGTTTCAAAGAACTGTACCCAGAAAGCATGGTTCTTTAGCATTTATTTCTTCCACCTTCTGTTAATCAGCTGAAATGCTGGATTTTATTCCTGTTGGTGCAACAGCCACCCACCAGGACAGCAACAATGATGCTGTTCCTTTAAAAGCAGTGCAACAGAAGGAGAGAAAGAGGTTAAATCTATGACAGCATTGTTGGGCAACTGCATCACCCTAGACAGACTTCTTTTCTGCTTCTTGATATGTGAAAAAAGCAAATGCTTATGTGTTGAAATGACTGTTTTCTGTTTTTTTACAAAGGAAAGAAAGCACTTGAAGTTGATATACTATTTTACCTATTTGAAAATGTTTGTGTAAATCTGGACACTTCATAAAAAATGAATGGAAAATGAAAAGTATGTATACATTTATAAATTACTGATAAGAGTCATATTACTGGAACATAGTAGAAATGAAAAACATTTTTGAACTTCTTTACCCCAAAAAAGAGGAGAGTGAAAAGTTGGCTTAAAACGCAACATTCAGAAAACTAAGTTCTGGTCCCAAAACTTCATGGCAAATAGATAGGGAAACAATGGAAACAGTGAGAGACTTTATTTTTTGGGGCTCCAAAATCACTGCAGATGGTGACTGCAGCCATGAAATTAAAAGACACTTGCTCCATGGACTGTAGTCTACCAGGCTCCTCTGTCCATGGGATTTTCCAGGCAAGAACACTGGAGTGGATTGCCATTTCCTTCTCCAGGAGATCTTCCCGACCCAGGGATTGAACCTGGGTCTCCCACATTGTAGGCAGACACTTTACCATCTGAGCCACCAAGGAAGGCCTACCTAGACTGCATATTAAAAAGCAGAGATGTTACTTTGCCAACAAAGGTCCATCTAGTCAAAGCTATGGTTTTTCCAGTAGTCATGTAGGGATGTGAGAGTTGGACCTTAAAGAAAGCTGAGTGCCAAAGAATTGATGCTTTTGAACTGTGGTGTTGGAGAAGACTATTGAGGGCCTTTGGACTGCAAGGAGATCCAACCAGTCAATCCTAAAGGAAATCAGTCCTGAATATTCATTGGAAAGACTGATGCTGAAGCTGAAACTCCAATACTTTGGCCACCTGATGAGAAGAACCGACTCATTGGAAAAGACCCTGATACTGGGAAAGATTGAAAGCAGGAGGAGAAGGGGCCAACAGAGGATGAGATGGTTGGATGGCATCACCGACGTGATGGACATGAGTTTGAGTAGGCTCCGGGAGTTGGTGATGGACAGGGAAGCCTGCTGTGCTACAGTCCATGGGGTCGCAAAGAGTTGGACACGACTGAGAGACTGAACTGAACCCAAAAATTATAAAATATATGGATCACTCCATATGATACTATGCAAATAACAATTTACCCACATTACTGTTTTTTTAAATAGTGTTTATTTATTTTATTTTTATATAGCATGACTGAGATATAATTAACATAAAATTTTATAAATTTAAGATGTACATGGTAATGATTATACACACACACACACAGTCTTCATTATCCATGAGGTATTGAATTGATGCTGGGAGGAGCTCACATAGATAAAAAAATTCACCAGTGCTTTAGTTCCATGGCCCCAGTCCTCAATCTAGGGCTGCTTTTATCCAAGGATGTGGAACCTAAAGATAAGGAGGGCAAGAACACTGGAGTGGGTTGCCATTTCCTCCTCCAATGCATGAAAGTGAAAAGTGAAAGTGAAGTCACTTAGTTGCGTCTGACTCTTCGCGACCCCATGGACTGCAGCCTACCAGGCTCCTCCGCCCATGGGATTTTCCAGGCAAGAGTACTGGAGTGGGTTGCCATTGACTTCTCTGGATGTGATGGGACCAGATAACATAACCTTAGCTTTCTGAATGTGGAGTTTTAAGCCAACATTTTTGCTCTCTTCTTTCACTTTCATCAAGAGGCTCTTTAGTTCTCCTTTGCTTTCTGCCATAAGGGTGGTGTCATCTGCATATCTGAGGTTATTGATATTTCTCCCGGCAGTCCTGATTCCAACTTGTGCTTCATCCAGCCCCAACATTTCACATGATGTACTCTGCATATATGTTTAATAAAGAAGGTGACAGTATATAACCTTGATGTAATCGTTTTCCAATTTGGAACCAGTCTGTTGTTCCATGTCCGGTTCTAACTGTTGATTCTTGACCTAGATACAGATTTCTCAGGAGGCAGGTCAGGTGGTCTAGTATTCCAATCTCTTAAAGAATTTTCCACATTTTATTGTGATCCACACAGTCAAAGGCTTTGGCATAGTCAATAAAGCAGAAGTAGGTGTTTTTCTGGAACTTTCTTGCTTTTACTGTGATCCAACAGATGCTGGCAATTTGGGTTTTTTTAGATTCCAAATATAAGTGGGATCATATGGTAAAAAGTTCTTAGCTAGGTTCTGTTCCTTACTTCTGCTGGAGGAACCATTTGCAGCCTCCTATCTCCATGTGAACAGCACAGAGTTTTGGGGAAAATCACCAGCTTCTTTGGGCTGCTTTCTTCTGGGTCCAGCTAGGAGGTAAGGTGACTGGCTCGATATGTAGGTTTAGGGGCTACCTGTGGGCCCAGTTCTCATTACAGTAAGTTTCAGGTATGGATTTAGAAACAGAACAGAAATCTCCTGATTTCCATGGGCTTCCCTGGTGGCTCAGTGGTAAACAAAATCTGCCTGCAATGCAGAAGCTGCAGAAGATGAGGATTTGATCCCTGGTTAGGAAAATCCCCTGGAGAAGGGAATGGCAACCCACTCCAGTTTTCTTGCCTGGAGATTCCCATGGACATTGGAGCCTGTGCTACAGCCCATGGGGTTGCAAAGAGTCAGACACAGTGATGCAACTGAGCATGCTCGCATGTATCTGATTTCCACATTTATTGCGTCATTGATAAAGTCAATATTTTGGTTACGTAGAAATAGTCTTATGCTCTGAGGAGATGTCAAGTCAGCATGCCTGGGCTCAAATATATTGGCTTAATGTACTTGGCAAGTCATTCAGCATGCCTGAGCCTCACTTTCCCCAACTGTGAGGTGGGGATAATATATATCATCCTCCTCCATAAGGACTGAAAGATACTCTGTGTGTTTAAAGTTCACCTGGCCAGACCAGTAGTAGGTTCTCAAGCCATATGAGCTGAAAAAGAATTATAGAAAAGCCAGGGACTATTTACCTCTTAAAATAAGAACCATTGAAAAATGATAAAAGAGGAAATCAGTGCAGGTCCTCATTTGTTGCATTTAGAAAAGGCAGCTTATTTAATTGAATGTCATTTGTTCCTCCTTCAGTTCAGTTCAGTTCAGTTCAGTCACTCTGTCATGTCCGACTCTTTCCAACCCCATGAACCGCAGCACAGCAAGCCTCCCTGTCCATCACCAACTCCCAGAGTCTACCCAAACTCATGTCCATTGAGTCTCTCTTGCTTTTTTGATGATCCAGCAGATGTTCACAATTTGATCTTTGGTTCCTCTGCCTTTTCTAAAACCAGCTTGAACATCTGGAAGTTCACGGTTCATGTATTGCTGAAGCCTGGCTTGGAGAATTTTGAGCATTATTTTACTAGTGTGTGAGACGAGTGCAATTGTGTAGGTAGTTTGAGCATTCTTTGGCATTGCCTTTCTTTGGGATTGGAATGAAAACTGACCTTTTCCAGTCCTGTGGCCGCTGCTGAGTTTTCCAAATTTGCTGGCATATTGAGTGCAGCACTTTCACAGCATCATCTTTCAAGATTTGAAATAGCTCAGTTGGAATTCCATCACCTCCACTAGCTTTGTTGGTAGTGATGCTTTCTAAGGCCCACTTGACTTCACATTCCAGGATGTCTGGCTCTAGGTCAGTGATCACACCATCGTGATTATCTGGGTTGTGAAGATCTTTTTTGTACAGTTCTTCCATATATTCTTGCCACCTCTTCTTAATATCTTCTGTTTCTGTTAGATCCATACCATTTCTGTCCTTTATTGTTCCCATCTTTGCATGAAATGTTCCCTTGGTATCTCTAATTTTCTTGAAGAGATTTCTAGTCTTTCCCATTCTGTTGTTTTCCTCTATTTCTTTGCATTGATCGCTGAGGAAGGCTTTCTTATCTCTTCTTGCTATTCTTTGGAACTCTTCCTCCTTAGAGTATCTATTATTAATTGAAGACTTTGTGTCAAATACCTTACCCACATGATCATATATATTTAACCCTCACAAAAAAACCCTTCTGAATTCAGTGCTATTTTAAGCAGTCTCATTTTATAGATGAGAAAACTGATGAGGAAGTTTAGAGAAGTGGTTAAACGTCAGGACTGGAGTTGGACTGGGGCCTGCCTGGCTCCAGAATCAGTCCTCGTAACCACTGCTCTGTTTGGTGGGTACAAAGGAAAACTGGCTCAGTCCCCCCACCACATGACTGGACTTTCCCAAATGGTGGAGGTGAGCGAGTGAAAGTGAACTTCCCCTGTGAGCAGTGGCTCAGAATTCAAACCAAGTCTGTCAGCTGCCACACCTGAAATCTGTGATGCTGGGCACCACTACCTCCCATCCTAGATTCTGGCTAGCTTTTCCGCACGGTGGGTGTGGTCCACATTCTGTCATGGAGGTCAGATGGGGCCCTACCTGGTCAGGCCATCTGGATATGAAATGACCCCCAGACCCTGTCAGGGTGCCTCTTTTTGCTTACTGTTAGTTGGCTACATATGTGGTACTGAAAGTGGGTCAGGGTCCTGGTTTCATTGGGTGAGCCTGGCCTCTACCCAGTCTGCTGAGTGTGATGATACCTCTTCTGGGACAGAGCTCTTTTGAATAAGCAAGCTGTATTTCACCCCAGCTTAAACACAGGTCACATACTCAGAATCTCATCTCTTGGCAATGGCGGCTCCCAGCATTATTGTGATTGTCATGCATTCTAACCCTTTCTTTACCAAGCCAGGTAGTTTCCCATGAAAAGAAATCTTGGTCTTGTCACTGGAAGTTGTTCCAGTAGAAGTTTTCCTAGTACTGGCTACAGGAACCGAGTGGGAAGATAACACTCACACTAGAGGGATCCTGGCAAGGGTGTGAGGGTGGGGAGGAGGAGGGCTCAGCCTAACTGTGGGGCCTGCACAGGGCTGCCACAGACATGCTCTCCTGACCATACACTGTGGGCCTGGCAGGGATGCATCTATAAGGCTAGGGAGGAACTGTATACCTTGTGTATTTGTGTGTGTGTGTTGGGCGGGGGTGGCGGGGGTGGGGTGGTGATGGAGGTGTGCTCTCATTAGATGCCCTTTTAGAGAGTGTTTTAGACCCCAGATGTCATCCTATGAAGAACTTAAACTTCTCTCCAAGTTGTCTCTCTTTTATATCACTCCTTAAGTTCTGACTCCAGACTTTTTGGTATCTTAAGAACTGAGTTTTCATTAAATTGGTATGTGAGGATAATGACAATGTCAATTAATTTATAGTCATTCATTAGAAAAGGACCTGATGCTGGGAAAGATTGAAGGCAGGAGGAGAAAGGGACGACAGAGGATGAGATGGTTGGATGGCATCACCGACTGGATGGTTGTGAGTTTGAGCAAGCTCTGGAAGTTGGTGATGGACAGGGAAGCCTAGCGTGCTGCAGTCCATGGGGTCACAAAGAGTTGGACATGACTGAGTGACTGAACTGAACTGATACTCACTCATTTATTAGGAATGACCGGTCAAATGCTTATCATGTAAAGGCAGTGTGCTAGGTGTTCCAGGGCAGGGCTGCCACGCACAGCCTGCATCTGTCTGCAGCGTTCCTGCAGTAGGGGACATAAAGATATCTACGAGGTATAGTTCCTGCCCTCGGGAGACTTACAGTCCAGGCCCTAGAGAGGACTTAAATGACAGCTGGGGGGAGTGAAAGACTCTTTTTAGCCTGGGGGGTTGTGACATTTGAATTGGGTGTTAAGGTGGATGTAGGTTTGGGACAGGTGGGAAGTGGGTGCAGGGAGTGGCCTTTGAAAAGGAAAACAGAGTGACCAGTTGTAAAGGGACATGAACTGGCTGACTGTGTATAAAGCAAAGCGTATGTAAAGAAAAGTCATAAGAAATAAGGTTGGAGATAGACTAAGACCTTGAAGTCCAAGCTAAGTTTGCTTTTCATGCTGTAGGAAGTCATGTGAGTGAGTGATGTGGTCTAAGTATGTTTTAGGTAAATTAATCTTGCAGGAACATCAGTAAGGAAAGAGAGTATGGTCAGGGAGACTGGGTAAAAATGTGTCATTTGACTGCTCTTTATGCTTTATTCAAGTTCTCAATTTTGTATATTTTTACGTAACACTCATGCTTTCTAAAGCAAATAGTTCCAAGTGAGCCATGCTTGCTGTTAAGCAATTTCATGTACGAATTAAGGTTCAGTCCCTTATGAGTGAATTTATAGATAACTGACATTTCTTACCTTGTCCTTGCTTTTTAAAAAAATAAACAATTAAAAATAAACACCATGCCATGTTTGAGGAATTCTTAGCAATGTTGTTACCAGTCTCTTGATTCAGTGGTAACAGTCTTGGGCTACTCCTTAGCTATGGCCACCTGTTTGAACTGAGTAGGAAACTGATGGTGCTGGAACTTCCTTCCAACCATGCTGAAGTTTTCTGGCACTAGGGCGGAGCTCTACTAAACGGAGCCCTCCTAGATCTTGTCCTGTTTCTTTCTTCCCACAATGGAAGTGGAGTAACTATTCTTATTGGTGAGTTTGGGAAAGGAGCTGTATATTCATAGTTCAACCAGGCCCTTTTGGGTGTGAGCTGCCTGGAGAAACAGGTGTTTCATTCGCTCTGTGCCTCTCTGCCCTAAGTTTTCCTTGGGCAACCCCCCTCCTGGAGAGACCAATAGAATCCATACTGCTTGGACAGGTGGATATGTGACTGCATGCTCAGTCATGTCCAACTCTTTGTGATCCTGTGGACTGTAGACCACCAGGCAGGCCCTCTATCCATGGAATTCTCCAGGCAAGAATACTGAAGTGGGTTGCCACACCTTCCTTCAGGGTATCTTTCTGACCCAGGGCTCAAACCCATGTCTTCTGCATCTCCTGCATTGGTAGGCAGATTCTTTACCACTGAGCCACCTGGGAAGCCATACAGGGCAGATAAATCCATCTAATTATGGAATTTAGTGGTAGAAAGCCCATTTGCTTAGTGCCTCAAGCTAAATTCTGAAGTATAATGATAAAGGTGATGTTTTGAGTTCTATTCTTCCTTTCTTGCTGGTCTACTTTCTTCACTGGCTCAGAATTTAGGCAAAGGGAAAAGGTACTCTCCTTATCAAGTCTGTGTAAACTTAACAACGTTGTTAAGTGAGGGGAGAAGGAGGTTAATTGTATTTTCATGGCAAGTCTGAGGGTATTCAGATTTCACACAGAAGGGAGTCTGTTTCTGTCTGCAACTCCAAGAAGAAAAGTACTGACTCTGCCAGATAAGTTCTAAGATGCACATCCCAGCTGAGCATGCCCATGGAAAAGACCAGGTCCTGAAAGTACACACAGCCATTTCAGAGAACTCAGATTCAGAGTGGACTTGTGTGAGACAGAACTGGAGCATGATACAGCCCCTCTCCTTAACAGCTAAAGCTGGCAGTCAGCTTTTGGAGAGAAGAGCAATGTCTTCTATAGGAGCTGTTAGTGATTAGTATCAGCTACTGTGGTAGGCTAAGTCATGGTGTCCTGAAGATGCTCGTGCCCTCACCTTCAGAACCTATGAATTACCTTACTTAGTAAAGGAACTTCAAGGATGAGCTTTAATTAAGAAGGCTGAGATGAAGTGATTATTTTGGATTATTCTGGTTTTCCCAATGTAATGATGATGTAATCCTTAAAAAAAGGAGGCAGGAGAGTCAGAGTCAGAGAAAGATGTGATGCGCAAAGCAGAAACCAGAGCATCAGAGAGAGATATGGAGATGCTATGCTTCCGGCTTTGAAGATGGAAGAAGGGGCCATGAGCCAAAGAATGCAGAAGGCCTCTAGAAGCTGGAGAAGGCAAGGAAGTAGATTCTCCCCTGAAGGCTCTGGAGGAACCAGTGCAGTCTATACCTCGATGTTAGCCCAGTGAGACTGATCTTTGACTTCTTGCAGAACTATACAACCAAAAGTTTGTGTTTTTATAAGCTAGCTCAACATTCAGAAAACGAAGATCATGGCATCTGGTCCCATCACTTCATGGGAAATGGATGCGGAAACAGTGGAAACAGTGTCAGACTTTATTTTTTTGGGCTCCAAAATCACTGCAGATGGTGACTGTAGCCATGAAATTAAAAGACGCTTACTCCTTGGAAAGAAAGTTATGACCAACCTAGATAGCATATTGAAAAGCAGAGACATTACT
>NW_011494899.1:6506637-6566440 GCF_000754665.1 Bison bison bison | reverse complement strand
GCTGTGGTGTTGGAGAAGACTCTTGAGAGTCCCTTGGACTGCAAGGAGATCCAACCAGTCCATTCTGAAGGAGATCACTCCTAGGATTTCTTTGGAGGGAATGATGCTGAAGCTGAAACTCCAGTACTTTGGCCACCTCATGCGAAGAGTTGACTCATTGGAAAAGACTCTGATGCTGGGAGGGATTGGGAGCAGGTGGAGAAGGGGGCGACAGAGGATGGGATGGCTGGATGGCATCACTGACTTGATGGACGTGAGTCTGAGTGAACTCCGGGAGTTGGTGATGGACAGGGAGGCCTGGAGTGCTGCGATTCATGGGGTTGCGAAGAGTCGGACACGACTGAGCGACTGAACTAAACTGACTGAAGTTCACACTAGTCATTAGAGTATCATTAGGGAACTATTACAAGTACCCTAAGCAAGAATTATAACCTGACAGAATGTCACTTTTAACTTAATTGTTTCATCAACTCTGTTTGAATAAGATAGTTTGATTTATAACTCACAAATCCATAGGATGGGTATAAGTTTGGTTTGATTTTCCAGGCTGCCACAAAATATTAGGTACCACACCCACTTGTTTATGTGTTGGCTACTTTTACATTATATTAATAACAGCAGAGTTGAGTCGTTGCAGCCGAGATCATATGGCCCACAGAACCTAAAATATTCACTATCTAGACCTTTACAGAAAAAAATTTGCTGACCCCTGTGGTAGATGCTGAGGCTGTTTAGTCACATCATTTTCCTGCTCTCAAAGAGCTTGCAAACTAGGGTAGAGATTGGAAAAGAAAACCACCTAGTGCAGTGAAGATATTTTTTCTAATTGTGTAAACCATGGGAATGAGATTATAAAGAAGGAAATGATTAGTTCTTAGCATGAAAAGTTTTTTAAAAGGCTTTGAAGAAGAGATGAAGTTTAAGTCGAATATCATAATATGTATTCACTCAGTGGGTAGGAAAGATGTAATTCAGATGAAGATTCAGTGTGATAGAAGGAGGTGGGAAGTAAACAGAAAGTCTAGGAATCACTCATTAAGTTGCCCTGGTGGCTCAGATGGTAAGCAGTGCAGGAGACCTGGGTTTGATCCCTGGGTTGAGAAGATCCCCTGAAGAAGGACATGGCTACCCACTCCATTATTTTTTCCTGGAGAATCCCCATGGACAGAGGAGCCTGGCGGGCTACAGCCCATGGTGTTGCAAGAGTTGGACATGACTGAGTGACTAAGCACACAGCACAGCACAAGCAATTGTAGCATCTGGTGTGTGGGGGGAACAGAAGGAGTAAGGGAGGCTAGTGGTGGGTGGGTCCTGGAGACAGAGAGAGGGAGAAAACCTCCCAAACTCTTTAACTGTAACGTGGGAATCCCCTTGCTATCTCATTGCAGTCTTCATCAGAGCTGCAGCTTTCCAGATGAGTCATTTTTTTACAACTGATACTGTCATCTTTAACCACGTAAAGATGGAGAGAGTAGCAGGGGCGGATCAGGTCATTGTGACATTAGCTTCCTAATTGATGTCTTTGTAAAGATGTTTTCATAGCAAAGTTAAGTTTTATAATTGGGAAGATATGAAACGCTTCTGAAATTGCTGGCTAGTCATTGTATTGAGAACAAGAATCCCATTTTTCAAAGCACAGTGTGGACAATACATGAAAGAGAGTACAAAGGTTAAGGGGAGAGATATCTTGAGAAGCCCCCCTCATAGTCATATAAAAATGACAAGTGCATGAAGGTGGGAAAGAAAATTCTTTTTGTAGAAAAGGTTACTCCAAAAATGGATTTTTCCCAGGGCAAGCTGTGCCAATTGCCCCTCACACGGTGCATGGTGCATGGGGAAGGTGCTCTCCTTTTCATCATTCTTTTGTCATTGAAATCTGCCTTCTTGATTGCCCCTTCCTCTAAGTCTGGATTCAGGTAAGGGATGAATTCAAACTCTACCATGTTCTGTTGAGAGAAGAAAGGTTAAGTGAAAAGTGAGTGCACTGAGAGGATGTGGGAGAAACTTTTATTAGGGACCATAAAATTATAAGCATAATTATGCCTCATAGAGTTCCAGCATGTTGTATCTAAACTGCATTTGACTAGTTCTTCGTATTACTTATATTTTTTATTACAAATTGATCCTGAATAATAGCAATTTAATAAAGAATTGCAGAGCTGGATCTATTTCATTACCTAGCTGTGTGGCCTTTGACAAATTCTTGTGTCTTTCTGAGTACAAGTTTCTCTAAGTGCAAAATAACAATGCTTGAGACGTGGTCACGGAGGGGTGGAAGAGCATTGGATCTGAGGCCAGAGAAACCTGGGCTTCCCGAGACAGCTTTAACTCAGTTGCCTCTAATTTGCTACTCATTTATTCTGTGATCTTGGACAAATGGCCCTTCTAAACAATAGTTTCCTTATCTGTAAACAATGAGAATGATATCAGAATGCCAAAAATGTGGTTTGGGTTTTTACGAACTTTTTGGCCAGCTGACATAGACATCTTACGATGCTACTAAAAAGATTAAAAAGTAAAGGAGAATTAAAAACTAGTCAAGAAAGACTTCATCTACTTCTGTAGTTTGTAAAAGATCCAGAAGAATTTAAGAAAGGTAATATTATGAGTTTTAAAGATGCTTGATCAATTGTTTTTAATATATATTGAGAGTTTTAATCATAATCCTACCTCCTACCCAATAATCTCCCTCTTGTAAATCTTTCTTAAGAAAAATAATATTTGGGATTATTTTTTGATAGCATAAATTATAAATATTTTATAGTGAATATTTAACTAATGATTAATAAAATAGGCTGCCATTTTTTGGATTATTATGGGGTTTATTTATATGGGTTTATGATTCTATAGCTCCTGATGGAGTCTCTTCCAACTTGTCTTTAAAAACACAATGACAACTTATACAATGTATTTAAAAATCACAGCATTAGTATGTGATATGATTTTTCTTCCAGGAAAAAGACATGAAAGTTTTATGGTATTGTACCTGGAGGAAAAAAAATCACAACACTAAACATTCCTACTGACACACAACCTAGAATCTTTGATAATTTTCTGATCAGTGGAACTGGATTGATAAAAATCAATCAGTGGCATACCCATGCATCATCCAGTCAAGACTAAGAAAGCCTGGACTAATATGGGGCAAGGTGGGATAATATTTCATTCCTTTCCCACTCTCTACCCTCTGGTTCTGTGACTCAGGATCTTTCTTGTGTTGTTCAGTCACTAAGTCATGTCCGACTCTGCGACCTGATCAACTGCAGCAGGTCAGGCTTCCCTGACCTTCACTATCTCCTTGAGTTTGCTCAGATTCATGTCCATGGAGTAGGTGTTGCCATCCAACCATCTCATTCTCATTAGAAAATCAGGTAGCCATGTTGAAATCAGATAGGTTCTGTGCTTTGAGGAGGCCATAGTTGTCTTCTTCCTTGTCAGCTCTGGACTGAAGATTTGTCTTTTCCCCAAAATTCAAGTTAAAACCATAATATGATGGAATTTGGAGGTTGGCCTTTGGGCAGTAATTAGGTCATGAGGGTGGAGCTATTACAATGGGATTAGTGCTCTCTCCATTGGAGAAGGAAATGGCAACCCACTCCAGTGTTCTTGCCTGGAGAATCCCAGGGACGGGGGAGCCTGGTGGGCTGCTGTCTATGGGGTCACACAGTCGGACACGACTGAAGTGACTTAGCAGTAGCTGTGCTCTCATAATTGGCAGGTGGGTGGCTCAGATGGTAAAGAATCTGCCTGCAGTGCAGGAGACCCATGTTCCATCCTTGGGTCAGAAAGATCCCCTGGAGGAGGAAATGGCAACCCACTCCAGTATTCTTGCTTAGAGAATTCCATGGACAGAGGAACCTGGTGGGCTATAGTCGCAAAGAGTTGGACATGACTGAGTGACTATCATTTTACTTTCAGTGCCCTTATAAGAAGATAGAGAGTTTCCTCTCTCTTCTGTCTACCATGTGAGGATATACAGAGGAGATGGCCATGTACAAGTCAGAAGTCCCTCACCAGACATTGCTGGCACCTTGATCTTGGACTTCTCAGCCTCCAGAACGATTAGGAATGAATGTTGGTTGTTTAAGCTACCCAGTATGCAGTATTTCGTATAGCAGTCCAAGGTGTCCTCTGCTCCATCTTTCAGTATCATTTTGCAAAGTGTTCTTTCCAGAAAGCAGGGTCGGACCTGGTGGGACAGGGATGATGGTGGTGGTCATCTGGTTACTGTTGTGCTTTTGCATTCTGGGAGTAGAATTCCCTCAAACAAAGTACTCTAGAGGAGATGGTAACAGATACCCAGCGGTTGGGGTGACAGCTTGAACTGTGCAGTTCAGAGTTTCAGAGAACCGTGCCATAAAGGTGGGACACATTGTGGACCAGGAGAGCTATCCTAGATGAATTCCTGCTCAGCGCTTGCCAGTAGCTCTGCGAATTAACTGCAGTCCAGTTCTGCTTGAAAGTGAAGATGATAGATACAGAGGGCAGTGAACAGTGGGCAAGCTAAAAGTAATTAAAACTTTCTTTACCTAGAAAAAGTCTTAAGCCCTTGATTCCAAAAAGCCCACTAAACTCCAAGTAAGCAAATATAAAAATAAACTCCAAGGGAGTGAACATTTTTTTAAAAATCATGTAAATAAAAATCTGACAACTATTGACAATAAAAACAATTACCCACTGACTAGTCATGAACTTGTTTGACTACCTAAAACAGAAAATCCAAATATTTGGTGATGGCCTAAATAAGATAAGGTTTATTCTTCTCGCATATAAAAAGAAGTTCAGTGACAGGCAGTTCAGAGCTGGAGAGGCAGCTCAAGGACCCTGGTTCCTTCTAGCTTTCTCCACTGCAGTCCTTAATGTGACCCTCTCAAGATGCTGCCAGGACTCCAGCCGTTGCGTGGAGGCAGGAAGATGAGGGAAAAGGGACACTTGCCTACTGATTCTTCCCCATTTGGTGGCCTTTCTGAGAAGCCCCCCTGGTGACTTCTGCCTGTGATTAGTTCATTGATCAGAACCATGTTACACAAGCAACCTCCTCTGCAAGGTAGGTTGGGAAATTTAGTTTTAGCTGTGACTATTTCTACACCCAACTAAATCAAGACTCAGTAAGAAAGGAGAATGAATCAGCATTGGGCCAACAACTAGCAGTGTCTGCCATGTCTACAAAAAATAATAAATAAAGTCTATTCCAAGAATCAGAGCTGTAGATGGTTCCCAGTAAACCTCACCTGTGCAGCTCTAGGAAATCAGAGAGTAGTTCTGGTAGACAACTAGATCTTATAGAGAATTCCCAAATCAAAGTTAAAACTATACTAGCCACAGAATATAGGAAGTGGGTTGAGCGTAAACATTATTTACTTAACTTCTATTCTATAATTAGGAATCTAGTTATCATTCCATGTATACTGTCTGAAATTCTAAAAATTATAAAATAAAATAAGAATCATAACATATTAATTGCTTGGGTGGAAATGGCCAAGGGATTAACTGATTAAATAATGGAATTGTTACCTGTTCCTCTCCTTTCTTCATAATGGAGTGGAATTGAGGTCTACTCCCTCTCTCTTCCTTTTTTTTTTAACCCAATCCCTCTGTCTCCAGCCCTGAGTTTATGAAAACTCAGACCCTCTCAAGTATTTCCTTTGTTGGGCCACAAACCCTTGTAGGCAGGGGTTAGGGGCCAGGGAACCAAGCTGGGGGCTGGCCCCTCCCCAGTGTTTGGGGGAGGAGACGGGGCTTCCTCTTGTTAGAGTTAACTCCATGTGTGCCCGCAGGTTGCTCTGCAATTCTGTGCTTGGTACAGAATAGGCGTTCAATAGATATGCAGTTGAATGCAGCTTTTCACTGATTTGTGATAGCTTTACTGTTTTCTCACAGATTCTTTGTCTTAGATTTTATAATAGTCCACAAATGAGCTAAGCCACTGCAGGTAATAGAAAGTTGCATACAAGACAAAATCACTGAAAGAGCAAAATAAATACTATGCACAGGAAAAAATAATAACAAGCAAAGGAAGTAGTTCATCAAAGCCATCACCGTGGATGAGGTTCACTGGTGGAAATTTTCTGTATTTTCTAAAATGTTTAACCAATACGCACTAATTTCATAATAAAAAACAGCTCCTTAAAAGTATTTTCAGATGTGTTTGCACTTTTGGGTGGATTTAGGATTTTGTTTATGTGATGCCATAAAGCTCAATTGATTTGGTAGTTTCTTAGACAACCAACAGATTTAATAGCAAAACACAAAACAAACAAAAAACCCACTCAGACTTGGAATTTGTGCCTAGTATGACTGAGGTCTTTATAGTTGTTCTATTCTCATATTAAGATGGTAGACAATCTGTGCATGACATTATCTCATGCATAAGAACAGTTAAAAGAACAGTAAACAGTGGTCACCAAACATCAATTGTGTGTCCCTCCATGCTCCTTGTGTTTCTAACTTATGATGCTAGTACAGAATTTATCCTTACTGTTGTTTGAAGAGTCTCTCTCCTTGTGAGTTAACCTGCAAACTACCTGAGACTAGGAACCATACCTTGCTCACACACCCTCCCACTTGGAGTAAGTTAAGTCCTCAACTGATGTCCTCCCATGATACCCTGGGCTTCCCCTTCTGAAGCGCTCATCAGAATAGTAAGGAATAGGTATGTGCTGTGTGTGCTGTGCTTAGTCACTCAGTCGTGTCTGACTCTGCACCTCCAGGCTCCTTTGTCCATGGGGATTTCCAGGCAACAATGCTGGGGTGGGTTGCCATGCCCTCCTCCAGGGGATCTTCCCAATCCAAGAATCAAACTGGGGTCTCCTGTACTGTGGGCAGATTCTTTACCAGCTGAGCCAACAAGGAATAGGTACAGTCCTCATCGCTTTGACTTTCTGTGGAAGGATCTCCACTAGAGTAATCAACCTGGTCTCTTATACCATCTGGCTTTTTGTTCTTAGCCAATTGGGCTTACCCAGGGAATGGGCTCTTTCCTTTGGTGGAGAAGCCCAGAGAAAGGGCAGGGCCATCCTGGGTTAGCTCCTGGTCAGATAGGAGGTGAAGGTGGTCCCAGATTGTTGGCAGGGGGTTTTCTCAGGTATTGCAGTTGGTAAAGAATCCACCTGCCTGATATAGGAGACCAAGAGACATGAGTTCAATCCCTGGGTTCAGAAGATCCCCTGAAGAAGGAAATGGCAACCCATTCCAGTATGCTTGCTGGGAAAATCCCATGGACAGAGGAGTCTTGTGGGCTACACCATGGGGTCATAAAGAGTCAGACACAGCTGAGCATGCATGCTATTGGCAGAGGATCTGAATGATTTTGGCTCTGTCTTCCTGCAGGGATTCTCAGTTAGACGATTAAACTACTGTACTCGCCTGTGAAGGAGGCCTGCAGTTTCATGAAAATTCAATTCAGGGGCATATTAGCAGGCTTAGGTGATTTAGCGAACCACATGCTCCAAACAGCTTTACCTGTCATAAGGCAGTGCATGGACTTTACCTGTCTGACTCCTTGTCTCTCTTAGGTACTTTAGAACTTGGATCTGGGAAAAGTGGTATAATAATGTGACATCCTAAAATGATAAAGTCATTTTCAATCTAATATCTGTATTGCCTACTAGACTGACAGGTTCATGGAAAGCGTAGCTCCTATATTTATTTGTTTCACCATTGTCCTCCCAGTGCCCATCATAGTGCCTGGTATACAGTAGGCAACAAATATATATTTTAGAGTACATAAGTGAATTTGTCTTTTAATTATTCTTTTAGTACAGCCCTTGTTTTACTCTGCCTGGGATGCTGTGACATATCACTGTAGACTGGGTGGCTTATGTAACAGACATTTATCATCACAGTTCTGGAAGCCAGTAAGTCCAGGATCAAGGTGCTGGCAGATTTGGTGTCTGGCGAGGGCCTTCTGGGTGGTTTGCAGACAGACACTGTCTTGCTGTATGCTCATGTGGCAGAGAAGGACAGACAGACAGAGGCAGAGAGAGCAAACTCTCGTCCTTTCCTCTGCTTATAAAGACACTAATCCCATCCTGGGAGCTCTACTCTCATGATCTCTGACCATCTTTAAATCTAATTAGCTCCCTAAGGACCCATCTTCAAATCCCATCCCATTGGGAATTAGGGTTTCAGCATATGAATTTTGAGGAGACACAATCACCAAGTCCAAAGTAGTCTCTGTCGTGGAACTGGTGCTTATTAGCAAATACTGATTTGAATCAGAGCTACGATTTCAAAGATGGGGATGGTGGCAGGAGGCATATTCTGGTTCATTCTTCCTGGTGCTTTACCCCAGCACTCCCTGTTTCTGAGTGAGTACAAACAACCACTGAAGCCCACCCTGCATGTGCGCTACGTCGCTTCAGTTGTGTCTGACTCTTTGCGACCCTATGGACTGTAACTCTCCAGGCTCCACTGTCCATGGGATTCTCCAGGCAAGAATACTGGGGTGGATTGCCATTTCCTATTCCAGGGAACCTGCGTATGTTATGTCTCCTGCATTGGCAGATGAGTTCTTTACCACGAGCGCCATCTGGGAAGCCCTTGAAGCCCACCAGAACTGGTTTGTTAGTTTGCTTTTGGTAGGGGATCTTAGTTCCCTGATCCTGTGCCAATAGCTCAGTTGGTAAGGAATCCACCTGCAATGCAGGAAACCCCAGTTCAATTCCTGGGTCAAGAAGATCCACTGGAGAAGGGATGGACTACCCACACCAATATTCTTGGGCTTCCCTCATGGCTCAGCTGGTAAAGAATCCACCTGCAATGCAGGAGACCTGGGTTTGATCCCTGGGTTGGGAAGATCCCCTGGAGAAGGGAAAGGCTACCCACTCCAGGATTCTGGCCTAGAGAACTCTATGGACTGTATAGTCCATGGGGTCGCAAAGAGTCAGACACAACTGAGTGACTTTCACTTAGTTCCCTGAGTGACTTTCACTTAGTTCTCTGACCAGGGGTGGAACCTGTACCGCCTCTGCAGTAGAAGCTTGGAGTCATAACCCTGGACTGTCAAGAAAGTCCCCCTACCTGAACTTTTCTGTGTTGCTTCTCAGCCTGGTGCCTGTGGTGGGGGTGGGGGAATTAGAGAGAGATGGGAACCCACTGATTTCCTGTTTGCATGCCTCACCTCAAGAACTGTGGAAGAGAATTTATATTTTATTGAAAAGTGCAAAATTTGAAGTGAAGGAGGAAATGAGGGCATCTAACAACAATAGTAATAAGATTGAGAATCTGTTCCACATTCCACATAGACAAAGAGCATCCATTTCATTTCCTTGCATGAGTGATTCTGTGCAGGCACTGGCCCACCTCCCACATCCATGGGTTTTTTTTGGGCCATGCCTCCTGCAGAGTGACTCCACCTAGATTCTCAATTAAGAACGGAACATTTTCTTCACTTTCACCACACAGAGGAATGATACTGTGTGTGGAACATCTGCAAATCTCAAGTGTGGGCCTCATGCAGTACCAGTTTCCCACACATAAATCTTTCTGTGAACTGAGGTCCACTGATACTTGCCTTTATAGGTGAATGTGAGGCCAAGCACACATTGTCCTTTGGAGCAGAAAACCAAGACCCCGCTTTCCAAAGGAAAAAAGTCTACAGTTTTAGGAGATTTGAACAATAGCTTACGATCCTGTTGCTTGTCTGCCTTTTCCTCCTGCCCTGCTCCACTTTAGGTGCCCGGGAGCTCACTCCTCAGGCAGCTGTAATCTGAGACTCTCAGAGTTGGAAGGTGTGGCCTCTTCACCCATCCAGAGCTAGTATTCCTCCTCAGCTTGTTCAGTCCAGCCTGTTTTCCCTTCTCTGTGGGCAAGGAGGTGGCGATGTCTTTGAGATCTACCTTCACTTCATCTTCAGGCAGCTTGTATTACTCAGTCATGTTCGATTCTTTGCAACCGCATGTACTATATGGCCTACCAGGCTCCTCTGTCCATGGAATTCTTCAGGCAAGAATACTGCAGGGTTTGGCCCTGCCCTCCTCCGGGGCATCTTCCCAACTCAGAGATCAAACCCAGGTCTTCTGCACTGCAGGCAGATTCTTTACCATCTGAGACACCAGGAAAGCCCTGCTTAAATCAAGTGAATTTGCTGCTTAATGCCCTAGATGCCCAACTAGGGAATGGCTAAAAAACCAAGCAAATGAAAAACTGGTGCTTCCATGTGATAGAATGTAATGCAGGTATTAAAGATCCCATTTTAGGGAAAAATATTGAATCCCCTGGGAAGAGGTTTATGATATATTATTAAATAAAAAGAGCATGTTATAGGGTGATATGTATAGCACAGTCCAGATAGATAGATGATAAATAGGTGATTGAGTGAGTGAGCAAGTGGACTTGAAGAATGATGAGTCCTTTGAAACAGTTAACTCCACCCTAAGGAACTGTGTTTCTATAATCTTCCATTTTGCCCTTGTAGTGGTAGCCACTCAGTCATGTCTGACTCTTTGCAACCCCATGGACTATAGCCCACCCAGGTTCCTCTGTTCATGGAATTCTCCAGGCAAGAATACTGGAGTGGGTAGCCATTCCTTTCTCCAAGGGATCTTTCTGACCCAGGGATCAAGGGTCTCCAGCATCATAGGCAGATTCTTTACCATCTAAGCCACCAGGGAAGCCCATATTTGGCCTTACACTATCTAGAAAGATTAGTAGAGACTTCTAGAAGGAAAACAATGTTATAGTTATTCAAACACAAAAATGCAGAGAATTCAGGGGATGGTGCCACACCATTGTTCCTTTCCAGTCCATCTACTGAGTCAGCAGTAATCACCAGGAACCAGCCCTTCCTCCACTGGTCTCCCTTCTCCATTGTTTCCTCTCTCTCTCCATGGTTTTTCCATCCTCGGACATTTCTGCAGCATCTCAGCTCCATCCTAACATGAACAGATCCTTATAGTCCTCTACAGAAGCAGGTATAGGGCTTCTAGAAGTATCAGAATGGGGCATTATTGAGATGAACTCTTCTTGCTGATATTCAGTCCATCACATATAATTTAAGGTATGATCTACATTTAAAAAAAAAAAACCCTATGAAGATTATGGAGAACAGAAAAACTCATTAAGTTACCATTGACTTTTCCATATAATTAGGCAGATGTGATGATAAAATGTATTCACCTCGAAGAGAAAATTTCCGGTTTTTATGGAAAGCAGATGAGTTACCAAATCATAACCATGGTTACACTTGAAGTAGCATTTTCTGTATCTTAAAGTACTCTCCTCTCTCTTTTAATGGTCTCTTCACCCATCTCTGTATTCCTTTACCTCCTGAAAAAAAAAAAAAAAAGTTCACTGCACCCTCTATTTGCATCACTTCTTAGAGAACATTTGACACATGAATGCTTCTTCTGTGCAAAGCAGGAGCTATGGGGTTTCTGATTCAGGTCAGAGTTACTGAAGCTGAAAAGAACAGACAGACAAGAAACTGGAGGAAATCAACGGGGCAGTGAGGTGAGCTCTCTAGCTTAGATCAGAGGAGGCCTTTGGGGGAGTAGGGAATATGGAATGGGTAGCTCATATGACCATGGAGGGCTGAAGTCTTGACATGGTTCTGGAGCCCACTGGAAAGGCAACCACAAAGTTGGGACAGTAGGGGCTCCCCTCCTGCCCCTCTGCCATTATCCTGGCCCAGATTCTGTTCCTGGCTCATCTCCCTCTCTCTTTCTTAGGTGGGGTGCTCAGCTGTTCTGGACAACAGAATGGGAAGTCGCTTAGATGCCCTGGAGCCTTGCTTTTGTGGTTCTGATACAGAGCATTAGACCTAATTTAATTTGAAAATAATACAGAAAGATGAAAGGGAATCCCACTTGAGCTTCTCATTTTAAAAAGAGTTTAAAAAAAAAAAAAAAGATGATGTGAGCCCAAGACCTGAACCTCAAAGGAGGCCCTCTGGTCAATGGAGGCAGACAGGCCCAGATGTTTTTCCCATCTGTGTCTTGTCCCTCTGGCATGAGGGCTGGATGAGGAAGGGAGGTTCACAGCAGAGGATCAGGCCAACTTGCTGATGCTGCCCTCTTATTTAGCTCATGGAAATTTCATAGCATCTAAGGTCTGGCTTTCCCCATGGATTTGAGGGGAAACCTCCTATAGCCCTCTTGAACTGGTTTCATGGAAGGAACTTCGATACTGTGAAAAATTTCACCCAAGATTAATTGAACTTGACATCCTGAATGTCTTTCGCATGATGTACTGAGGTAGTATTTTCGAAAATGTCAGTATCTGATACTTGGTGTGTGGTTTTTAGATGTCTAAAGTATTCCCACTTCTCAAATTTCCTTTAAAAAGCTGGAATGCAATACATTTCTGGGTTTTCTTTGTTTCGGATGAAACTCCACCTTGCTACAACAGAGCTAAATATACTCCAGATCAACAGTTCATTACACACACACAAATACTGAAGGACATCCAGAGTGAGCGGCTGACCTCAACTGAACACAAACCATTCTCTACTTTCTGGGAAATTAGAATCACAGGCCAGCTTTACATTAAATGGAAAGTGTACGCTACCATCTTGTGGACAAAATATAAATAACACCGAAATCTGCTGAAGACTACATAACTGTTCTCCGTATTATGCTGAACATCTGTCTTGTCCTGGGTTCCCCCATGCCCTCATGATGACCAGCCCTTGCAGTTTGGAACTTTGGTCTTGAGTGATCTCTATCAACAAAATCAGGTATAATACAACATGAAGAAATGGGAGTTTGCTGAGAACATTGTGGAATGCAAATGCCTGAGACCTGGGTTCTTGACTCTAGCTTCTTCTCGTTTCCATTTTTCCAACTGTAAAATAACTCTTGTCACCTCACACAGGACACCCAGGTTTCTGGGTGAGGTTGACAGAGTTAGGTTTGCACAGTGTCCTGTGGAGCTGAATGTTTTAAACCAAGATAAATTAGTTTATTAATCAGTTATTTTCTAATGAATGTAAAACTTGGTTATTTTTCTCCTGAATGGTTTTTATGCATACACTAACTCATTCAGTTAATCTTAAAGGAAATCAACCCTGAATATTCATTGGAAGGACTAATGTTGAAGCTGAAGCTCCAATACTTTGGCCATCTGATACGAAGAGCCGACTCATTGGAAAAGACACTGATGCTGGGAAAGATTGAGGGCAAGAGGAGAAGGGGTGACAGAGGATGAGATGGTTGGATGGCATCACTGGCTCAATGGATAGGAGTCTGAGCTAACTCTGGGAGATAGTAAAGGACAGGGAAGCCTGGCATATTGCAGTTCACGAGATTGCAGAGTCGGACATGACTTAGTTATTGAACAACAACAACTCACTCACAGACACACATTCCCACTTCCCATGCACTAAAGAAATGACATTCTAGAACGTGGAAACATGAATGGTGTCATCACAGCTGAATAAAGAAGAAGAGGAAGATGCAGAATTCCAGTGTCGTAGGGTGGACAAGCGGAGAAGGCAATGGCACCCCACTCCAGTACTCTTGCCCGGAAAATCCCATGGACGGAGGAGCCTGGTAGGCTGCAGTCCATGGGGTCGCTAGGAGTCGGACACAACTGAGCGACTTCACTTCCACTTTTCACTTTTATGCCCTGGAGAAGGAAATGGCAACCCACTCCAGTGTTCTTGCCTGGAGACTCCCAGGGACAGGGGAGCCTGGTGGGCTGCCATCTGTGGGGTCGCATAGAGTCGGACATGACTGAAGCGACTTAGCAGCAGCAGCAGCAGCAGGGTGGACAAGAACCTCCAAGCTCATCACACCGTATCACTTTTATAATACTTGCATTACTTGTACAATGTTCAGCCACTCTATGAACATAGTCTTCCAGAATATAAGAAAGTACTGGCAATGGTAACCACATAAAAGACAGAAACAAATTCTGGTACAAATTTACATGGATAGAGGGGTGTTCAAGAAGGAGGGGACGTAGGTATAGATATATATCGCTGATTCATGTTGATGTTTGGCAGAAACCAACACAATACTGTAAAGCAATTATCTTTCAAAAATAAATAAACTTAATTAAAAATTTTACATGGATACATTTTTGGTTAATACACAGAGAGAGATGACTGAAATTAAGCTAGGCACTAGAAAATCTCTAGGCTTCCCAGTTGGCACAGTGGTAAAGAATCTACCTGCCATTGCAGAAGATGCAAGAGACACATGTTTGATCCCTGGGTCAGGAAGATCTCCTGGGGTAGGAAATGCCACCCAACTCCAGTGTTCTTGCCTGGAAAATTCCATTGACAGAGGAGCCTGCTGGGCTATAGTCCATGGGGTAGAAAAGAGTCAGATATGACTGAGCACACACACACACAGGTTGTAGTCTATTTATAGTAAGCAAATGGCTCTCATGCCTGCTAGAGCTTAAAAGATCTAAAGTTAGAGGTTTCCAGTGTTAACGGTTCTTTCATCTAGGGAAGGTCTTTCATTAGGAAAGCAAGACATCTACCATAAGCTGAAGGTGTTGTATCCCATTAATTTTTCCTTTAAGCATCATGTCTAAGTTAAGGATATATGTGTATATGTGTTCTATGTGTTTTTCTTACTCATAGGAAAATCATGGCTTTCAGATTGATCCTAGTGGAAAAGTACCACTTAGGAAGACATCATAATATTCATTTTTGTTGTGATCACATATTGTAACTGGTCTTTCATTGTTTTCCTAATTGTAAAAAAGAAATAATGTATGTCTTCTCTGTCTCCCTTAGAGAGATTGCTAAGAATATAATATCGCTATCCCTGATTCATTTCACTAATCTCAGTATTTATATTTCTGTTACAACTTTGCAATAGAAGGCAGAGCCTATTTCTAAAGAAATATGTTCACCTTAACTTTATTTACTGTCAGTGTTGAAGCACTGAGCTTCTACAAATAGAAAAGTTCTGAAACCACAAGAAAATGACAACAACAGTAGCAAAGACTAGGCAGGAACCTGTTCCCAGCACTGGCTCTAGGAAGGTCAGGTGAGAATTAAAAATTTTACTCACCCTTCGAGAGTTCCAAGCCTTCTTGATCAATTCCACTTGTCTCTGCATTTTTATTTATTTTTTTGACCTCTCTCCTTGGGATAGGGAGTCTAGACTGTTTGTTTGTTTTCACCTTGTCACCAAAAGTATAAATGTAGTCTCTGAGGGGAGGTTGTTACTTTAAAAGGTCTGCGGAAGCTTTAAAAAGAAAGGTGAAATAGACCATGCCTTGACTAGCTATGAAACCACCAGTGCTAAATAAAGTACCTTAAAATCAACAAGAAAATTTCCTGATTTGATAAGAAGGAACCTTCTGTATTGCATTGTTTTCCACAGTTTAGACATGGTATTTTCAATTTCTGTATATTTTTATACAAATAATGAATTTTTGAATGTTAATACTAGCATTTTATCACAAAAATTTCATGGTTCTTCTTGTGCTTCAGAAACTGCTACATTCCTAAATGTATTCTTACATAGTATTTATTACATATATCCCTACATATTTGGTATAGCTTCAAAGTTATTCTTGTCTCCAATGGAACATGTCTCCAAATTAATAGTGGAACTCAATAAGAAAGCAAGGTTCAATGTCCAGAATGTTACTGGAGAGTCAGCTCTTTATGTGCTTTGTTCTGTATTTGAAAACTTTGTGTAACAGACATAAAAGATAATCTGAGAGTTGAAGGTGTTATATAAATTCCAAAAGAGCTCAAGGATAGGACGAAGGATGTTATTTATTGAGTGTCTGCAATGTAACAGGTAGTCTGCCAAGAGTTTTCCATTTCCAGTCTGACCGTCTCCATTCCAAGCTTGGTATGTATGAGTGGCTCACGCAAGTCAGAATTAGAAGTACTAGATTAATATTCAAAGCCCACACCCTCTTTAGGCCGTGCCTGTGGTTCCTATATAAAGATTGAAGTGTGCCCTGGGTGAGTTTGGATAAAAGAGTAAATCTCACAAAGCAAAGCATCCACCTAGAAAATTTCCAATGAATATTTTGGCTAAATTAGATTGGATCTTGAGAGAGAAGTTGATACGGATTTTGTGGATCCCTGCAAAGATGCCAGGCCTAATGCTATGAGAAGGTGTGAGATCTCTGATACCGTGGAAAGAGCAGGTCACAAATCCTGAATCCAAGAGAATGCCCACCAGTAAGTGGGCAGGATGAAGAAAAGAGCCTTGGATTCACAACCAATCCAGTAGACAAGGTGAGGGGTAGTCTCATGACTCTTCCCCATTTCAAGTCAGGAACATGAAACCCAGTGAAATAAATTACTTATTCAAGGTCACACATCAAATCAGCCTCCAACCCAAGGTCATAAACGAGTCCCTGTCACCCAGCCCATTGTTTTTTGCTCCACAGTTTTAAAAGTGCAGGCTTTCTGTCTTTCCTAAGCCCTTTATTTCTCCCCAGTGGGTGTGAACAAATAAACAAATTCCAATGAGAGCACCCAACCCAGTCTGGGCTTCCATCTCTGTTGGTCTGACAGCTTTCTGGTCCCTAAATGAAATGATCCCATATTAAGCCTTGGTGCACGTGGAGGGAGGGAAAGCAGACAGTGTGGGAGAAGCAGGAGTCAGTATTAGTTTTCTCATTTAATTAACTGCATTCAACAGAGTGAATGCCATAGGCAAATAACTACAGGCCAGTAACACATCCCTTAAGGAATACTTGGGGCCCATTTTTTTCAGCCCATTAGTGACCAGAACAGCCTCATAACTCAGGTCTGCCAAAGCCAAAAGAAAAATGTGTATAATTGGAAAAAGGTTGAAAACAATCCTGGATAATAAATTACACTTACTCAGTTCCTTTGTCCTTCCAACTCTACAGCTAGCATCACATTTCATAAGGGAGCCACGGAGAAGAGGCAAATGCCGAGAGGGAGCCTGTACTTATTAGACACCAGAGGGAGGCCTCCGAGATTAGTGGAATCAGTTGTTTACTTAGAGTCTGCTAAGCTGAAGGGTGCATCAGGCCAAGGAGGCTTTGGGCTGCCTGCTCCCCTCAAGATCCAGAGCACACACGGCCCCACGGCTTGACCATTATCTATAGGAAAGTTGGCAGGAAGAGCTTAACCAAATCTCTTCCAATTAGGTGTTCTGATAATCTAAATTCCCTTGTGCAAATGCCAGCTACCTACCTCATCTCCTTGGACTGCCGGAGTTATAATCTTCCCTGACATTTCATGGATCTTCCTCTCCAGGAGATTGCCGTTCAGTAAAAGGAAGATGAAATGGAGGTCTCCTGCTTACTAAGTGCATTTTCTGTAATATGCAGATATATAAACACGCGTGCGCGCATACACGCTGGTGTCTCGTGTGGATCAAAACCAGCTGGAGTGCATTTGTCAGGGAGTGCCAAGCTTCAGTCGTCTCAGAACTTGAAATGGATCCTCCCTGTTTCCTGGGATGCCTCTTCTGGATGTTTGCTTGTGCTGCTGCCAGTGATGCATGAATTTGATCATTTCGATCCTTGTCCATAAAGACATTGGTGGACTCATATTTTGAAGCCCCCCAAACTCCTGAGAGAGGCAGGGGAACCAAGGCAGCTTGACCTCCCTCCCTTCTGAGAAGCTCCCATTACTGTCCCCTGCGTGGACTACCACTTACTTATCCCGTCTAGCATGTAGACTAGCTTTGCCTGCCATTGTCCTCACAGGAACATATCCAACAAGAGCTGCCATGCCCAGCGGCATGGGTTGTATGGTGAGGGATGCTGGGGAAAGGATTTGCTCACAAGAAACATCCTCTAGAAGTGGCCCCTTTCCAACATTGTTAAGATACCACATTCACCTAACATTTACTATTATCTATTGTGATTGAAAGCAGGAGGAGAAGGAGATGACAGAAGATGAGGTGGTTGGATGGCATCACCGACTCAATGGACATGAGTTTGAGCAAGCTCCAGGAGTTAGTGATGGACAGGGAAGCCCGGCGTGCTGCCATCCATGGGGTCACAAAGAGTCAGACACAACTGAGTGACTAAACAACTGATTGTGAAAGCAAGGGCTTTCCAGGTGGCTCGAGTGGTAAAGAACCTGTCTGCCAATGCAAGAGACATAAGAGATGCAGGTTCGATCCCTAGGTGGGGAAGATCCCCTGGAGGAGGACTTGGCAACCCACTCCAGTATTCTTGCCTGGAGAATCCCATGGACAGAGGAGCTGGCAAACTACAGTCCATGGGGTCACAAAGGGCCGGACACGACTAAAGTAACTTAGCACAGCATGCACATTGTGAAAGCAAAGGTCAGTCTATTGGTTATTCTCTTTTTGAAAGATTCAGTAGTCAGACCATGGAGCTAGACAATGTCTGTTTATGCAAGGTCAGCCCCGTATACCTGTGGCAGATTCATTTTGATATTTGGCAAAACTAATACAATTATGTAAAGTTTAAAAATTAAATAAAATAAAAAAAAAAAAGAACCAAGATTTATTTCTGATTGTCAGAAAGTTGTTCTAATGTGACTTGAACAATCTCTGGCTCTTCCAGAATCCCTCCCACCAAAACCCTCCCAACCTCACCCCAGCAATTTTCAAAGCCCTGCTAATAAAGTAATTTCCTTGAAAGCGAGAATTTTACCTGTTCTATTCATCTCTGTGTTGGCACATCACATGCCCTAGACATACACTGCAGCAAGTTTAAAAGGAAGAAATGAGTAGAGAGAAAATTTTGAGCTACAGTCAGTGTTCAGAGAAGGAGAGTCTGTCCCTTTGACCATGAAGTCACTGGGGACTAAGCAGAGAGCAGGTCATGGGTGGGTAAGGTGTGGAGTATTGGATCTCTGGTGAGAGTAGCACACCCTACCTTAGTGTGTGCATGTACACACACACACACACACACACACAGCCTTTGGTTTAACCAGTGGCAGCATCTTACTGCAAGCATGGATGTTGTGTTTAGATCTCTATCGGGGTGGCCAGCTTATCCCAAGAATTTCTTGTAGGTTCTGCATCCAGGGAACTCTTCCATTTCCAGCACATCATAATGATAGGTCACTCTATAGCCTCCAGATCTTCCTAAAGGGACAAATGGTAGTTGCCTTCAACGGTAGTTTCAATGGGAGTTTCTGAGTATCTGCCTCTCTTTTTCTTACCTGCAAAACAAAGATAGCAACTTCATATGGTAGTTGTAGGATTAAATTAGAAGCTATAGACATTAAGATTATCAAGACAGAGAAAATTTATATTCTAGCTCAGTAGCCCTGAATGGGGCTTCCCAGGTGGCTCAGTGGTAAAGAATCTGCCTGCTAATTCAGGAGATGAAGGTTCAGTCCCTGGGTCAGGAGGATCCCCTGGAGAAGGAAACGGCAACCCACTCCAGTATTCTTGCCTGGAAAATCTCATGGACAGAGGAGCCTGGCGGACTACAGTCCATGGGGACCACAAAGAGCCAGACACAACTTAGTAACTAAACAACAACAAGCCCTGGATGAGTGTTTGTGAACACACTTTGTGAAGAGATGTAATTGTGCATCCGAAATGCTGCTGGAATTAGGAGAGTATCTTTTTCTTGAATACCTCTCTGCCCAGTTTTGCTGAGTCTATGCAGCTCTGGGTGAATCAGTGTCTCTTCTGTGAAGCCCCTCAACTCACTCCAGCCACAGTGGTTTCCCTTGCTTTCTAAGAATCTTAAGTCATGTGAAGAAAATTGTTCAGAATCACCATCATTAAGAGTATGTGCTCTGGAGTCAGTGAAGTGAATTTTGGCTCCACCTCTTAACATTAAGGTGACCTTGGGCAAATTAGCTAACCTTGTGGGGCTCTATTGTTTTCCTTTACTAAGTGGGAGCAATTTGAATAGTATCTGTCTCATTTGTAGTTGGGTGTATCGAATGAGGTAATGTTAAATGTGTGCCTTACATAGGCTAAATGATTAGATATGTTAGTTGCCCTGCCTTGAAATATATTTAATATTTACATGCTTAGAATCTTGATTCTTGTAGGATCTCCAATTTGGAGAAGGATCCTTTTGTAGTCAGTCCTAAAGGAAATCAACCCTGAATATTCATTGGAAGGATTTATGTTGTATGCTGTAGCTCCAGTACTTTGGCCACTTGATGCAAAGAGCGAACTCATTGGAAAAGACCTTGTTGCTGGGAAAGATTGAAGGCAAAAAGAGAAGCAGGTGACAGAGGATGAGATGGTTAGATAGCATCACCGACTCAATGGACATGAATTTGAGCAAACTCCAAGAGATAGGGAGCATGGCATGTTGCAGTCCATGGGGTCGCAACATGACTGAGCGACTGAACTATAACAACCCTTTGTAGTTATAATCTTTCATCTTCCCTAAACTTTTTATGTGCTTAACTGTGTTTCCTTCTCCTGAATTGTAAGTTCCTTGAGGCTAATAATAATAATGTTATCTGTACCACTTCCACCAAAACCACAGTAGTTACAGCATTTGGAGTGCTTTTTATTGTACCAGGCACTGTGCAAAGCAAATTGCCATCAACGGGGGAGCCCTAACTATGAAGCAGATACTTTACTGAGGTCACTTCATTAATCCCCATAACATCTCAGTGTGGTAGGGATTATTAGCTCCTCTTTACAGATGATTTTAGATAAGGTAGATATTAAGTAACTTCCCTATCAGCTGGGACTCACTGAAAACTGTCTGGTTCCAAAGCTCGTGCCTTTCTATATTGCTTAGGTCCTAGGATCACCCAAATTATCTGGTGCACTTCCCCTCACACACAGAACAAAGTGATGCTTCTCAAACTGTTCTGTGGATACAAATCCCTTGGGGGTCTTAAATAACTTCAGATACTGGTTCTGGAAGTCTGGGGCGGGCCTGAGGTTCTGCTTTGCTAACAGCTTCCAAGTGCTGCTGCTGCTATCCAAGGACAGCAAGGCCACATAGCTTGGTAGATTAGTAGGCGAAGTCTCTAGGATCTACATTTTCTGAAATTCTTGGGGCTGGAGATGGGCATGGTGAGGAGGATGGCAGGAAAAGAATATTGAGTGAAGCTGAATAAGTGACCAATCATATTTAGGTATTATTCCTAACTAGAGTGATCATACCTTGCTGTTCAGTCCCTCAGTTGTGTCCAACTCTTTGCGACCCCATGGACTGCAGCATGTCAGGCTTCCCTGTTCTTCATCATCTCCCAGAGCTTGTTCAAACTCATACCCATTGAGCCGATGATGCCACCCAGCCATCTCATCCTCTGTACTCCCTTCTCCTGATCATACCTTGGGACCACTTTTATCTGTTTCTCTTAAATTCTATGATATTTGCTATTCCTCAGACTCCTCTGATGATCAGAGTCAACTGGGGCTCTGATGAACCATGCAGCTTCCCCCGGTGCTTTACCAGGGTGGTCTCCAGAAATTTTTAATTTTAGCATGTTCTTTAGGTGACTCAGTATCAGAGAATTTTGGAAAATGCTGTTAAGTGCTAAAGAAATTGCAAAAGCAGGCAGCGAATGAGTGGTGATGGAGTGAAGGAGGACTTGATGGGGAGGTAGGTAGGAGATGAAGTTTGTCTTTAAAAAATGAAAGGCCAAGCCAAAAGGAATTCTTGCACATCGGTTTAGATTGGTATAACCATTTTGGACAATTGTTTAATGATATCTTCCCATGTTGAAATACATCTATCCTGTAAGCCAGCACTTTCACTCCTAGATATACACCAAATAGAAATTCATGCACAAGGGTACCTAAAGTCTGAACAAAAATTTCATAGCAGCGTTATTTGTAATGGTCCCAAACTTGAAATAAGTCGTATCTTCATCAATAGTAAAATGGAAAGATTGTATTGTAGTCATATGGTAGAATATTACACAGCAATGAAATGAATTGACCATTGCAATAAGCAGACACAAAATATGCATAATATGGTTTCTGTTATATGAAGTTCAAAAATAGGCATTTTTAAATCTATGGCATTAGAAATCGAGATGTGACTATATGTGGGGAGTTGGAGGGCCCCATGTCTGGAAAGGGACTTAGTAGGGGAACTTAAGTACTGATAGTATTCTATTTCTTAGCCTGGGTAGTAGTTATATGGATATGTTCATTGTGTGATTATTTATTCAGAGGAACACTTAACAAGTGTGTACTCTTTTCTATACAAATATATGAATACCATGTTTCAAGAAAACACACACAGTCACACCCACAGGGTTTGAAAAAGAAGAGGAGAGACCACAGCCCAGGTATGCTCTAGGAGAGGTTTGCAGAGACTATATTTCTCAAGGCTCATCTCAGGGATATGACATTGAACTGGCCTTCAAGGATTTCATTCTCCCCAATCTTATCATATAAAAATAATGTTAGACATTGGTTCTTCCTAAACCAGATATTTCTGAAGAAACTAGCCAAGGGCCACATCCATCTTTCTCTTGGAGAGACACTTAAACATCACTTACCCTGTGGACTAGTTTTGTTCCTGATTGAAAGGAACAGCCAAGATTCATTGCTGCTGGAAATTTGCCGTAATCATTGGGCATTACAGAGAATTATCAATAAAGTTTGATAAATCCTGTGACTAGTCAACCCAGTAATCACATGTTTCCGCTTTCCATCTCTCCACCCCCTCCCGAGACAAACAGACATGCCTATTCTTCTGGCTTCTGTATCCAACCTTGCAAAATTTACCTTCCACAGCTCCCAAGGCATGAGATTTGCTTTTTCTGATTACCCAGCTGGCCCTTAGTCCTGGCTTTATCTTCAAGCCAGAGGCCTGGGTGGTCTTTGAGAAACCTGACAAGAAGGTCATTAACAAAGAATCATATTCCCAAGTTGACCTTTCATGAAACCTCAAACTAAAATCCCCCTGGAGCCTTGTCTTCTCCTGGTTGAAGGTGGTACCATGGGAACTTGGGCAAGAAGTTGGAAGGGTTCTGAAATGATGCAAAAGCAGAGCAATCCAAAGTGAGTAACATTTTAATAAGTTAGTCAATAGACACCAAATGGGAGGCGGACGGTTACTATGCAAATAACTAGAGTAAAAGGAAATGAATTATAATAAGGGGCCACTTGCTCAGAGGTCATTTACCTAACTTTCAGGCGATCTGCCTCGGGACCTCAGTTTTTAAAGTAGGAGCTGCAAACTGACAGCTGGAGCTAACAATGGCCCTCAGATCAGTTTGGTTTGGCTTGAACAGATAAGTTTGGCTGAGCTTTAAACTCAGGAACTTCACACTAAAATCCATGCTTACGGCTTCTCTTTAAAAATGGAAAGTTCTGGCAACATTTCCACATGTTAACAATTGCTGGAGCCACCATCTCCCATTGCTCTGCACCAGCCTGCTGTACTCATTTATACTGCTTGTCTGTAGGAATCAGGTTTTCTACCCTGTTATGACAGTGTCTGTCTTCAGAAACAAGTCCAATGTCCCATGAAGGGGTTTATACCTGCCCACGGGCTCTGCTGACAGGGTGGGCTTAGGCTGCCATATTTTCTCTGATGTCCCCTCTCCCTCCAGCCCACCCACGTCTCAACCATAGCTGACTTCACCCTGGATGGTACCTGAATCAAAGTTGGCCCGTCTTGAAGCTTGCCAGGGACTTCTGGCCTGGCAAGGAAAAGCAGGCAAGGATAATGGCATCCTTCACTCACAGTGTTGGAATTAGAAAATTGAGCAACCCTTGCCAGCTAGTGGGGGAGAAAACTGAGAGATTACGAAATGCATTTAGCATCACAGCAAGACAAAGCCTGAGTGAGCTGAGCTGCCTGGTGGAGAAAATCCACTTAGGGAGGAGACTAAATTGTGTACCAAAAGAGGCAATGATGAGACATGAGGTGGCCCTGAGAGGTTGAGAGCACAGACTTGCCCCTTGATGTCAAGCTCAGTTCTAGTTCTGGTGACCTGCTGTACTTGGTTTCTCCTCCTTGGGTGTTGATGAGCTAGGAGACAGTCACCCCACTTGTCCTATATCCACTGTGCTTAGGGAAATAATACCCTGAACTTCCTCTGGGGAACCACACTAGCATGAGAGAAAAGCCCATGTGAGAATGAAGCCAGGCACAGGAGAGAGAAGACCCCCCCAACCTAAATGTTTCAGATCTTTCTTATTTCTCCAGAAATGACTGGAGAAATGAGAAATGGCTCCCAGAAAGGCTCTCTGAGCCTTCATTCAGCATATGCCTATATTTAAGGCACAGTGGAGTAATGCAATCATGATAAAAATATATTTCATAAATGTTTATTGAGTATTATTTTCATAAACATGTATTGAGTACATCGTGTATTGAGTACTGTTGGAGGCACTGAGTGGGAAACAGACATGGCTGAATCCCTACACTCAAGGAACTTATGATCCCTTGGAGAAGACAGAAAGCGTACATGAATTTTTATAACAAAACAGTGAAATAAACACTATAGTCAATACTTGCCCATCCTGTCATCCTTAGGGAAGAGAGGTGAGGAAGTGACTCTCTCACACTGGGGTTGGGGGCAATTTGGTAATCTGGCTTCCTAGCAAATGAGAAGGAGAGATGACAGATGGAGACCAGTTTACAAGGAGGCACTGACAGCTGGGCAGTGTTGATGGGCATGAAGGGAGGAGACCAGAAAGGAAAGCCCGAGAAGTGGAAGCATAGCAGGACAGAGAGATCTCCTTCCCAGGGACTTGAGGCGTCATTGAATGACAACCTGTAGCCGCCTATTCATGCTGGTGCTGCTGGTAAGTCACTTCAGTCATGTCCGACTCTGTGCGAACCCATAGACGGCAGCCCACGCCTTCAGAGTGGAACTAAAACTGAATATCATGAAGGGGCAGAGAAGGAAGAGGTCACTGTGGATTTGGATGGTCAGAGAATTCTTCCCAAGGAGACTGGCCTTCAAAGTAGGGCTTTGAAGTTTACATAGGGTTTAGAAGAGGGTGAGTTTTAATGGAAGCGAGGGGCACTCCATGTGGAAGGAATCTGGGACCAAAGGCATCGGAAGCTGAAGCAGCCATCCTCTCAGCAACTGTCCTCTCAGGGCCAGTACATGTGTGTCTTGGGGTAGGAAAGAGGGCGCAGACCAGCTTCACTGGACTTGATAATTCACAGTGGAGAGCGGTGGAAAAACACTGTTGATAAGGCCGTCTGGAGCCAGCCTGTGGAAGGCCTTGGATTTCAGGACAAAGGGTTTGGACTTGATCCTGGAGGCAGTGGAGCCAGAGAAGACTGGGGAAAGGGGTTGACTTGATGAAAGAGTTCCTCATTTGCTAAAGAAAAGCACCAACACAGCTCATTTTTCTCCTTAGAAAACAATCACAGAATTTAGCTTTAAATGCACCCCCCAACTCTATGAAAAGCATATACCAGCCCCTACAGGGCTCCCGGGGGGAGTTCATGAGTTCAGACTCAAAGCACAAGACGTGTTTTACTTGGCATTTAAGTCTGTCTATGGGTGATGCATGTCCTCAAATGAGGACAGACTGATATGATTAAACATTTTATATCAGTTACTCCGATTCTCCCAGTGTGCCTTCCCCCTCTGACTCCTCCAATTCTGGATATCCAGAGAAAAATAGCTGTAAGACAGATTGTATAGTTCGCTAGTAGCGTCTGTGGTGTAGATGCTCAGGATAAGGGCTTTGGTGACAGTAACTGTGGCTTTTGTGGACTTTGTAGGTCTCACTGGGGCCTTAGCAGTGCCTAGGAGCACCTAGTTTGGCACATGGCCGACACGCAACTTGAACCAACTAGTAACAGTATTTTTGATACATATGGTTTTTAATGGAAGCTTTTGATGTATTTCTTTTCTCCTTTCTTTCCCTCATCCTTCCTGCTCAGTGTCTCCTGACTATTTCATTTCCTTCTTCCTTTTTTTAAAAAAGATTTTCTGTTCAGCTCACTCTTTTCTCCCCCTGCCCCTTTCCCCCTTTTCTTTATACTTTCTATCTCCTCGTAACTTTCTTTTTCCTTACAGGAACTGGGAAAGACAAGGGTGTGTGGGCGGCCATGGCTTCCCTCCAAGGAAAGTGTGAGGCTTTGGGCAAAATAGATCTCTCATTTCTTCCAAACATAGGTCTAATCTGAACTGTCTCCAGGCTCTAGTCTCCAATCCAACTTCAGTGGTTTCAGTTGGACTCCAGGAGAAGGGACCCTAGGGATGCCGTGTCGTTAGTCTTGTCTTAGAGAAATTCAGCTTTCTATGCGCCTACTTGTCTCGAAGATTGGGGCACCCACATTCCCTTTCCTCAAGTCACCAGAGCCCAAGAGAGACTTCTGAGTAAAATGCCTGGCTGAAGAGAAGCAGGACTTCATTAAGAGTTTGATTTATCCCCAAATGATCTATTGTTATGCATCAAATATGTTTTCCCTACAAACCAGTTGGCAGGGAGCATGCAGATAAATTACTACAAGATGTAACCAGACAAGCTGTTCAAAAGGGAAATGGCTCTGTGTGTGTGGGACGCAGGAGAGCACATCCATAAACATGTGTTGGGAAATCAAATCCATCTAAGTCTGCTGGAAGAAATAAGCTACTGCCCCCAAACTACCAGTTTGCTGTGATAGCTGACTGTTCTTTTGGGGTCATCTTCCATTGTCTCAGTGGCAAGAATCAAAAAGCAAGGTCAGGACCTATTCTGAAGTCTCTTCAGAGAAAAGGGGCTACTGGGTTATCCATAGGCAATTGTGAATTCTTTCCTTTGGTACATGTCAAGTTTGCTAATCTTGTTTTGCTAGAGAGAATGGGTTAGAGTATATTTTATCTCCATATAACAATATTTAGTTGTAATGATAGATTTCAAGGGAATAATAGTAAAATATAACATACTGTAACATAACATAAGAGCTTCCCTGGTAGCTCAGTGGTAAAGAATCTGCCTGCCAATGGAGAAGTTACAGGTTTGATCCTTGGCCTGGGAAGATATCCCCTGGGGAGGAAAATGGCAACCCACTCTAGTATTCTTGCCTAGAGAACCCCATGGAGCGTGGTGGGCTACAGTCTATGAAGTCGCAAGGAGTTGGACACGACTTAGTGACTGAACAACAACAACAACTTAACAGAATATAATGTAATATAATACAGTATAATATAATACAATATAGCACAGTGCTATATAGTTTGATGTGGAAGAAGAACCCCTGGGCATGACATCAGAGAAACGGGGATATGAATTCTGTCTGACCACATGCCACTTGCTAGCTCTGTGACTCTTAGAAAGTTCCTTAACTTCTCTGAGATTTCACCCTCTTTTTTAAAGGGGGAGGGCACATATGACTTGCCTTACAAGATTGTTTTGTTTTAACACATGCAACATGCCCTGCACCATGGCCAGTGACATTTAAATGATTTAGACTGAAAATAATTAAAACTTTAGTTCCTTACTCACACTGGCTACACTTCAAGTACTCAATAATTCCATGGAGCTTGTGGCTACTGTGTTGGGCAGCACAGATATAGAACATTTCCATTATTGTGGAAAGTTTTACTAGACAGTACTGTCTGAGAATAGGCCAGAGGCAAAAATAGGTACATTATATATAATTGTTGCTTCCTGCTTAATAGTTCAAAGCACATTTGCACATAGGACCTGATTAAAGGACTGTCTATCCAGCAAAGCTGCCCTTTCTCTTAGATATCACTCTCTCTATATATATTATTCTAACCTGACTCAAGTCTGCAAAGCATGGTGATTGCTGGAAAATCAGAGTGTACACAGAGAGAGGATTTCTGGGTCTTTAGTTGAAAGACACCAAATGCATACTTTGGCCACCTGATGCGAAGAACTGACTCATTGGAAAAGACCCTAATGCTGGGAAAGATTGAAGGCAGGAGGAGAAGGGGATGACAGAGGATGAAATGGTTGGATGGCATCACCGACTTGATGGACATGAGTTTGAGCAGGCTCTGGGAGTTGGTAATGGACAGGGAAGCCTGGAGTGCTGCAGTCCAAGGGGTCGCAAAGAGTAAGAACAACTGAGCAACTGAACTGAACTGAACTAGGCCTTAACTCCAACCACAAAACACATCTCAGTAGGGATAACAGGAGTAGAAATGAAGTGGAATCAACAAAAATAACAACAAAAACAAACAAATCTCTAAGAATATCCACCAAATACTCAATGTGGTCTTAATGCTGATATGCATATGACCCTCTTAATGTTTCATTTAACTGCCTTAGAAACATCCCAATGTAGATGAAAGCCACCCCAAGGTGCATAGCTGAAGCTTAAGAAATGTTCTCAAGGTCAGAGCAGAGGGATCACAAATTGACTTTCATTTGGTTGAGGACAATTTTAACTTTCCACAGTAAAACCAACACATCGTTGCTGCACCTGATGGGGTTGCAGCATGAGAAGAAGGTCCCCATATTTCTTAGTAGAGACAAAGTAAAGTAAGCCCAAGGTAAGGTCACGCTTCACATTCAGGAATGAAAAGAACAAAAGCAATAGCTACGTTTGTTGGGTAAGCTTACTGTGCACATTGTTTTCTATTTGTATTATGCAGTTTACCTGATAATCTCCACCATAACCTTATGAAGTAGGAACCTTAATATCCCCATTTTATAGGTGAAGAAATGAGGCACTGAATGGTTAACAACTCACCCAAGGTCACCAGCTACTAAATGGTGAAACCAGAATTGGACTGGGTGGTTTAGCAAAAGTTCACTTTTGTAACCACAGTTCCCTGAGGCCTGTAAAGGTAAGTGATCTCTCTGTAGTTTCCTCATTTAAGTTTCAAAAAAATGTTGAATTCTCTTACAATGCTTAGAGTTTTCCTTCTGAAAATTTTCTGGTCACTGTAAGAAACAGCTCTAACTATTAGAATTATCATATTCAAGACAAAGATGAAAACACTTTGTTTTCTAGATATATCAGCTTACAGATTTATGTAAATAAGCATTTCATGAGTAATGAAGATAACAAATGCAAATGAGACAGTGAGACCATTTTATCTTTGAAGGTGAGGAAATACTGTTTCCCAGTGTTTGAGTGAGGAATATGTGAAGTGAAAAATGGGCACTTAGGTTGAAAGATCAACAGACCAAGACCTCCAGGCCAACTGCCTGCTTTCATCAACAGTTTTATTAGAACACAACCCCACCCAATCACTTATGGATTGTCTAGGAGTAGAGACAGTGAGAATATGGCCCACAAAGTCTGAGATATTTACCATCTGGCTCTTTCCAAAAAAAGCTTGCCGACTCCTGATTTAGATGGCAGTGAAAAAATAGCATATCTGACGTTGAGTCTTATCTTATAACAATCATTTTCAGCGGACTGAAAACATATGACTTCAGTGGTACAGTATTAATAAAATTTTACATTGTTGAATTTTACATAAGTGAAAACTGCAGATAAGGAGTTTATGGGTCAAATGGTAACTCTTTATAATAAAACACTGTTGCAGTCCTGAATTTGAAAGCCAAAGGCAGTCATTAAATAAGGCAAAAGGAGGGGCTGTTCGGCGATCCTCCAACCTCAGTCCGTTCCTGTCTGACAACTCTGATCACAAGAGATTATCATGATTCTTGTTGCTTCACCTTTGCTGCCTGAGTTTCTTGAGGGCAGAAGGTGTGTCTTCTGTGGCCTGGTGCTTAGCACAGTGGTTAGTATTAGTAGGTACACAGTAGTAGCTGAATGCAGAGCCATGTGGCAAAGAGTTGAATGATCTAATCATAGGAGATTCAGGGGAGCAGCCACAGACAGAGGAGTTTGGGCAGAGTGCTCTCAAAGATGGGGTGAACCAGCAGTGAACTCACAAAAATCACAGTCTGTACCTTACAAAGTGAAAATACAACCAGGGTAAACCAGGTAATCATGGCCACCTTTTTATGATCATATAGGATGTGATAAGAAAGAAAGAAAGGGAAGTCGCTCAGTCATGTCTGACTCTTTGTGACCCCATGGGCTGTAGACTACCAGGCTCCTCTGTCCATGGAATTTTCCAGGCAAGAGTACTGGAGTGGGTTGCCATTTCCTTCTCCAGGGGATCTTCCTGACCCAGGGATCGAACCTGGGTCTCCCACATTGCAGGCAGACACTTTACCATCTGAGCCACCAGGGAAGCCCAGGATATGCCAGAGACACACTCTTCTCAGCTCCTTGCAAACATTCATTATGTTAACTGTCACAATAACTCAAGGAAATAGGTTCTTCTCTTTATTTCATAAATGAAGAAACTGAAGCAGAGAGGTTTATTACCTGGGCCTGGAGTACAGAGTTAGAAAATGGTAGACAGTTTTAAACCCAAGAAGTCTGAATCCAAAGATTAAAATTTACGATTATGTTCTATTGATTTCTCTGTGGATGCTTCTCTGGCCTCTTCCTCCTCAGTGCTTTTCAGGACATTCCATAAGGAGCTGTTTCCTGAAAATGTACATTTCCACTTTTGTAATGAAGACCAATAGCTCAAACCTAGTTTGTTGTATAGCTCTTAGTTTTACAGCAAACTTACTGGCCTCCGTAAAACAAAGCTCAGCATTCAAACAGGGATGGTCATACCATACCCCATTGTCTTTGAGGAGTATGCTTTTCTGTTGTGCTTTTCTGTGTAATTAAGAAACATTATTTCAAATTTGGAAATACTGGAATGGTTTTAGATGTAGGTCCTTGCTACTCAGGTTCCAGTCTGAAATTCAGTATCATCAACATCTGGAAGCTTTTTAGAAATTCTCTCAGGCCCCAGTCCAGACCTACTGAATCAAAATCTGCATTTTAACACAATGACGAGGTGATTCCTATGCACTAAAGTCTGAGTAGCATGTACTCTTCCACTTCAGTGTGATTATCATTGACTTCACAAGAGAGAATGCGGTAGCCCCTTGGTATCTGTTGGACAGTTGATTTTAGAACCCCCGATCCCACCCCAACCCCGCCCCACAGACACCAAAATCTATGGATACTCACGTTCCTTATATAAAATGGCATAGTATTTGCATTTAAGCTCTGAGTGTCTGCCATGGACTTCTCTTTCTTTCCTTTCTTATTTGGCTGCATCAGGTCTTAGCTGCTGCACACAGGAATGGTCCCTTGCATCATGCAGAATATTTTGTTGCAGCACATGGACTCTGTAGTGGCTCACAGGCTCTCTAGTTGTGTCACCTGGGCTCTACAGCGTGCGGGCTTCAGTAGTTGGGGCATGCGGTCTTAGTCACTCCGTGGCATGTGGAATCTTACTTCCCCAACTAGGGATCAAACCAATGTCCCCTGCATTGCAAGGTGAATTGTTAACCACTGGACCACCAGGGAAATCCCATGGACATCCTCCCATAGACTTCAGATCAACTCTTTCTTAAAGTACCTAATGCAATTTAAATGCTATAGAAATACTTGACATTGTGGGGAAATTCAAGTTTTGGTTTTTGGAACTCACTGGAATTTTTCCCCCCTGAATATTTTCAATTTGAGATTGGTTGAATCTAAGGCTTTGGAAACCGTGTATATAGAGGGCTAACTGTATTCTGTATCTCTGGAGGTAATGGGTCAATTTGATAAGAGCTTGATATGCTAGGGGCAAAGGCCCCATCCTGGCTTTGAAAAGACTTAGAGGTTCACAGTTCTGATTGAACATAGGATCACCAGGGGAACTTTTAAAAACCCCAGAGCTACTCAGGGTCCTCTGTGGTTCTATACAAATTTTAGAATTGTATTTTCTATTTCTGTGAAAAATGCCACTGGAGTTTTGATAGGAATTGCAATGATTCTATGGGTAATATGGGTAATTTGGTAATATGAGTAATATAGACATTTTAATAATATTAGCTTCTCTGATCCATGAACACAGGATATCATTCCATTTATTTTTATCTTCTGCAATTACTTTCATCAGTGTCTTATAGTTTTGGTGTTTGAATCTTTCACTTCCTTGGTTAAATGTATTCTTGTTTTATTGTTTTCAATACTATTATAAATGGGATTGTTTTGTCAGATAGCTCATTTTTGGTATATAGAAACACAAGTGATTTTTATGTTTTGATTTTGAGTCCTGCAATTTCATTCTTTATTTATTTATTTTTTAGTTTTAACAATTTTGATGGGGTCTTTAAATTTTTCTGTCAACAAGATCACCTCATCTGTGAACAGACACAATGTTGCTTCTTTCCCAATTGAGTGCCTTTAATTCCTTTTTCTTTCCTATTTGCTCTGGCTAGGATTTCCACTACTATGTTGAATAAGAGTGGTGCATGTGGGCATCCTTGTCTTGTTCTTGATCTTAGATCGAAAGCTTTTAACTTTTCATCATTAAGTATGTTGTTAGTTGTGGGTTTGTCATATACGGCCTTATTATGTCAAAGTGTAAAGTATTATGTCAAAGTACTCCTCCATACCCACTCTGCTGAGTTTTGATCATGAAAGGATGCTGAATTTTGTCAAATACTTTTTCTGCATATATTCAAGTGATCATATAATTTTTATCTTGCATTCTATTAAAGTGGTGTGTCACATTTATTTATTTGCATGTGGTACCATCCTTACCTCCCAAAGATAAGAACTGGAGGCATCACACTCTCTGATTTCAAACTATATTATGAAGCTATAATAATCTAAACAGTGCAGTACTGGTGTACAGACATATAGACCAGTGAAATAGAATTGAGTGACCAGAAACATTTTTGACAAGGAAACCAAGAATACTCAATGGGGAAAATATGGTCTCTTCAATAAATGATGTTTGGAAAACTGAATATTCACATGCAGAAGAATGAAGTTTGATCCCTATCTTACACCACTTAAAAAATTAACTCTAATGGGTTAAGAATTTAAGCATCAACCTGATATCATGAAACTTATAGAAGAAAACTTAGGGGAAAAGCTCTTTGGCATTGGTTTTGGCAGTGATTTTTGAAAAAATATGACAATAAAAGCACAAGCAACAAGAGCAAAATATAAACAAGTGGAGCTATATCAAACTAAAAGGCTTATGCACAGTGAAAGAAACAGTCAACAAAATCAAAAGGCAATCCATGGAATGTGAGAAAGTATTTGAAAATCATATATCAGATAAGGGGTTAATATCCAAACTATGTAAGGAACTCATGTGACTTAATAAGAAACAAAACAAGATGAAAACACCCCAAGTGATCTGATTTTAAAATAGAGGACCTAAATAGACATTTTTTTCCAGAGAAGACATATAAATGGCCCATAAGTACATGAAAAAATGTTCAACATCACTAATCATCAAGGAAATACAAACCAAAACCACAACAAGCTATCACCTCATATTTGTTAGAATTGCCATTTCTACTAGGCAAGAAATAACAAATGCTGGCAAGGATGTGCAGAAAGGGGAACCGTAGTACACTTTGGTGGAACTACAAATCGGTATAGCCACAATGGAAAACAGTAAGGAGATTCCTCAAAAGAACAACCATATGATCCAGTAATTTCACTTCTGGGTATTAATCCAAAGAAAATGAAATTACTACTTCATCGAGATATCTACACCCCAAGTTTGTTGCAGCATTATTCACAATGTCCAAACATGGAAATAACCTAAATGACCATTGATGGATGAATGGTTGAAGAAAATATCATGCATGTATATATGCATATTTTCCCTTCACAATGGAATATTACTCAGCCATAAAAAGCAATCCTGACATTTGTGACAACATGGGTGAATGTTAACTTCATCATACTAAGTCGTATAAGTCAGAGAAAGACGAATACTGTGTGGAATCTGAAAAAGCCAACTCAGAAACAGCAGATTGGTGGTTGCTGGGAGCTGAGAGGTGGGGGAAATGAGGAGATGTTGGTCAAAGGATACCAATGTCCAATGTCCAGTCATAAGAGCAGTGAGTTCTGGGGATCTAATGTGCAGCATGGTAACTGTAGTTAACAATATTGTGTGTTAGTTGCTCAGTCATGTCTCTTTGTGACACCATGGATTGTAGCCCACCAGGCTCCTCTGTCTATGGGATTCTCCAGGCAAGCATACTGGAGTGGGTTGCCATTTTCTTCTCCAAACAATATTGTGTAACAGCAATAACAAAATGGTAATTTCGTGAGGTGAAGGATGTGTTAAGGAACTTTAGTGCCATGAACATTTCACTGTATATATATATAGATAGATAGATAGATAGATAGATCAAATCATTGCACCTTATACACCATTATATGTCAATTATATCTCAATAAATCTGGAAAACAAACAAAAACCCAACCCAGAGCTCAGACTGCTTGCCATACCAGTTAGTTCAGAACCTCTTGGGGTAGGACCTAGGCATCCGTGTATGTTAAGATCCCTGGGTAATTCCATTGTGCAACAGAGGTTACTCCCTCTCTGGAAATGGGGTGTTCTTTGTAGGAGAAGAGAGAATGTGTTTCTATTTACCTTTCTAACCAGGCTTTTGTTGGCCTCCTCTGAGCCTTCTACTCAGCTGGACTGGGCCCTGGGCTTTGGTCTCTATCCTCATAGAGTCCAATTTTAGCTGGAATCCTCTGAAGTTGATTTAGCTGTACTCCCTCACCCTTGATATTTGATCACCCTCAATATCTGATCACCTCTCCTCATCCCCTACCCACCATTTCCCAGTGGTATCTGATCCCCCTGGCCTGCCCTCATCAAGAATCCTGTTTGGTTAGTTTAGCAAGAATTATCCTACCCTCTTCATGATTTTCCATCCTCTGCCCCCTGTGCTGCTCCTTGGCTATAAATCTCCACTCCCATGGTATTTAGAGTTGAGCCTGAGCTTTCTCCCCTTCTGCCAATAGATCCTCTTGAAGAAAAGTCTTCCTTACCATTTTTAACAACTACCAGAATAATCTTTTCTTTAACACTACTACTCACCCTTAATGTCTCAGTTTAAGCCTTAGATGTTTTTCCCAGGAAGTCTGAATTAGGTGTCTCTTTTACGTGTTTGCAGCACTCCCTCTGCTCCTTCTACCAGTTGCTACTATAATTTCCTGCATGCTTTTCTCTGTGTCCCATTTGACTCAAAATGCCCTGATGGCAACACTGCGTCCATCTTGTTCCACGTGAACAGCAGCAGTGAACACTCACTGCATCACATCCGGACTGTGTGTCACTCCCTGTGCGTATTATCCTAGTGAATACCTGTCTCAGCACAGTGATCATCTCCATTTCACAGGCAACAATCTGAGAATGGGAAAATCAATTAACTTGCCTCAGGTCACACTGCTAGGAAGTCCTTAGCTAAATTAAGTTCCTGACACATGGTAGGGTGTTCAATAAAGGCTTGCTGAGTGAAAAAAATTAACACATGAGTTGCTTTCCTCTCTAGTTTGTCACAACCTCTCTGGTGGGATAACAACCACAGTGAGATTCCCTTCCCTAACTCTCATCCTTACTAGGGTTCAGCTTTGACCTCTTCCAAGTTTTCGGCCCTAAAGTAAATGGGCTGAGAGTTCTGACCTATTTATGACTGAACAGCAATAACTTCTGACCAAAGGGGTAGTATCCCAGCTCTTTTGACAGAGCATACTAAGAAAAAATGAAAATAAAAGAGGAGAGACTCTATGGGTACCATTTCCCGAACTTGTACTTTCAGCTTGAGGACCCAGTGTGGGAGGAATAGGGCATGGAATTGTTGCAAAGAACCCTTAAATCCTTAGACATGTTGTGCATTTTCTGAGAATGGAAATAAGCATGGTTTTCCACTTCTAGACATACTATTGGATTTATTGTTGTTGCAACCAATAAAGTGTGAGCTCATCTAAGATTATTATTGAATCCATATTAGCTTCCCATCATCTTATTCAGTAAGTACAAACTGAAGCAATAAAATATTTTTTGGGGTCCAGTGGGATATTTTTCATTAAAAATATGGAATGCTTTACCAGTTTGTGTGTCATCCTTGCACAGAGGCTATGGTAATTTTTCTGTATCATTCCAATTTTAGTAGGTGTGCTGCCGAAGTGACTACTGATAGAATTTTTTCAGTTATTAGTAGTAATAAAAATTCTAAGCATTTATTGCCTGAGCAGTGTATTGTGGATGCAGAATATCTCATTTAATGCTCAATCAACCCTTTGCAATGGCTACTGTTATTCTCATTTTGTATATAAAGAGCACAGGATATCCTAGAACATTAATAATATTTCCTGCTTAATACTATGATGAAGACAGAACACCTGGAGGACTGCCAGGCCACTGCCAAAGTGGCAGAAACAGGAAGGGTCCATGGAGGTTCAGATGCTTGGGTGGTTGGAGGGAGGATGCTAATACTTATATCTGGACATGGAGGAGGGGCCTCAGATAGACTGACCATGTCTAAAATTTAGGAGCCCATGATGACCCAAAAAAGAAGTGGTATATACCTAAAGATTGTATGTGTGCTGTGCTTACTCGCTTAGTTGTGTCCTACTCTTTGTGACCTCATGGACTGTAGCCTGCCAGGCTCCTCTGTCCATGGGGATTCTCCAGGCTAGAATACTGGAGTGGGTTGCCATGTCCTCCTCTGGGGAATCTTCCCAACCCAGGGGTTGAACCCAGGTCTCCCACATCGAAGGTGGATTCTTTACCATCTGAGCCATCAGGGAAGTCCAAGAATACTGAAGTGGCTGGCCTATCCTTTCTCCAGGGGAACTTCCTGACCCAGGAATTGAACCGGGGTCTCCTGCATTGCAGGTGGATTCTTTACCAGCTGAGCCACCTGGGACGCAGGGGCTAAAGTGGTTACCTTGGAAAACAGCAGTGTTCTGGGGTGAGATAGGGAAGATATGTAAGGATCTGGGACCTCCAATGCTGAGAAGAGTGGTGCATGGATACTCAGGCATTCATTGATCCCCTCCCATGTTCCAGACACAATGCAAGTGGCTGCAATACAGTTCTAAGCAAAAGAGATGTGGTTTCTCTCTTAATTCGAATTGTTTAGAGAAAAGTATTCAAATATTAGCATAATACACAATTTAAAGCTGTGATAGATACAATGAATGAAAGGTACAAGGTGCCATATAAGTGTACAGTAGGGGAATGTAGTCTCATTAGGAGGATCAGGAAAGGCTTTCTTGAAGGAAAAACTGGAGAGAAGGAAGGAGAGGAGACATCCCTGGAAGAGGAAACAGCTTGTGCAAAGGCCCTGAGGTGGAAGGAAAGGGATGCATTTGAGAAAATGAAAGAAAGCCAACATGTCTACAGCCCAGGGTGCTGAGGAAAATACCTCTGGGACTCTGGGAAGGCTGGAGAACAAGAGAAGGAGCAAGCCATTGAAACACGCCTCCAAGCTAAGACCAGCTGGACTAAGGTTATTGAACTGTAGGTCTGAGTTTCCTCCACTGGCCCCATGCTAGAGATCTAGGTAGTCCCAAGGCAGCCTTCACCATGTTTCCTGGCAGTTTCTCAGATGACAAGTGCCCTGGTTAGGGGAGGAAAGTTAGGTTTGACTATAGATCTGTAATACCTTTTTCAATTTGAAAATTCTGAAACTCTGCTGAGCCTGTGGGATTGTGTGTCCAGTGGCTTTTATACTGGTTAAATCTTTAGTAGCACTGGTTTAGAGCAGTGGCCTTCTCTACCTTAGCTGCACATTAGACTCACCTAGTAGTCATGTATGGATGTGAGAGTTATACCATAAAGAAGGCTGAGAACCGAAGAATTGATGATTCCAAACTGTGGTGTTGGAGAAGACTCTTGAGAGTCCCTTGGACTGCAAGGAGATCAAACCGGTCAATCCTAAAGGAAGTCAACCCTGAATATTCATTGGAAAGATTGACGCTAAAGCTGAAGCTCCAATACTCTGGCCACCTGATGCGAAGAGCCGACTTATTGGAAAAGACCCTGATGCTGGGAAAGATTGAGGACAGGAGAAGTGGGCAACAGAAGATGAGATGGTTGGATGGCATCACCAGTTCAACGGATATGAGTTTGAGCAAACTCCAGGAGAAAGCAAAGGACAGTGAAGCTTGGCGTGCTGCAGTTCATGGGTCACAAAGACATGAGTGAGCAACTGAACAATAGCAAGAGCCACCTGGAGAAATTTTAAAATCAGTGCTGCTATTATTCACAATAGCCAAGACATGGAAATAACCTCTGAGCCCATCAATAGATAAATGAACAAAGAAGTGTGGTAATATATATAATGGAATATTATTTGACCATAAAAAAGAGAGGCTCATACTATTTGCAGCAACACGTATAGCCCTTGAAGGCATTATGTTAAGTGAAATAAGTCAGATGGAGGAAGACAAATACTATATGATCTCACTTACATGAGGAATCTAACTCAATAAAAAGAAAAAACAAACTTATAGAAAAGAGATCAAACTTGTGGTTACCAGAGGCAGAGGGTGGTGAAAGGGGAAAGTTGGATGAAGGTGGTCCATAGAGACACACTTGCAGTTAGAAGATAAATAAGTACTAGGAATGTAATCTACAGCATGAGGGCTATACATAACACTGCTGCATGAGATACATAAAAAATTTTAAGAGAGTAAATTATATGAGTTCTCAATACAAGGAGAAAAATTTTCCCTTTCTTCTTTTCTTTTTATTGTACCTATATGAGCAGGTGGATGTTAGCTGAACCTATGGTGATATGTAAATCACAATATCTATAAATCAGACCCTTCTGCTGCGTGCCTTAAACTTATATGGTGGTGGATGTTAATTATTTCTCAATAAAACTGGGAAAAAAATTACTGCTGCCTCAGCCTCATGCCCTTTGTTTACGATTTCATTATTCAGAGTAAAGCCTGGGCATCAAGACTTTTCAAAGCTCCCCAGGTGATTCTAATATTCAAACAAGTTTGAGAACCATAGGGTTAGACACTAGTTCCCAAATGCCAGTCCACAGATCAGCCAAATCGTAAGTACCTGCTATCAAATCTGCTGTGTCAGCATTTAAGAGTGGCAGCACCTGGTGATTTTTTTTAACTTATCTAGGTTTGGGAGAGCCTGATTAGATGCTGGCCTCTCGAACTTTAATCTGATTCAGTACGGGGTAGGGCCTGAGATACTGCATTTTTAACAAGCTCCAAGGTGCTGTTGCCTTCCGAGGACCACCCTCTAATAGCAGTGGTTTCAGGGGATGCAAATGAAAGAATGAGTGGCTTTTCTCCAAAACCTGCCAAGGGCTGGACCTGAAAGTTATTAGCATATAAGAGAACTTATTTACATGTCCTTGCCTCCTTCCCAGATGGCTTTCTTCAGAGCAGGGATTGAGTCTTTGCCATGGCGCCATCTTTAGCATCTAAGCTCAGTGCTAAGCACAGTTAGAAGCACAATAAATGGGATCCGAATTGAATAAATACCATGATGTCCTCAGGGTCCAAGCTGCAGAGCCAGCTGAAGGTGAGATATTGCTCTAAAGCTCGGGCCTTCTGCCACTTCCAGTCATAAATTCCAATTGGATGGGATCCAATGCGAAGCTGTGTATTACTGAAGCCTGCTCTGTAGGGGGTAGGGTCAAGGCAGGCCTTTGGAATATTAATAATCCTGAGCAGTGACCACAGCTATGATATTTACAGACCCATGAAGCACAGGGGACAGCCTGAAGCTGCGCACACAGGTATAGACTCCAAGGATTTACTCTGCTCCAAATGGAGCATGTATATTGCCCGACACTGCCAAAAGCCATACGGCTCATTAGCTTTTACTATACGGAGAAATGCGCCAGGCCTGGTGCTAAGAGGACATGACAAAGCACATTTGACAGCAGTGGTCAAAGGAAAAAGCACAGTGGGAGCGGAACCTCTCTGTGGGCTGTGGCTCTTGTCTTTGGAACAGGAGACAAATACCTCTGCCTCTCCGTTTGGAGGCCCAGGCTGGTTGGAGTCTGACAAGGACTTATTACTTTAGAAACTTTTTTCAGGCGTTTGGTTTCTTCTCCTGGATTCTCCCTGCATAGTGATGGATGTTTTGTTCCTGAATTGCTATCACTATTTGCATTGTTTGTGAGTTACGTATTAGGAGGAGTTCCAGAAAGAGAAAGGAACAGAGAGAGAGCAGAAAGAGACAAAGAGACACAGAGAGACAAAGAGATAGAGAAGGGAAGGAGAAAAAAATCATGTAAGTAGATGGAAAGGAGTAGAAAACTGTAGAGAAAAGGGTAGGAAGTCAGAGAAGGCCGGAGGCTGGGAGGACCCCAGGCCAGGGCTCCCCCTTCGTTTTGTTTCTTTATAGGATGGTCAGAGTGGGCTTCCCAGCTGGCACTAGTGGTAAAGAACTAGCCTACCAATGCAGGAGACGTAAGAGACACAAATTCTATTTCTGGGTTGGGAAGATCCCCTGAAGGAGAGCATGCCAACACACTACAGTATTCTTGCCTGAAGAATCCCATGGACAGAGGAGCCACGGGGTCGCAAAGAGTCGGACATGACTGAAGCAACTTAGCACACACGCGTGTACACCTGGTCAGAGTATCCTTCAAAGGGAACTCACATGCTACTGTTGTAGCCACGCGTTCCAGGAAACAAACTCACTCAGAAGGACAATGCAGATAGTGGAGTGCAGTTTATTACACTGGCGGGCCCAAGGCAGAGTCTCCTCTTAGCCAAGGACCCCAACCAGCATTTGTGAAAATCTTTTATATCCCGTGTGTGTGTGTGAACCCACCACTCCAAATTCCTTGAGACTTACGTAAACAAAGGAAGGGTAAATACAATCCCAATAACCCCATCATTCACGTGTTGTGTGCTCAAACAGTTAAACAATTGGCCAATGATCAATAAGCCTGAGGTTACACTCCGATAGTCACAGAAAAATTTATGGCCTGTCCGGAGTGGGCCTTATCCTTCTGTTGTCGTTTCCATAGGTACTAAACACAGAGTTCAGAGTCCACTGGAGAGGTGGCCGAGCATGATCAGCATGAACAGGCCTAAGATGGAGTCTAGGCCCTGTGAATTCCCTCTTCGCTACCACTCTTAAGTCCTGCAAGAGACACGGAGGGTGACGTTTTTTTGGTCTCGTCTTTCAGCCTTGATAACTCACTGCTAACACTTACCATGATCTCTCACCCCCTGGTTTTGTTTTGTTTTGTTTTGTTTTTTTGCCACCATCACTCTTTTATTTTCTATCAAAGCCTAGACTACCTGCTTCAGGGCAGTTACATTTTATGGGTTAAATTTTTTTTTAGTGGTTGGAATGATTAAGATCTAGTCTCTTAACAGGTTGGATGAGTATAATACAATACTATTGTCTAGATTCACTATACCATGCATAAGATCTCCAGGACTTTTTTACTACTCATTGTAAATTTGTGCCCTTAAACAATACCTGTCTGAGCCCCTAACCCTGCATCCCCTAGTATTATAATTACCATATTACTTTCTGTTTTAACAAGTTTGGCTAAAAAGAAATGATAATTGTATAATGTAATGGAGGTGCTAATTGTGATGCAGTGACAATCATATTACACTCTATGAAAGTATGAAATCAACATGAGAACCCTTGCCGTTGCATGTGCACACTCAGTCATGTCCAACTCTTTGTAACCCCATGGACTGTAGCCCTCCAGGCTCCTCTGTCCATGGGATTCTCCAGGCAAGAATACTGGAGTGGGTTGCCATTTCCTCCTCCAGGGGATCTTTCTGACCTAGAAAGAACCCACATGTCTTGTGTCTCCTGCATTGGCAGGTGGATTCTTTACCACGGTGCCACATGGGAAGCCCTGAGAACACCTTAAATTTACACAACATTATGTGCCAAATATATTTAAAAAAAAAAAAAACTTTCTCATGCTATTAGAACCCACCTTTATACCACATTAAAATCTCTGTACTCAACTTTCCATATGTCTCTGACCCTCTTCTCTGCACACAGACTGTGATGAGATATCGTTCTGGGCTTCTCACCTCAACCTCCGCATACTCCATCCCGAAGTATAGATTCCACATGGAATCAATGTTTCCCAAAGTGTGTTCCCTGGACCACCTGCTTTGGAATCACATGCTGCTGCTCCTGCTGCTAAGTCGCTTCAGTCGTGTCTGACTCTGTGTGATCCCATAGACGGCAGCCCATCAGGCTCTACCATCCCTGGGATTCTCCAGGCAAGAACACTGGAGTGGGCTGCCATTTCCTTCTCCAATGCATGAAAGTGAAAAGTGAAAGTGAAGTCACTCAGTCATGTCCAACTCTTAGCGACCCCATGGACTGCAGCCTACCAGGTTCCTCCGTCCATGGGATTTTCCAGGCAAGAGTACTGGAGTGAGGTGGCATTGCCTTCTCTGGAATCACATGGATGGGGGTAAAGTAGGAGGAAGAAAGGAAGTTTATGTTACAGATGGATTCCTGAGCTGGGTCCACCCAACCTACTAAACAAGACTGGGGAGTTGACTATGGAAAGCTACATCGAAAATCTTTGACCCAGTGGATTCTGATACACAGGACAGTTTACGAACCTCAGCAAAAGCAAGACCGCCTTCGGGGGTCTCAAATTCTTTCTCTTTCAAGACCCTGTTCAAAGGGTCAGAGACCACCCACCCCCAACACATGTCCTGTCCGGAGCCTGGGTCACACACTTACGCAAATCATGGAAACTCTCCAACCCATCACTTTCTCATCTAAAAGCAGGGGGTGTGTCTTAAGTCATGAGTGGGAACAGGGACAGGTAACACACATGGAAGTACAGCTGGCTCGATGGAAGTTAGGGGAAGCTGCAGGCCCCATGCTCTGGTTAAAGGGGCAGCTGCTTCTCCATAGTAGTCAGCTGTGGCTGGGAACTTCCCTGGTGGTCCAGTGGTAACGATTCTGCCTGCCAATACAGGGGATGTGGGTTTGATCCCTGGTCTGGGAAGATCCCACCTGCCACGGGGCAACTAAGCCCTCAGGCCACAACTCCTGAGCTCTTACGCCCCACCTACTGAAGCTCCTGTGCCCTGGAGCCTGTGCTTCACAAGAAGCCACCCCAAGGAGAAGCTCAAGCACCACAACTGGAGAGCAGCCCCTGCTTGTTGCAACTAGACACCCAGCACAGCCAAAAATAAATAAATATATATATTTAAAATTTTTTTAAAAAGTGCTCCAGTGAGGAGATCACCCAGAGGCACCAAATATTCTGAATTTGTGAGGGATGCTGGAAATCTGGACTTTAATGTAAATTTTTCTGTATATAAATTTTTCTGGCTTAATCTTTCTGTTGCTCACTGAAGCTTCTCTGCTGTTCCCTTACCTTTCCAGGAAAACCAAGGTTCTCAAAAGTTAGCACACATCAAAATCACCTGGTGGACTTGTTAAAATACACATTGCCAGGTCCTGCCCCCCAAATTTCTGATTCAGAAGCTCTGAGAATTTGCACTTCTAACAGGCTCCTGAAGGATGATGGTGCCACTGGCCCAGGATTAACACCTTAAAAATCACTGCTATAACACACCACTCACTACATATGATGTTTTTCTTCTTAAATCAGTACTCACTCCTTCCTTAGCTTCTCTCTCATTTCTGAGTCACTTCACACAGCAGTCACTTTGGGCCCTTCTAGGGTTGCTCACGTGATTGAATACATTTTGACAATCATGACTGTCATTTTTGAATGTTTACTATGTGCCAGCTATTCATCTAAACACATATAGTCAAAGCTATGGTTTTTCCAGTAATCATGTACAGATGTGAGAGTTGAACCATGAAGAAGGCTGAGTGCCGAAGGATTGATGCTTTTGGACCGTGGTACGAGATAAGACTCTTGAGAGTCCTTTGGACAGCAAGGAGATCAAACCAGTCCATCCTAAAGGAAATCAACCCTGAATATTCATTGGAAGGACTGATGCTGAAGCTCCAATACTTTGGCCACCTGATGCAAAGAGCTGACTCATTGGAAAAGACCCTGATGTTGGGAAAGATTGAAGGCAGGAGAAGGGGATGACAGAGGATGAGATGGGTGGATGGCATCACCTACCCAATGGGCATGAGTTAGAACAAGCACCGGGAGATAGTGAAGGACAGGGAAGCCTGGTGTGCTGCAGTCCTTGGGATTGCAAAGGGTCAAACACAACTGAGGGACTGAACAACAACAGCATTAATCTTCATCACAGCCCTATTCGGAAGGCATTTTCACCCCTGATTTCTACATGGAGGGAAGTGAAGCCTAGAGAAGTTAAGTAACTTGCTTGAAGTCACACGGTTAGTGAGTGGAAGAACCAGAATCCAAACCTGAAATGTCTGAGTCCTTAGAACTTCTGGACCAAGCTGCGGGTGCCTTTGAGAGTGAAAGGAGGCATTGTTAATGGTTACGCCCCAATGACAGATGCAAACCAGGACTATCATAGGCAAACCTAGAGGTAAGGTCACTCTGTGTCCTGCCGTTTCAGATGCCCTTCTTGGATGATCTACAACTTTGTGAAAAGGGCACTGATATTATAGCCAGTAGAAATCCAGTTTAATTGAGTCAAAGCATGGAAAAACGTAAGTCAGGGCCTGTTACATAGTAGAAACTCAGAAGATGTCTGTTTCTTTCAGTCAAGCTTCTGAGTCCTTACAGGGGCATATAGGCCCTACAATATAGTTGATAAAATAGAAGAACATAAGCAAAAGCTCTTAAAAGGTCACACTAAGATGTTAATAATCCAGGGCTAAGCATAAGAGTTCAGGGCTAAGCATAAAAATTTAGATATGGAAACTCCCCCGGTTTTAATTTTTAAGGAGATACAGAGTTGGGAGTGAATCTTGACAACTGAGTAGAAGATGAGAAGGCCATAATTGGGCCTAACTAGGGAGACACATAGAATTCATGCAGAAACTAAACAAAGGCTAAGAAGCATCTCTGTGACTAAACTCTGTTGCATGCTTCAAGTCCACTCCAACCTTTGTAAGACTGAAGATAGGCTACAAGAAGGCAATCTCTTTATTTATTCAGTTAATTTTGTATACTCTGTCATGATTTTGCCCTCACCCGCAAACCTCTAGAGAACCCGGCTGAAGACTTGATCCTCCCAGGCAGGCAAGTCCGGACAGAGAAACTTTTAAGGAGAATTGTTGGCCTGGGGTTTTCGAGAATTTTGAATTTAGGGATTTTGAACAAAATCCTGCCCATCACAATGGTTTTCACAGTAAGAGCAACAGCTGCTGGGTGCTTAGTCCCCCTGATTTATGTGAAAAGGAAGGCCAATTTCATCATACTTTTTCTTAGTCCCCAGTGTGGGAAATTCTAAACAGGCTCAACGCTGCCCTCTAGTGTGCAAAATGGACAGACGCGGGGATCAGAGAGCGTTTGTGACAAAACCTCCGGAAGAAGATCGGAGAAGGTATGGGGAAAGAAACATTCCCGTATTTACAGAAGGTCCATGAATTAATAAGTATCCAATGACTGTAAAAATTAGACAAATATTTTTCTAATGATAAGGTCTAATATGGTACTTCTTGTAGAATATAAAGTTCTATAAATCACCAGTCCTATGTCATATTCCATTCACATACCCCTCCTAGGGCCCATGGTTAAAAAATTAGGAATTCTCTGTATGCCATGTTCCCCAAGCCCCCTTCGCAGAAGCAGTGTTAATGAAGGCTTCTGTAGTAAAGGCTCTGGGAAGTTATGCAATGATGAAATTCCAGTTCCCACACATATTTGACTGCTGAAACCTTTTCTGTTTTGTTTTCTCACAAATCCATGACGTCCCCTGGGACAACTGTTCCTGCGGCATACATTGGCCAATGTTAGTGGGCAAAACACACAGTTCTTACCTTAGGCTCTCATATGATGAAAGAAGATCTGTCTCATAGGGCTTGATTACTCCACTTTGCTTGCAAAGATAGAACTCAGTAGTAAACCAGGAGAGCTAAACAAAGCAGAAAAGGGCAAAAGAACAGGGTGATGACTGAAACAGAGTATCTGGTTCATGGCACCAAGGACTGGAAGATCTCATATGAGGCTAAGAGGTCATCCAGCTCTGCCCCACCCCACATCTCAACCCAGTCTTTAGGCAGGACGTGTGGTCTTCTTACAGTTCCCCTAATACATCATTCACACTCACTGTTGATCAAAGTTCAACTGAGGCTTTGTTCAAATGGCCCCTTCTTCAGATTTTCTCATGACTCTTAGCTCCATTGAGCATTTCCATTTCTGACCTTCAGTTAGACCGTTCTTTCATTTATTCATCAAAAGTATATTGAACACCTGCTCATAGGTACAACATGATGCTGGGAATGCAGACCTGAATAAGACAAAGAGCCTACTTTTGAGCAGCTTGTAATTTCTGCCACTGAAAGAAGATGTGAAGAAGGGACAATACAGGCTCCACCGAAACAAGATGAAGATACAATAAGCCATAAAGACATTACCCGAACCATCCAAGAGGGTGTCACCACGATCTCATGAAGTTCCTCGAACAAAGCCTGGCTCATGGTAAGCATTCTGTAGACGTTATTACTACCGCTGCTATTGAAGATTACATTTATTTTTCATTACTTGGTTCTTATTTTAGTTAGTATGCAAGAAAATGGAAGGGTTAGATGCCATTTCCCCCAGGAGTGGTTTACTTGGCAAAATTACTCCTTTACTCAGTGGCTAGTAAATACCAAGGCCAGTGACGCTTTATTTCTTTGCCTGTAAAATGATGCTACTACTCTCTTTTCAACTTATTTCATTGATTCATCAATTCCTTCCTTTATGTTTTTCAACTAATACTTACAGAGTTCCCATTATGTCCCTAGACTCTGTGCTAGGGATGGGGAATGTGGTAATCAACAAGACAGACATGGTTTCTGCCTTCCTGGAGCTGCTATATCCCAGGATTTGGGAGACAATTTAAATGAGATTATGTTATGGGAATGTATTTGTGACACACAGGGCAGGGGCTAAATGTAGAGCATTATTACAATTTAACAACTTACCAACAGGACTGCTGTCAAGCTTGATTGTTAGTTTCTGTAATGGAGAATATCATTGTGCTTACTTGGCACTGTGCCTGGTTTCATGACCTTCAGAAATGTCTGCTGAACAAATTAATGAGTGGCCAAATTAATTAGAAGCATTATTACTAAAATTCCATTTGTTACATAAATAATAATCATGATGAGAAAAAAGGGGTTGACGAGAATATATATGAATTAATGAACTCCTAGTCTGTGATAAATGACATGATGTATCCTCCTAGCATCCATGGTATTTGGTATTGTATTCTCATTTTAAGGGTGAGAAAAAAAATGAAGTTCAGAGATATAAAGTAACTTGCCCAAGGCTTCAAACCTGTATGCACAGATAGTAAAAAAATCAGTGGCCTGAGAACACACATTTTTCTTCTCCTTTAAGGGGAAGTTTCATTCTTTCCCCAGATCCTGTTTTTATTATTGGGGAACATGGTCTTCTTTTCCAGACTAAACTAAGTGGGGATGGATGAGGTGATGACTTCCCCCTAATATGTCACAGCTGGATATGGGTACCATGGCTATTAGCTGAAATTAATGCCCTGAAGGCAGTCATTACCAGCCCGTCTAATAGAAACCCAGAGCATCTCTGATAATGCAGTCTTGATTTCCTCCCAAAATTTTCCAAATAAAGTGAAACAAACAACAGATTTCCTTAACACCAAAAGGCCAGGAGTCTCTGTGCTGAGTGAACTTGATAGAGAACTCAGTCCCACAATAACAGGCCCAGAGGGGGCCTGAAAGTCACCTAGTTCAGCTGTTTACTTGACTGTTTAATCTCCCCTGCTCCATCCCACCAAGTGCTCTCTAGCCTGTGGATTGGAGAGCTGCTTCACGTTTGTGGTAACCCATTGGAATGAACTGAGTCAGATCAGATCAGATCAGTCGCTCAGTCGTGTCCAGCTCTTTGCGACCCCATGAATTGCAGCACGCCAGGCCTCCCTGTCCAACACCAACTCCCGGAGTTCACTCAGACTCACGTCCATCGAGTCAGTGATGCCATCCAGCCATCTCATCCTCTGTCGTCCCCTTCTCCTCCTGCCCCAATCCCTCCCAGCATCAGAGTCTTTTCCAATGAGTCAACTCTTCGCATGAGGTGGCCAAAGTACTGGAGTTTCAGCTTTAGCATCATTCCTTCCAAAGAAATCCCAGGGCTAATCTTCAGAATGGACTGGTTGGATCTCCTTGCAGTCCAAGGGACTCTCAAGAGTCTTCTCCAACACCACAGTTCAGAAGCATCAATTCTTCGGCGCTCAGCCTTCTTCACAGTCCAACTCTCACATCCATACATGACCACAGGAAAAACCATAGCCTTGACTAGACAGACCTTTGTTGGCAAAGTAATGTCTCTGCTTTTGAATATGCTGTCTAGGTTGGTCATAACTTTCCTTCCAAGGAGTAAGCGTCTTTTAATTTCATGGCTGCAGTCACCATCTGCAGTGATTTTGGAGCCCAGAAAAATAAAGTCTGACACTGTTTCCACTGTTTCCCCATCTATTTCCCACGAAGTGGTGGGACCGGATGCCATGATCTTCGTTTTCTGAATGTTGAGTTTTAAGCCAACTTTTTCACTCTCCACTTTCACTTTCATCAAGAGACTTTTGAGTTCCTCTTTACTTTCTGCCATAAGGGTGGTATACTGAGTGGAAAGTACTATATGTTGAGCTAAAATCTGCTTCAGGCAGTTTCCACCCATTTGTTTTCACTTTTTCCCCTGGGGTCACCCAGAAATCTGATCTGCTTCCACATGGTTCGTGTTTCTATATCATTTCTATAGTACTCACACCACACATGGTGCTGTGTGCTCAGTCGCTCAGTCATGTCCAACTCTTTGCGGCCCCATGGACTGTAGCCTGCCAGGCTCCTCTGTTCATGGAGTTTTCCAGGCAAAAACACTGGAGCATGTTGCCATTTCCTACTCCAGGGGATCTTCCCGACCTAGGGCTCGAACGTGCTTCTCTTGCATCTCCTGCTTTGGCAGGTGGATTCTTTACCACTAGCACCACCTGGGAAGCGCCCCACCCCCCACCCCGCCACACTCAACACTGTTACAAGGTTACTGTTTTCTCTTTCAACTCATTGTAACTGAAACACCTATTTTAATCTCAAAACGGAGCAATAATATCCATGAAATCGTAGGTTTGATATGGTTGTTTTCTATTTTTTCTAATAAATATTAACTGCATTATCAGTATGCTATTAATGATATGAATTACTTGCATTAGCATATTACTAAATAACATTATTATTAATGTATTATTAATGTTTTGGTGATGGTATGACTATCCCATTCTGGGAAACACCTTACATGTTCCCTCTCTATATATGGTATTTGAAAAGAATGACAGCCTTCAAACATTCCCAGTACTTTCAATCATATAATATTATGCAAAGTTAATTTACCATCCTATTTTTTTGCCTCTGATTTGTCTATATGCCCACTTAGGTTTGGGGACACCAGTTTCATATAAAATTCTCTCATTATATCTGTTCTGATTTTCCTAATACAATCTGTGTTTTCATTAGCTTTCTGTGCAGTTGAACTACTGTATGTGTTTCTAAAGAGCTCACTGGTCCTTAAGATCCATAAGCCTTTTTTATCCACATGAGCATTATAATATCCTTTCCCATCTTGTTCATTCCTTTTTTTTTTTTCTTCCTAGTAGAGAATGTTGTTCCTACTCCCCAGCTCTGTTGAGACAAAACTGATGCATAATATTCTGTAAGTTTAAGATGGACATGTTGATATGACATACGTATTGCAAAATGATTACCAGCATAACATTAGCCAATCCATCACCTCACACACCTATCATTTTTTAACGTGATGAAAACGTTTAAGGTCACCATGAGCAACTTTCAAGTATATAGTTCGGTATTGTTAACGACGCTCATCATGTTGTACAGTAGGTCCCCAGAACGTACTCCTCTTATAACTTTATAAATGAAAGTCTGTAGACTTTGATCAACATCTTCCCATTTCCCCTCATGCCCAAGCCCCTGGAAAACCACCATTTTTCTCTCTGTTTCTATGAGTTTGGCTTTTTTAGATTCCATGTAAGTGATATCATACAGTGATGTTGTACACTGTTTTCCCCCTTCTTACTTATATCACTTAGTATAATGCCAAATGATACTAAGAACACACAAATCAATGGAAAGGTTTCTTGTATTCATAAATTGGAAGAATTAATATTGTTAAAATTCCCATACTAACTAGAGCCATCTATAGATTTAATGTAATTCCCATCAAAATTCCAATGGCATTTTTCACAGAAATAGAAAAACAATTCTGAAACCTGTATGTCAAGAGACCATGAACAGCCAAACCAATTCTGAGAAAGAATAAAGTTGGAGGAATCACTTCCTGATTTCAAATTGTACTACAAAGCTACAGTAATCAAAATGTTATAGTACTAGCATAAAAATAGGCTCCTAGACCAATGGAACATAATTGAGAGCCCAGAAATAAATCCTGGCATGTACAGTCAACTAATATTTGACAAGGGAGTCAAGAATACTCAATGGGTAAAGCACAGTCTCTTAAAAGAAAGGTGTTAGGAAAACTGGATATTCTTATGCAGAAGAATGAAATTCTACCCCTCTTATATGAATGAGTGGAGAAAGAAATGGCAACCCACTCCAGTATTCTTGCCTGTGGAGAATTCTGTGGGCAGAGGACCTTGGTGGGCTACAGTCCAGGGGGTCACAAAGAGTCAGACATTCAAAAAATGAGGCATTAACAAAAATTACATGGAAAGAAGTTAAGGATTTAACATAAGACCTGAAACTTCAATACTCCTAGAATAAGCTATAGGGAGAAGATTCTTTCTATGACACCAAAAGGCCAAGCAACAAAAGAAAAAAAAAGTGGAACTCATCAAACTAAAAAACTATCATCAAAAAGACAATAGATAACAAGTGTTGATGAAGATGTGAAGAAAGTGAACCCTTGTGCACTGCTGGTGGAAATGTAAATTAATACAGCCACTGCAAAAAACACTATGGAGTTTCCTCTAAAAGTTAAAAATAGAACGGCCATTTGATCCAGCAATGCCACTTTTGATTATATATCCAAAGTAAATGTGATTACAATCTTGGAGAGATATCTGCATCCCCGTGTCCTTTCTAGCACTATTCACAATAGCCAGGACATGGAAACAACCTAAGTGTCCATAGACAGATGAATGGATAAAGAGTATGTGGCATATGTGTTAACAATGGAATATTATTCAGCCATGAGAAAGGAGGATATCCTGCCATTTGCAATAACATGGATGGACCTTGTTCATTATTTTGGAACCAAGTGCAGACACTTGCATTGATCTTTACTATATTTCCTCTTGGCCTGTCAATTTAACTGTCAACATGCTTGTTGATTCTGATTCTGTTACCTAAAATATTCACTCTCTGTCTTAACCTCTAGCCATCTGCAGATATGATAAGTATGCATTCTGTATCTTACTCCAAATCATTGACTGGAATGTGGTCCTTGCTTCTAGGTTATTAATTCAGTCATCTTACCTTGGGTACTACTTTCTATTATTGAATCCATGTTTCTTCATTATTAATCTTCTAGAGACTTTTGTCATTTAATGTGGCTATGTAATATTCTGGTAATTACTTCTGACATACTTAAATACTGTTCCATATGCACATTTTTACTTTTGTGGCATTATTAATGAATTTCTTAAAGATCGTTCACTTCTGGATGCCATAGTAAGGTTTAGTTGTTGCTTGCATGCTCAGTTGTCCAACTCTTTGTGATGTCATGGACGTAGCCCACCAGGCTCCTCTGTCCATGGGATTTTGCAGGCAAGAATACTAGAGTGGGTTGCCACTTCCATCTCCAGGAATCTTCCTGACCCAGGGAACGAACTGCATTGAGTATTTATCTACTCACTGAACAAAACACTTGACATATGCTGAGTATTTTTAATGTAATCAACTCATAATGGTAGGCATAACTGTCTCTGAGATACAGAGGAGGAGTTTCTAAAAGGTCATAAAACCATCAAGGCAACCCATCTAGTAGTTAGAGAAGCTGAGATCCAAATGCAGGTCTGTCTGACATCAAAGCACAGTCTATTTTTTTAAGATTTTTTTAAATTTATTTGGCTGTGCTGGGTCTTTGTGGTGACACTTAGGATCTTTGATCTTAGTTGCAGCTGGGAAACTCCTAGTTGAGGCATATGGAATCTAGTTCCCTGACCAGGGATCAAATCCAGACCATGCCCCCTGCATTGGGAGCATGGAGTCCTAGCCTCTAGACTGATAGGAAGTCCCACAATCTATTTTTATTCTAAGATGGTAGACTCAGTATGGGAATTGGGTTTGGACAGATAGACATGTCTGTTCTTGAGTTTGCTCAGTAGGGTAACTGCATTTGCGAAGATAATATGTTAAAAGTTATCCTGGGAAAATATCAAATCTTCTGCTAAGGGCTTCGATCTGGAAAGACTGAAAATCTTAGTTACATAATGTGCACAGAAGAGAGGTTCATGTAGAAGTAAAGATGAGGCATACTTCATGGGAGTCTCAGTATGGAAGCTAGGAGCAGAGAACAACATCAGGAGGGGCGTATGCTTAATTTTGCCTATTACAGTCATACTTCTGAAGGTTGGTGAATTCCAGAAACTAGAAGTTTAAATGAGTTTATTTATGGTCTCTAGTCATGGCACAATTCCATGGGGAGAAGAAATAAATATCGTCTAGATTGATTCTCCTGGTCCTGCCACTGCTGTCACTATAGCTACCAATATTTTGCTTCCTCTGGATGAGTAACACAGTAATGCCATCTCTCCGGACTTCTCCAACCACATTCATGGACACAAAAGCAATTCCAGGTCCTTTCCCTTAAGAGTTTCTGTTCTAGAAATGGCATTGCATTCTTCATCCAATCCTACACAGGCTACAGAAGTCCAGGCAACATGGGAACCATTTCAAAGGAGACTAATGGCTCCCCAAGGAAAGACAGACCAGTGCTGTGCCACATGAACTTCTGTTCCTGGACATTCACCCCTTTGGGAGACAGTTGAGATGGCTGCTTTTCAATGGGTACAGCCTCTCTGCAACCTTGGCCCTATTTCTTAGCTTTTAGAGAGTGGGTAGCAAGCAAACTTTTCCAGTAGAAGGCTGTGTTTCCAGGTGCCAAAAAATGCACTTGGCCACAGAACTGTTGCAGAAGGCCTCTAGGGGAACCTCTGTGTTTTTGCGTGGTTGTGGGTTGCTAGGTCTGGGATAACCTGGGGCAGGCTGCATTGCTCACCAAATCCTGAAATGAAGTGCTTTAGCATGGGAACATGGGGCGAGCGTGCCTGGCTTTTCAGTCGGGGTTGGCAAAGCCAACTACGTAGCTGCCATGGTGAAGACCTCATGGAAGGTATGTCCAGCTGAAAGCATGGAATGGCTTGGTCAGACCAGATGGCTAGGCAGTGTGGGAGGGAGCCAGTCATCTGCCCATGCTTGTTTAAGGTAATCTGAAACATTTTAAAATAGTAATTTAATTAAAAAGACCTTTCCACCTGCCTCTCAGTAGCAGAGGAGCCAAGTCTATGTAATGAGAATTTCATTACAGTGGAAACTGTCTTGTGAATGTTGTTTTCTTTTGTGGTCTGGTCACTATGCTCCCAACTGAGACCAGGCTAGGACTTCCCAGGGTGTTACTACATCAATGATGCCAGTGCCAACCTGATCCCCAGGGAAACTGAAATCTGACTTGATCTGTAATGTGATCTGCTTGATTGCTGAAACAAAGAAGGCATGCCTTCTCCCCCACAAGAGAAAGGCTTGAGTTGGCATCCCTCGGGTGTGCAGGGCATCTTCCCTGCTTTGAATGGTGCCACTGGGTTTCCCAGGTGGCCCTAGTGGTAAAGAACCCACCTGCCAATGCAGAAGAATAAGCGATGTGGGTTCAATCCCTGGGTCTGGAAGATATTTTGGAGTAGGACATGGCAACCCACGCCAGCATTCTTGCCTGGAGAATCCCATGGATAGAGGAGCCTGGTGAGCTACAGTCTATAGGGTCGCAAAAAGTCAGACACGACTGAAGTGAAGTGTTTATTTCTGGCTGAAGTTCCCAGAATATTTTAACAGTGGCTAGCTGGCTCAGAGAATGTTCTATAGTTGGCCTATGGGGGTTGGCGTCTGGTGTTCCATGTCTGGTCCCAACCATACAGCAAGGGAAGTCTGTCTCCACAGCTGCTCAGTATACCTTGATACACAAGAAAACACTAACGTGTACTTAGCGGGTGTCCACACAGAACACTGTGGGAGAATTGTGTTCCTTTTCAGAGTGACTGCACTAAGGCTCTTTCCCGTCTCTGGCTGGAATTTTTACCACAGTCTTCAGTGGCCTTCCTGCTTTCTCTCTTGTTCCCTCAGTCAGTTCCCCACACAGCAGCCAGAGTCATGCTGTTCAGACCTAGGTCAGATCACATCACTGCTCTACTCAGAGCCTCCCAAAGGCATCACACCTCACTCAGTAAATTAAAAGCCAGAGTCCTCATGATTACCTGTAAGACCTGATTGTAACGTCACCTACTACTCTTTACTTTTATCCACTCTGCTTAGCCACAGTGACCTCCTCACTCTTATGTGAACACATTTCTGCCTCAGGACCACCCCTCTTACTTTTTCTCTGCTATCCACATAGCTTGCTCCCGTATACACTCTAGGTTTGCTCCAATGTGATCTTCTTAAAAAGACCTTCTCTGACCCCTCCTAACCTACTAGCACCCTCTCCTTCACTTCCTTATCTACTGTTTCACCCTAACATTTATCAAAGTCTAATGTAGTATATGATTTACTTATTTATTTTAGGGCTTCTCTGGTGGCTCAACTGGTAAAGAATCCACCTGCTTTATTTATTTTTAATTTTTATTTATTTATTTAGGCCATGCTAGGTCTTCGTTGCTGCATGTGCTTTTCTCTAGTTGCACCAAGTGGGGGCTTCTCTCTAGTCATGGTGTGCGGGCTTCTCGTTGTGGTGGTTACTCTTGTTGTGGAGCACAGACTCTAGGATAGGCGAGATTTCAGTAGTTGTGACGTGTGGGCTCAGCAGTTGTGGCTCCCAGGCTCTAGAGCAAAGACTCAGTAGTTGTGGCTCACGGTCTTACTTGCTCCACTGCATGCGGGATCTTCCAGAATCAGGGATCAAACCTGTGTCTTCTGCATTGGCAGGTGGATTCTTTTACCATTGAGCCACCAGGGAAGCCCTCACTTATTTATTTTATTTATTGTTTGTCTCTGCTGGACAATCTCTGGAAGCAAATATTTTTGTCTAATTTGTTCCCTACTGAATTCCCAATATCTGCTGCTGCTCCTGCTGCTGCTAAGTTGCTTCAGTCTTGTACTAGTATCTAAGGGTCTATAATAAGCACTCAGCAAATATATGGCCAGTAAATGAATTATACCATTTAATCCTTTCAACAAACATGTGAAGCAGATTTTGCTGTATCCCTTTCACAGATGGAGAAAAATAAGGCTTAGAGATGTTAAGTGACTTGCCCAAAGTCACACTGACAGTTGTCAATGTTCCTTTGACAGTCACCAGTGATCACTTACTGCAGGGCATCCCTGTACTGCTTCTCCTGCATAATATGAAGTCTCCTCAAATCAGTAGCTTTCAGGTGTAGTCCAACCACTTCTATAATCCTTAGTCTCTTCCACACCAATTCCTACAGACTGAAGTTGTCGGCATTTACTGCATAATTTCTCTTAGGCTTTCCAAAAGTAGAGAGCCATACTTTTCCATATTATAAATCATTCTCTGTCCACAGTGGTACCATGAGATGAGGAGTGCTCCTTTAGCCCAGCCTCGTCAGATACTAAAAAGAAATCCTGCAAATGAGAACACTGTAGGTAGATTTTCTGTAGCATTTTGGATATGACATGCACTTTATAATGCCTTATTATTGTGTGTTCATATTGTTCATGGGGTTCTCAAGGCAAGAATGCTGAAGTAGACAGACTTTATTTTCTTGGGCTCCAAAATCACTGCGGCCAGTGACTGCAACCATGAAATTAAAAGACATTTGCTCCTTGGAAGAAAAGCTATGACAAACCTAGACCGCATATTAAAAAGCAGGGACATTACTTTGCCGACCAAGGCCCATATAGTTAAAGCTATGGTTTTTCCAGTATTCATATATGGATGTGAGAGTTGGACCGTAAAGATGGCTGTATGCTGAAGAACTGATGCTTTTGAGCTGTGGTGTTGGAGAAGACTCTTGAGTGTCCCTTGGACTGCAAGGAGATCAAACCAGTCAATCCTAAAGGAAATCAATCCTGAATATTCCCTGGAAGGACTGAAAGATTGAAGGCAGGAGGAGAAGGGGATGAAAGAGGACAAGATGGTTGGATGGCATCACTGACTGGATGGACATGAGTTTGAGCATCTCCAGGAGATGGTGAAGGACAGGGAAGCCTGGCATTCTGCAGTCCATGGGGTCACAAAGAGCCAAATACAACTGAGCAACTGAACAACAAAAAAATGGTATGTTCTTCCAGGCCACTCCAGGAAAGAATGTTGACCCTGAACTCAGAAAGTCCTCAAAATTCAACTTTGCTGTGTGACCAAAGACAAGTGACTTAAACATCTCTTTGACAAGGCTTCTTGACCACCACCAAATAGTTCTTACTGTAGAGAGTGATTGTAAGGAGTGGATGAAATTGTGTTTATGAAGCACTGGTAAATACTATGAGAATGCATAGAACTTAGATATGATAAGGAAATGGTAATATAATTAATAAGGATCTAAAGAGGCCCACATGAGGTGAGTTGCTTGTCACCATCCCATCAACCCAAGTTAGAATTTGTGAATTAATCCATCACTGTGGCTAAAACCAATAAGAAATCTTAAAAATCCTCAGTCAAAAAGCTTTAGTTAAAAAACTTCCTCTATGTTCTCTTCATTACTAGGTCCTGAGTTAAGAACAATTTCCATTTTATCTTGCCAATATATTAGTAGACTTGTGAAGATAAACATTTCTATGGGGAAGAAGAACTAAGAGTACTCTCCAGTAAGCAAGGAGGGCCAAAGACTAGGTAATGGTCATCAGCAGTAGAGGATTAGGGATCTTTCCCCGAAAACGTAGTCAAGGACAACTCAGAATGGAGATGGTACTTTGGGCTGGTCTTACATGTGAACTGAGTCTGAATAGATGGCAAGAAAGCTTCCCTGCTGGCTCAGATGGTAAAGAATCTGCCTGTGATGCAACAGACCCAGGTTCAATCCATGGGTTGGGAAGATCCCCTGGAGAGGGGAATGGCTACCCACTCCAGTACTCTTTCCTGGAGAACTGCATGGACAGAGGAGCCTAGCAAGCTACAGTCCATGGGGTCACAAAGAGACATGACCAAGCAACATAGGAAGAGGCTAGCTTAAAAGATAAGGCTGACAAGACAGAATGGAGTCAGAAGCTAGAGGGCCTTGAACAGCAGGTGAAGGACTCTGGCCTTGATCCTATAATAAATGGGGGAGTGGATCAATGTTTAAGAATATAAGAAATGTTTAAGAGTCAAAGAGAGAAAGACACTTGGAATGCTGGAGCTAGGAGTTACTTCATCCAGTTCAGCCTCTACCTGGGATTGAGGAGGAGACCCAAGGTCCTAAGAAATGAAGTGACTTGCCCAAAAGACTATGTCAGTCAATCCATGATAAAACCAAGACTTCAACTCAGGTCTCTGGCTCCTGGTCTGGTATCCTGCCCAACCAAGGCCTCTTCAGAAACAGACAGCACATCTTAGGATCATAGAACCAAAAAAAGCCTTATTACATGTTTTATCCCATCTCCTCTTATGTGAATCAACCACAGTGCACACTTCCTATTGATAAATTTTAAAATCTGCATTAAATGATCTAAGAAAATTAATTCCAGTATTGTAGTGAGCAGACAAGAGGAACAAGAATTAACACAGGCATCTACACTTGCCTTTGCTACAGCCTGAAACCAAAAGACACCTGCTTTTTTTCCACATTTGCTCCACTTTCCCTTCAAATTCCACTTCTTCCTTTTGTGCCTGCTAGTTGCTTTAGTTGTGTCCAACTCTTCACAATGCCCTGAACTGTAGCCCACCAGGCTTCTCTGTCCATGGGATCTCCCAAGCAAGAACACTGGAGTGGGTTGCCATGTTCTTCTCCAGGGGATCTTCCCAACCCAGGAATTAAACCTGCATCTCCTCAGCACCTTGCATTGCAGGCAGCTTCTTTACCACTGAGCCACTGGGGACATCTACTTCTGTTTTATTGATTATGCCAAAGTCTTTGTGTAGATCACAACAAACTGTGGAAAATTCTTCAAGATATAGGAATACCAGACCACCTTATCTGCCTCCTGAGAAATCTGTAAGCAGGTCAAGAAGCAGCAGTTAGAACCAGACTTGGAACAATGTACTGGTTCCAAATCAGAAAAGGAGTACATCAAGGCTGTATATTGTCACCCTGCTTATTTAAATTATATGCAGAGTACATCATGTGAAATGCCAGGCTGGATGAAGCACAAGCTGGAATCAAGATTGCCGGGAGAAATATCAATAACCTCAGACATGTGGATGACCCACATTTATGGCAGGAAGTGAAGAGGAACTAAAGAGCCTCTTGATGAAAGAGGAGAGTGAAAGAGTTGACTTAAAACTCAACATTCAGAAAACTAAGATCATCGCATCTGGCTCCATCACTTCATGGCAAATAGATGGAGAAGCAATGGAAACAGTGATAGACTTTATTTTCTTGGGCTCCAAAATCACTGCAGATGGTGACTGCAGCCATGAAATTAAAAGATGCTTGCTCCATGGAAGAAAAGCTGTGACCAACCTAGACAGCATATTCAAAAGCAGAGACGTTACTTTGCCAACAAAAGTCCGTCTAGTCAAGGCTGTGGTTTTTCCAGTAGTCATGTATGGATGTGAGAGTTGGACTATAAAGAAAGCTGGTCATTGAAGAATTGATGCTTTTGAACTGTGGTGTTGGAGAAGACTCTTGAGAATCCCTTGGACTGCAAGGAGATCCAATTAGCCCATCCTAAAGGAAATTAGTCCTGAGTATTCATTGGAAGGACTGATGCTGAAGCTGAAACTCCAATACCTAGGCCACCTGATGTGAAGAACTGACCCATTGGAAAAGACCCTGATGCTGGGAAGGATTGAAGGCAGGAGGAGAAGGGGATGACAGATGATGAGATGGTTGGATGGCATCACTGACTCATCACTGGCCATGAGTTTGAGCAAGCTCCAGGAGTTGGTGATGGATAGGGAAGCCTGGCGTGCTGCGGTTCATTAATGAGTGACTGAACTGAACTGACTGGGGAAGCCCATTCTCCCTCTCACCCATTATTTAATCAGAAGGTCTTCATTCCAGGCCCTGTCCACACCTTATCTGGGCCTTATGACCAGGTCCTGGCTTGCCAACAGTCAAGTATTTCCTTAAGAAACTAGAATTGATTAGGCCTTGATTGCAATGAAATTTGTTTTTATAGTTCACATCTTAAAAAAAAATTTAAACTTCTGCTTGATGTATTGAGAGGAGCCAAATAATATACTGATAGAGAAATTGTTGTGCCTCCATACAGATCAGGAATCACTTGTCAGTGTGATTTGCCTGGACCAAGAGGTGATGATGTGCCTGACAGCGTGATGGGCTGAATGCTGGATCATGCTCAGTCTAGTATGTTTCTCCAGAAATTGTTTCCTGGAAATAGAATTACCTCACTGTACTAACCCTTGGATTTGCCTTTGTTTGAATGTCTATAACATTAGGGTGGGTAGGTATGTGGACGAACTAGATGACAGGTTGAACTTTGAGATACACTGAAGTCCTGTAATCATTTTATTCAATTTTAATCAAAATGACTCAAAGTCAGCTTTTCAGAATTTTAGTTATTAACAGAAAAAAATATATGCATTCTTGTACTATTCAGTGTCTTATGCCTCATGCTATATTCCATACTTAGAGATCAAAATATATTAGCTTATTAAAGGCCCCAAGAAGATTTGCAGTAAATAAACTTCTTAAACTTATTTATCATGGAATCTTTTCTTTCCTCTCAAGAAATCCCTAGCCTCAGTTCAGTTCAGTCGCTCAGTCGTGTCCAACTCTTTGCGACCCCATAAATCGCAGCACGCCAGGCCTCCCTGTCCATCACCAACTCCCGGAGTTCACTCAGACTCATGTCCATCAAGTCAGTGATGCCATCCAGCCATCT